>NC_134268.1:177635711-177980711 GCF_031893055.1 Leptodactylus fuscus | reverse complement strand
ATATGGATAGATAGATAGATAGATAGATAGATACTGTAACATCTTTGCCCGTCCGGGCTTTGGCGTCATCGTCTGGCTGCATGCTGCGGCACAAGAGGCGTGTTCGGCTGTGATTTCTTTCCTTGGGTTCTTCTTGCATTGTCTGAACACTGTCCTATTCTTTCACCTTGGTAATTGTTTTTCCACCACACTCATCTCCTTCAACTTCATTTCCCTCTGCTCCTCTAATAGTTAATTTTAGTCTTGCCCTGTGATTGACGGCCTATCCGCCTATCATCTCCGGGGCGGGTTTTTCCTCCCTATTTATTTTAGGCTCACATTCACACTGGTGCTTGCTATTGCCTTGTGCGTACTTGCTTTTTTCTGTCGCTGTTATTACTTGTATTCTAATCCTTGACCTCTAGCTTTACCTACTGACTATTCTTTTGGACTTTGATTTGGCACTGAATCGCTCGACTGTTACTGACCCTTGGCTAGCTGACATCCGTTTGTTGTTGTTTGTCTTGTCTGCATATTGTGTATCACATATATAGGAAGGGATCGTCTTCGAGTTGCCGCCTATTACGTAGGATAGGGCCTGGCAATAGGAAGGGACAGTGGGGGGCTTCAGCTTAGGGCTCACTGTCTCTTGTGTCCTGTTCCAGGGTTTCCAGCAGCTACTGGGGAACTGCTGTCCTAGCAATTCCATAACAGATAGATAGATAGGAGAGAGAGAGAGATAGATAGAAGAACCTCAAATTTATTTATATATTTAATTTATAGTATTTTTTATAGTTTTTCTTTGTTCCTTATAGCCTTTGTGCTGTGTCAGAGTGCTGCTACATTTTTCTGTTTTTATAGATAGATAGGAGATAGATAGATAGATAGATAGATAGATAGATAGATAGATGGTAGATAGGGATGGAAAGATAGATGTATATGGGGAGAGATAGATAGATAGATAGATAGATAGATAGATAGATAGATAGATAGACAGATAGATAATTTTGTAAAAACAGACAAACAAACAACTTTTTGGAGATGTATTTTCAGTTAACCCTTATGCTGGATTTACTCACACAGTTGAGTTCTTACCAACCAAAACAATCTCAAGGATATTGAAATTGTTGTGAGCTGGGCATCTACCACAAAGATTAGGTACAATAGGTCCATTCCCATCTTCCTCATCTGCTGATCTTCCTAAAAGCAAACCTTTCTATTCCCTATAATGGGGATAGGTTTGTTGGGTAATCTTTCAAATGCTGTTTACAGTCTATGGTTGAGATTGGTATACATGTTCTATGCATGGCAGATCAGTTTGATTGGGATTGGAGAATAATTGGTCAAATATCTGTACATGCAAAAGTATCCTTACAATTCCTCTTTCAGCAGAGAAAATGTGATCTTAGAAAGAAAGAAAGAAAGAAAGAAAGAAAGAAAGAAAGAAAGAAAGAAAGAAAGAAAGAAAGAAAGAAAGAAAGAAAGAAAGAAAGAAATTCCTCTTTTGGTTGCTTTTTGCTTTCAACATATGAAATGTGAATTTTCAAATACTAGTACATATACACTCACCGGCCACTTTATTAGGTACACCTGTCCAACTGCTCGTTAACACTTAATTTCTAATCAGCCAATCACATGGCGGCAACTCAGTGCATTTAGGCATGTAGACATGGTCAAGACAATCTCCTGCAGTTCAAACCGAGTATCAGTATGGGGAAGAAAGGTGATTTGAGTGCCTTTGAACGTGGCATGGTTGTTGGTGCCAGAAGGGCTGGTCTGAGTATTTCAGAAACTGCTGATCTACTGGGATTTTCACGCACAACCATCTCTAGGGTTTACAGAGAATGGTCCGAAAAAGAAAAAACATCCAGTGAGCGGCAGTTCTGTGGGCGGAAATGCGTTGTTGATGCCAGAGGTCAGAGGAGAATGGCCAGACTGGTTCAAGCTGATAGAAAGGCAACAGTGACTCAAATAGCCACCCGTTACAACCAAGGTAGCCAGAAGAGCATCTCTGAACGCACAGTACGTCGAACTTTGAGGCAGATGGGCTACAGCAGCAGAAGACCACACCGGGTGCCACTCCTTTCAGCTAAGAACAGGAAACTGAGGCTACAATTTGCACAAGCTCATCGAAATTGGACAATTGAAGATTGGAAAAACGTTGCCTGGTCTGATGAGTCTCGATTTCTGCTGCGACATTCGGATGGTAGGGTCAGAATTTGGCGTCAACAACATGAAAGCATGGATCCATCCTGCCTTGTATTAACGGTTCAGGCTGGTGGTGGTGGTGTCATGGTGTGGGGAATATTTTCTTGGCACTCTTTGGGCCCCTTGGTACCAATTGAGCATCGTTGCAATGCCAAAGCCTACCTGAGTATTGTTGCTGACCATGTCCATCCCTTTATGACCACAATGTACCCAACATCTGATGGCTACTTTCAACAGGATAATGCGCCATGTCATAAAGCTGGAATCATCTCAGACTGGTTTCTTGAACATGACAATGAGTTCACTGTACTCCAATGGCCTCCACAGTCACCAGATCTCAATCCAATAGAGCATCTTTGGGATGTGGTGGAACGGGAGATTCGCATCATGGATGTGCAGCCGACAAATCTGCGGCAACTGTGTGATGCCATCATGTCAATATGGACCAAAATCTCTGAGGAATGCTTCCAGCACCTTGTTGAATCTATGCCACGAAGAATTGAGGCAGTTCTGAAGGCAAAAGGGGGTCCAACCCGTTACTAGCATGGTGTACCTAATAAAGTGGCCGGTGAGTGTATACTGTAGATAGATAGATAGATAGATAGATAGATAGATAGATAGATGATAGATAGATAGATAAAACTTTTTGGCAGTACCATTGTAAAACACTAGGGGTGCTGTTTCAATGTAGTCTTGAAGGTATACGCATTTGTATGATCATGTTTTTGCAGAAGAAAGTGAATCTGTATACACACAGTACTGTAAGCAGCTCTGAGAGACCAAATCTAGAAGCTTTATATTGACAAGTCTCCAAGTAAAATGAATCTATCACAAGTATGACGAGTGTTCCTTACAGTTGGCACTTACACAGAACATATAGAAAGACATGGAAAAGCTTTAAAAGTCTATAAAACAGAAGTACAGTATCATACAAGAAGTTACAATATATCGCACATGCCCACAGTCACTCATGACTTACTTCTTTTGGACAACTGTAGTTAGCAGTCATGTTTTCTGATCCTTATACAGAGCGTCTAATACAATATGGAATTGGCAGAAATGGCTTAAGGATCTATTGCACCGACCAATTATTTGATCAATTATTCAGTTATTGACCTTGGATGGCAGCAAGCATTGCTGATGTCAAATCTTATTTCAGCTGGTCCGGCTCTGTTCATACTTGCCTTAAAGGGATTGCTTAGTTATGATTAAAAAAAGGTGACTAGATTCTTCTAAAAACAGCACCACACCAGTTCACAGGCCATGTGTGGTATTGCAATTCAGCCCTCATTTCCTTCAATGGAACTGCGCTGTAATACCAGCCATTACCCATGGACAGGGGAGGTGCTGTTTCTGGAAGAAAATAGCCAATCCTTAATGGGTTCTCAGGGCTTTCCTGTGTATTTAAAAATAAGAATTAGGTATTCTACAGAACTATCATTGCCTTCAAAAATACTGTTACCCAATGGCCCCATACAATCAATGTGATCCATCAGGATTTCCCATATTCAATGCATTGGTGGTTGCTTTCTGAACGTACTAAGTAATGACTGTAATGTGAATAGAACCTTATATAGAACCAACATAGATGTTTATTTGTGATCCGTCATTACAAAATTGTCAACGATATTAGGCAAATAATGTCTGTGTCATCTTATTTATTCATACATTCATTCATTCTCCGTTATATATAGCGACAATGGTTTTCACAGCCCTGTACAGTAAATATAGTTACCACAATGGACTAATTCATTACTTTTTTAGCATTACGAGTCTGCTGGAATTGAGATCACATATTACGACGTCCCAATCATTCTTTATTCTGTTGACTGTCTGAACTGTGCATTGACATGCAGATGTTTTACTACAGTGTGAATAATAATTTTAATTTACAGGAATTGCCATTGCCCACTATGGGGTCCATCGCACTATTTACATACAGTCTATACAGCAATTATTGCTCATTTTCGGCACGTTTAATAGCGCGTTCTGTGTCTGTGTCTGAAATGATTCATAAATGAAAAAAAAACTGATATATCACAAAGCATTGAAGTATTTTTTGGATGCATTATATATGTGTTTGTTGCATTCCTGCTATTTTCTATCTTGTGAGTTACAGCTGTAAATAGAGAGATAGCGAGACAAAGAAGACGAGATGTAGCATTAAGGTGCATAACCAATTTCTCAGCTCAGATGCTGTTCTTAGCAATGAGGACCTCCTGATGTAGGAACAGATGATCAGCACCACAAGCTAACACCATAGGGAGGCACATGGATGTCTGAATGCTTTGCAGAATACAAATGAATCATCCGCATTCTTCCTCTAGCAGACCGGGCCTCATTAGAATTTATTATCCCTCAGCTTTCTGATGTTAATGTACCAGTTACATAAATAGGAGGCCAGAAGGATTAGACAAGGGAACATAACGGCCCTAAATAAATACGAGAAAATAACAGAAAAGGTAACGCACAAAACAAGTCAACTAGTCGTAGCAATAGGACGAATAATACAAATATACAGTCATAGGAATGGCCTTCATTGTAGGGAAATCAATTCTACCATAGTGAGTGAGCGCGCACATGTTCACTACAGGGTATAATGCTACATTTAACGGCAACTGACCTAAGTATAAGGGAGCCAGTAAACTACCTCCCCCGGTGACACACGGTACTCGTTCTAGATGTTTTAGTGCCTATAAAGGCTTTGGATCAGAGAGCGCTCTCTCCTGATAGTTCCCTGATCGGCATTATCAAAGATTCACTAATGACAGCCAAAATGCTTCTCAGGTCTCCAGGTCTCCCCACAATGCAGACGAAATGTCTACTGTGTGAACAGCCAGTTATACGGTACTACTCATTGCTATGGATAAAAGCCATGGAGTGACAGGACGGGGCAGAGCCAACAATCCAAGAAGAACTGCTCCATACCCCTTTCCTATTAGATTGGATTTTAATTTTTTATAATGTGTGCTAAAGATTACACAGCAACCAAGTGTGAGCATTTCCTGTATGATACTGGGCGGATTTATATTACCGCTGTCATGATAGGCTGTATACAATTATCCATCGTTTCTTAATATTATTTCTTTCCCATTGCTCATATAGCATCAACATGTTCCACCGCCCCAACAAGTGCCTGTCCCCAATAGGGCTCACAATTTAATTTTCAGTTCAGGTCTAAAGTGAACATAAAGGTTTCTTTACAAGATTTTTTGTTAAACTTTTTTAGAATCTGTTTTCAATCAAGTTGGATATTGGGGGTGAAAAGAATATTCATGACAAAAAAAAGTTAAAGAATAAAATAAATGAATAAATTAAAAAAAAACAAAAACAAAAAATAAAATATCTAATAAAATAAAGCAAAATAAAATTTTTACATACATATACTTTACATATATACACACATACACTCATACATATATGTTACATATAAATACACATATACACATACATATATACTTTACATATACATACACACATACATATACATGTATACATTACATATACATACAGATACACATACATACACATATACTGTACTTTACATGTACATACATATACACACACACACATATATATATATATATATATATACATACACATACATATACATATATACGTTACATATAAATACACATACATGTACATATTCATATATACTTTACATATACATACCCACATACATATACACATATACTTTACATATACATTCACATACAGACATACATATACTTTACATATACATACAGATACACATACTTTACACATACATACACATATACTGTACTTTACATGTACATACATATATATATATATATATATATATATATATATATACTTTACATATACATATAAATACACATATACATACATATAATAATGCTGCTCTTCTGCTCTTATGTTAAATGAATTACCATTGCAGCCACGTGGAAGAGAAAGTGTTAAAATAAACAGTGACATATGCTGCAGTATGTCAACGAAATTGCTGCCATTACGGCGTCGAGAACAGATCGACATGTTAGACAAGCTGTACATTTTTACTGACAAATGGAATTTTCTGTTATGGTGATGGAAGCATGCCGTATAAATGTAATATAGCAAATTGTATGAATCCTGCTGCATTTTCTGGAACCTACGCCTACAACATTCAGCTAAAATGCTCAATGTAAGTCTTGTGTCAGCTGCTGAGTGACTGAAGGGTTATATTGTGCCATGATGTCATCTGAGCCACAGCAGCAGATATCAGAAGCTATTACCAGTTCTATAGACTAGTGGCAAAAATACTCAGAAACTTTCTTTTTATAATTTTGTTATTGACAAAAATACATATTTAATAAATAACTAATATTGGGCCTGGAAAAGTCTATATGTATCTGATTAATAACTAATCTGTCTGTATAACGTTACCTGCAGTCGGTAACTCTACAGGCAAACATACAGATACACAGGAATACACACAAGTATACAAAGATATATTCACATATATAGGGGTCAACTTATCATGAGGGGAGTTTTGTTGCCATGTTTTTGTCCTGGTGTTTTGTTTTGTTTTTTTGTTTTTTTCGACAATTTTATCACAATCTCTCACACTGGTTGATAAATGTGTCGCTATTCTGTAGCGGGGGGCTCCAAAGTTACTAAGGATTTTTGTGGGTGGATTTTCTCAGCCAAGTGGCGTATGCTTGCACAAAAATTTGGCAACTTTTTAAAAAAAAGTTAAGCTTAAACCTGCGCACCATGTAAACCACATCCATATTACAGGATAGTTTTGGAAAAGATACATTAGGCACACAGCACTATAAAAATGGCGCACAAATCAATTTCTTACAATGAAGAATAAAGTTAAAACACTCTATACTATAGGCACATAGACAATAGCACAGAGACAAATGAAGGCATACAAATACACAGATCAAATAACATACAAAGAAACACAACGCACAAACACACATATAACAACTCAGACCTGCTGTATACACAGGTACACACTGTATACCATTGCCTTGGCCTAGTAATATAATACTTAGAAGTATTTTCCAGCTTCTACAATTACTTCTGGTTTAAAATATTTTGAATGGAACCTATCACAATAAATCATAAAGGTTTTTATATCTTCAGTAATAAAACAGCCACATACAAATATTTAAATATAATGGGTACTTGATCACCATCCTCTATATTTATAATGGTAACTATAGGATTCCACTCGATCACCATCATACTCTATAGTAATAAAATCATCTGGTTCCATAAATTGTCGCTGTGTCATCTGTGACATTGTCATCTTACCTTATAAATCTTATAAATCAGAAATTCCTATACACAATATACCGTATATACTCCAGTATAATTTTTAAGCACAGTTTTTGTGCTGAAAAAGCCCCCCTCGGCTTATACTCGAGTCAAGCAAAAAAAAAATAAATTATTTATTTATTTTATTTGTATCCCTAGAATACATATAAAAGTAGAAAATTACTGTGAAACACATACACATTAGGTATTCCTGCGTCTGAAAGTGCCCAGTCTACTGAATATAGGGGATCTGCAGTGCTCCTGTTCCGTCAGAAAGGGGTTAATAGGAGCACTGCAGATACCCTATATTCAGCCAGGCTGAATTCTACGTGGGGAAAAAAACTCAGTCCTCAAACTCAGGGAAGGGGCAGACAGACAACAAAATCACCCCCTCCCCTTTCCCAGCACCCAGCAACTACTGCACCCAAAAACAATTTTAATTTTTGAAATTTTCCAGTAGCTGCTGCATTCCCCCCCCCCTCCCCCCATGGCTTATACTCGAGTCAATAAGTTTTCCCAGTTTTTGTGGTAAAATTAGGGGGTCGGTTTATACTTGGGTCGACTTATACTCGAGTATATACGGTAAATGGAATTTTCTTCTTGTACATTCATTGCACTTCTAGAAGTTGTAGCAGCTTAAAAAAAACACACGTGGTATTTAATGAATATTTTCCAGGAAAAAATGTACTTTTTATTTCAGAAAAACTTATTTCACTAGGGACTGGGTTGTCATAAAACTGTTCTGCAAAAATAGTCCAAGGAGGTCAATGTTAGAAGTTGACAGAGAATGTATAGGATAAGTATGTAAGCAGTTTTTTTTACATAAAATAATGATAAATATATTTCCCCATTAGCTTTCCATCCTAACATCCATATTACGGCACAATGGTTCTACTATTAATGCAAACTTATCTCACCATGTAAGAACATGCCTATGTATTATATATGTAATCCTGATAATAGTATTAATATCATGATTAATACAGTTATTATTGGGTCACCTTTGGTCCCCATATAGTGTTTACTGTTTACCCCTATAGATAGGAATATTTGCTGACCAACATACAGACATTTTTATTGGTACAGAAAATGGGTAATGCATCATTAACAGGAAAAAGTCATCTAGCGTATGACCCTTGCCCCCCTCCATATACGCACTGCCCCCCTGTGAGTTCCCTTACAATACATTTATGCCTCCACCAGCATTAACTATCCCTCAGCTGCACTCAGTTAGCACTGAATTTACACTCGGCTGGCTGAATATTTTATGGTCAGGTTCACATTTCTGAATATTTTTGAGGTTTTATGGCAGAATTATTTTGGACATGGGTAAATTAAGTTAAAGAGATGTTAAAATATAAGGAAATTTAGCAATTTTTAGAAAATTGTGTAAAAATTGCACAAAAGCCGTCACACATAAACAGTATGATTATTTTTTTTCTCAAAACTTTCTCAAAAAATTTCCTTGAATACTTTTAAAAATGACCAAAGATTAAGATAAGGCATTAAGACGATCATCGCTAGGATCAGAATGTACTCACAGAGATACTATACTGCGTTACAATGGAAGGATTTACATTATATTCCATGATGTCGTCTCCTCTTCTTCTCTGATGTCACAGTTTACAAGCTATGACCATGTATATCATTTTTCATAAGGTTTTTGGTTGCATCTTGTAAATTTTTGAAAAATTTCTGAAAAATTGTATTTGTATTTTCTTTAAAGATATATGAAACGCTAATAAAATGTATATTTCTTACAGTATAACATTGTACATGGACTAAACCAGTCATGGTGTACCAGAATATTGGTATAAGTGGTTAGATCCCATCACACATGGCCTTATGGCTTCTATTAATGCTTGGTTGTGAGCGCCAGTGCTTGCAATGACGCTATTAACACATATCCCTGAGATCTGACCCAGAAAAAAAATCAGAAAAATAAACTTGAGTAAATAAATGTTATAAGATACTGAGGCATAAGAGAAAGCCCTGAGTCATGTCATTGTCCATCAGACATCAGAGCATGTATCCTATCAGACAATGAGTATATTTGCTTGCACCGATATGATGGTCCGACTGCAAACTGGCCTTTACCCTCAGGCTCTGTCCCTCTTACTCCGGCTCATAGGATGTTAATGTGGGCTACTGTAGTAAGCCACTTTTGAAGGGAAGTCTACAGCTGCTGCAAAGCCTCTTGGGAAGCACCAATCATGCTTGCGCGGCAAGATAATAAGGCGGCAGCAGAGGTTTTCTATTTCCATGTCACTCAGTGAGGACTGCTGCTGCTTTGATTTACTGATAGCTCAATATCTGGGTCAGTAGGAAGCAGACACAGTTTGTCAGGCGGCTCCTGGACACGCTATGCCAGCCTAAAGTGAATTCTGTGGGGCTATCGAGCATCATTAGAAGAAGAAATATGGCAAATGTGTGTATTACAGAGGAAGGTTGAAGGGAGTCAGACAGGGATGAAAGCACAACCAAGGAGGATAAAGGACAGGACAATGGAGAACATTTTGGGAGACAACAATGTATACTGACCGTATAATGTTATAAATGACAGGGCCTTGTGGTAAATGCTTTAAAGGGCCCTATGTCCTCTTCAATTTTACTTTAAACCAGTATCAATGGTATTTCATGCAGAAAACTCACCAATGCAGTGAAGGAAATATAATAGGCCACCATTAAGGTATAGCCTATGCATATAGCCCAATTCATACAATCAACCAGGGGCATAACTTGAGGGGTTGCAGAGGGTGCAGTCACACCAGGGCCCAGGAGCCTTAGGGGGGCCATAACCACTGGCATCAGTATTGAGACTGCAGCTTCCATATGGCCCATAAGCCAAGGAGACCCACAGATTATCCTAACCACACTAAGGCGGATTAAACTCCTTAGCTCCCGTAACCATCACTATCAAGAATTCACTGTATGAGGTAGGGGGCCCCGGACAAAAGATTGCACCAGGCCCACAAGACTTTAGTTACGGCACTACAGTCAACTGATACATTGTGTGCATACTCAATAATCTACAATATGAGTGAATCTTCCCACATGAAATAGTCCATAGTGTCAAGTTATTTCTTTGAAGTCACAGCCAAATAGTTTTGTCCTCTGTTGGACATTTGGGGCTCATTATTATGTGTCAGAGTCTGGGCCCATCAGAGGATCCTCCAGTACTCTAGCGACCCAATCCAACATAGAGAGATAAACCAGTGCCATATTCTCCCCTTTTGCTACCTAGCAAACTTGGACTTTTTGGCTAAGCTGAGTGTGCATGTGCATAGGGAAGTCTGTTGGCCAAAGAAGTCTTCATGTGTGATAAGATAAGCATAAAGACCACCATGAACGCTCCTGTCCAGCTACCATGACACTATAACAATATGATGATAGTACAATAATTATATGTATTTCCATGACATTACAATTGTAAATGGAGGTTTTTGAGAATCTTAACACTCATATATGTAGAGAGCACGTGTCACCTCTCCGGACATGTCTGCTTTAGTAAATACTTGTATTCTTCATGATGTAATCTTCTAGACTTCCTTATCATCTAGCTCTGCATAGTGCCATTCCTGTTATTTCTCCTCCATATTTATGAATAAATGGACAAATAGGAGTTCCCATTATATTCATAGGGGTGAGTTCCTAAACACTTTAGCACTGTTAGCCCTGATTGGACAGTGTCAGAGTGATAAGGGAACTGGTAACACCCAGTTGTCAATTTATTCAATCTGTGAAATCATCTTCTGTATGACAATATAAGGCTAAGGTCACATCTGTATGAGTCTCCAGTTGTGAAGTGCCTTAAATCAGTGGATGAACATGTCCTCCAGTGGATCAGAGCAACGGACAGTCTGGTGCAGACGTGAATGTAGCCTTAGCCAGTTTCTAATCAATTACTAGTTATTATTAGCTATTCCAAATACTAAAGAAAACAATTTCTAATCCACCGCTATTAGATGGAGTCTTGTCCCCATACTGATACTCCTATGATCCAGTTCTACAACATGGCAAGCAAAACTGTAACGTTTCGGATTTTCGGATTTATGTTACTAGGGTATACATTAATAATATACCTGTACATGAGGCCACAGGTCTGTACTAAGTGGTTCCAGGATCTCCAATATGAGGATTACTTTAGTTAGATTACAGGTAGAAGTTTCATGTTTTGTACGAACTGAGCTGTAACATAATATACAGTATAAAGTTATTTCTCATGGGAATATTTTTTCCAGAACCAGAATATTGGTGACCTCCCTTTAGGACAGGTTATCAATATCAAGTTGATGGGGCTTCAATATCTGACACTACCTGACAACACGGCCGACTATCTGCGGGGAAAGCTCCACTTCTGATGCTCAGACCTATGACATCATGTTCATTGTTCACAAGGCCTGTTTGCAGCTCAGTCGCTTTCAAGTAAATGGGACTGAGCTGTAACACCAAGCACGTCTGTTATACCTACAATGTACTGTGCTTGGCAAGCAGTGAAGAGAACGCAACACCCATCCAAAAACTGCAGCCCCTTCGGACAGCTGATCAGGTTTCGGACCTCACCTCTATACCAGGGATAGCGCATCAATATTATAATCCTGGAGAATCCCTTTAATATGAAATATTGTAAATAGGGCTATAAGCACAGCTAGGAACCCTATAAAAAGTAGGATCCAGTAGTGTCATTCTAATACTAAGCATGATTTTGGGAATTGCTGTTCTTTAGTTCTCTAATATATTAGTGTAGATTGTCAATCCTTCTCAAAAATCTAGAGGTAACAATAAGAAGGGCTAGGGTATAACTAAGACAAATAAGTAAGGTAAGAATACCGGGTGGGTAAGTAAGGTAAGAATACCAGGTGGGTAAGTAAGGTAAGAATACCGGATGGGTAAGTAAGGTAAGAATACCAGGTGGGTAAGTAAGGTAAGAATACCAGGTGGGTAAGTAAGTTAAGAATACCAGGTGGGTAAGTAAGGTAAGAACATCGGGTAGGTAAGTAAGGTAAGAATACCAGGTGGGTAAGTAAGGTAAGAACATCGGGTAGGTAAGTAAGGTAAGAATACCAGGTGGGTAAGTAAGGTAAGAACATCGGGTAGGTAAGTAAGGTAAGAATACCAGGTGGGTAAGTAAGGTAAGAATACCAGGTGGGTAAGTAAGGTAAGAATACCGGGTGGGTAAGTAAGGTAAGAATACCAGGTGGGTAAGTAAGTTAAGAATACCAGGTGGGTAAGTAAGGTAAGAATACCAGGCGGGTAAGTAAGGTAAGTACACCGGGTAGGTAAGTAAGGTAAGAATACCAGGTGAGTAAGTAAGGTAAGAATACCGGGTGAGTAATTAAGGTAAGAATACCAGGCGGGTAAGTAAGGTAAGGTGTACATGTAGCCTATGCACAGAGCGCTATAGTGATCCCGTGGAATAAACCGGAGTCGGGGTCCATTGACTTGACAGCAGCACTGTACTTCTTCATTGTGTTTGGAGGCCAGATGGCGGAGGAATCATTTACTTCACCTTGTTGTGCTTAATTACTACAATCAACACAGTATTTTCCAGATTAATCATATAAAGTCATTTCATTAGTAACACAGCAGGCTGCCGAGTTATTAGCGTCATAACAGGTTCGCAAACAATTAAACTTTATTTGAACCTTAGAAATTTGCAGGGTGGAACGCTTAGAAAGGAAGGAGCAGCGCACCGCGCACAACATCACCGCACCACTGACATTTCAATATAATTCATTGAAGATGTGAAACAATGGCTACACGGTATAGCTAAGAAATACACAAGCAACAGCAAGAACTGCGCTAAAGAATTCTGCTTTTATTTCCAGAGAACAATATGAAAGATTAACACTAAGGAAGGAGACAGAAATTCAGATACATTGTAGCATGTGATGTATAACATTAAAAGAAAAAAAATCACAAGTCATACATTAAAGGGCATATAATAAACCGAAAAGTGAACCAAAGGTCAGAGCAATGGACTGATCAGTTGGTGAAGGACTCCCTCTCCTGGGCTCCGGGAGAAAAGGATAAGAATACATTTTTGGTTGTGGAGTAAATTTTCTTATGTGTACCTATAAAATAAATTATAGAGGGGGGAGGGCTGGAGAATTCCGCTTCAGCATTTCTATCAAACATCTGCCACCTGCTGGTCACTGACTGCATGAACCACACAATATTTCTGAATTTTAATGCTCCGCACACAGAGCAAACGGCCTTTAATGACAGATTATTGTGGATACAAATGGTACGCTTAGTTACTAAAAAATAACCGAAAATCATATAGAGGCTTGTATAATGTAGCTTAGATCACAGTGTATCGTTTTAATGGTATCTCCTATTTATTTAGATTGCAAGCTTATATGGGCAGAGCTTTTTCTACTGCACCATGACTACATATTTCATTGACAATTGCACCTATTTACATCACGCTGCTTTCTATCACATTATCCTATGACATTTTTATTGGCACGCACACCATTTAGTATTGCATTACTATTCTTATTAGTATATTCATAATAACTTCATATACATGTATAAAAACAGATTATTATTAATGTGCAAATATTCCAAGAGTTAAGAGATAAAACATGCTAAACTTTAAAAAAATAAAATAAAATAAATTGAAAAAAAAAAAATATATATATATATATATATATATATATATATATATATATATATATATACTGTATGTATAACATACATAGATAGATAGGTAGATAGATAGACAGACAGACAGACAGACAGACAGACAGATAGATAGACAGACAGACAGACAGACAGACAGACAGACAGACAGACAGATAGATAGATAGATAGATAGATAGATAGATAGATAGATAGATAGATAGTAACATTCTAGATTAATAAAAAAAAATTGCAATTTATTAATGTGAATATTTCTTTGTATTTATTTTTTCCAAACATAGATTGATGTAGAAATGGAACGAACACACTATTAAGTTATAATAGCCGGAAAAATGCAATGTTAAGCAATGTCATTATTTGACAAAAACTCATGAATATACAACCCCGATACCACGCAAATAATATACGAAATATACCAAGACGACAGAATCTTCTCCGTGTTTCTAATAAAAGACGATTCCTGGTTTAACAACAACAAAAAAAAAAAAGCGATGTGAGAGAAGAAAACCAGACACCATGAGTTTATCGTAAATATCACAGTATCTAAGACAGAAATTAATTACAATGTTTGATTGAAGGCAATATACAGTAGTGAGCAGAGATAAGGCGGCCGCTCGCCTGCTGCAATGTGGGCTTCTATCGCATGCAGACAACTAATGGAGCAGTATTAATTAAGGCTTAAAAGCTATTTTTTGCCACAGTCCTTAAGTTAATATAACTGCTGCAGAGGTTTTAGGAAGGAAATGCTTATAAAACAGAGAACAGGAGAACACATGAGCCATTATGGTAGATTGGATTAAAATGTACTTACCCAGGCCTCTCAAATATCATACATCTCCATTATGTACGCTCTAGGCACCAAGCCAATGGATCCCTTCATTTCTCCTACCCACCAGCCATATCTATTGTACTCCTAATTCAAAACAATAAGCTGTATTAACCTTTTGCCTAGCACAAATGTAATATCATTTAATGCAAAGCTACTTTTAAATGTTTTTGCCCTATGTTTGGTCTGATAATCGCAGCCACGCAAGCCAGGTTAGAAGGAGCGCCGCCATAATGGTCTGCTTAGATAAATTCCAGTGGAGGATAACCGTAAGGACATGCAAAGGTGTAGGTGGATATACTGATACTATATATGGAACAAATGGAGGAAAAAAATAACATACAGGCTTAGAAGCTACAGTATAGTACAGGTACAACAGAAATCAGGGAGCAAAAAAGCAGATAGATGTATAAGACAGACAAGATGTGGACTATAAAGATGGCCATACTAAAAGATAACCAAAGTACTTTAAACAGTTGTTGTGAGCTCACATTGACATCTATCTATCTATCTATCTATCTAACTATCTATCATTCTACTTACCTATCTTGATCTTTCTGTGTGTGTATATATATACAATATATATATATATATATATATATATATATATATTTATGTATGTATGTATGTATTTCTCTATATCGCTCAATCTATCTTCCTATCACTGAACATTATCTATCTATCTATCTATCTATCTATCTATCTATCTATCTAATTTATACTCCAAAATGCCCCCCCCCCCTAAAAAAAGGACTTGTTTATTCTATATGTGACACTTTGGTCTAAAGACCCTTCACTTTTGACTTGAGAAAGGTGTTTGGACTGAAGCATCACACATGGAATAACCAAGTGCTATTATTTCTTGGACCATATAATGGGAAAGGAATAGATACAGATCCTTAAGATGTTCATAACCAATTTTTGCAGACTTACTGTGCGGCCCCAAACTTTGTAGTACTATCTATCTATCTATCTATCTATCTATCTATCTATCTATCTATCTATCTATCTGTCTGTCTGTCTGTCTGTCTGTCTGTCTGTCTGTCTGTCTATCTATCTACTTTTCTACTAGCACTATAAATATTAATAACCAGGACAACATAATACAATACCAGAACAGGAGGTACTTTATACCTCTTTATACCTCTACCTTTATATAGGGTATTTTATACCCTCAGGGTGAATTCCCACATGGCAGGTTTGTTGCAGACTGTTCCATACATCGTACTTGTATAAAATCATGCACTTGCTGCAAAACAGCCCCATTCAGATGTATAAAATATATATACAATCTGCTGCATGTGAATTTACCCTTACACTATAGTAAAAAGTCAATAGGACATATGTAGCAGCTAAGTACCTTATAAATATAAACTGCACATTACCATCCAGTCAGCTCAGTCTGTACCATATTCCATGTACACTGTATTGTAGTAACCTTGCCGTAGGTGACATACAGTTATCCAAATAGGTAAACAATTTACTAATCTGATATTAAAAGTGTGGCCTAGCTTGTCCGTCATGCCCAGTGTTTTGTGGTTAACCCATACGTGCAGTGTCTACAATGTGGCGTGTTTCATACAGTGTCATGTGGCGTGTTTCATACATTGTCATGTGGCGTGTTTCATACAGTGTCATGTGGCGTGTTTCATACATTGTCATGTGGCGTGTTTCATACAGTGTCATGTGGCGTGTTTCAGACAGTGTCATGTGGCGTGTTTCAGACAGTGTCATGTGACCTTGCCATAGGCCTATAGGAGAGAGGGCATAGGACGGACTTTTTTAACATGATTCAGAGTTATTTTGGGGGCACCGGCTCTATAATTTGTAATTATTACTATTTGGGGATGTGTACAGGGATTACCATTCTATAATTTGGATTGACTTTGTAATATATTTATATTACATTTATATTGGAAATTTTACAGATGTGGCAGACTTTGAAACTTCACTCAACAGAAGCCATTGAAATGTCTGTCAAATTAATGTAATTAATGTAATTAATGTGTTAAGTGTCAAGTTTAAGTATGCTATATTTGCACAGGATCACTAACTATATCATAGCAATATACATCCACCTATACCTGGCATGTATCTCAGCCATCTTATAATATCATACCAGACAATCCTAATATACAGCAGCCCATCTTAGTACATATCAATAGGAAACAAGATCTATATTCTTATCAGGTACCACTATACATGGGCTGGTAGCCATTTCTGGAGCATGTATTCTGGCTATACAACGGCACACACAGGGTGTCATATAATGTCTTGGGTCTGCTGACCGGAATATTGTGAGGATTATACACTACGTACGATTCTTCTATACTTAGAATGTTCCCTAAAATCAGGGACTCTTATGAATACAATTATAGTATATTTGGCTATTGCTGTTTATGCAGTCTCCTAATATAAAAGTCTGAAGCTGCAAATGACATAATATTTTAATAGCCTCCCAGGAACCATAAAGTCAATAGTTGGTGAGTATAGCGCAAATTCCACAAAATGTGTTATAATGGTACATGTGGCATAATAAGTTTGGCACAATGGGCTATGTATGTTCTATACAACATAAACATACAGGTATTTTAGTGTACATATACTAGATTATTTTTGTATAATTTTCTATGCAATTGTGCCACATTTTATATCTTATCCCACCATGTCATGTTTACATCTACAGCATGCAAAAATTATTCTATAAAATGTTGAAAGCGTCACAACATATAAAAACACAATACTCTGGCTTGCTTTTTGATACCATACGCCTGTGTGACATTTACACATAAGAAACTCCATTACATATTCATCATTACAATGTATCACACTAAGAGCAACATCAAGATAAAGGAAAGATAAAAAATATTAAAAATGAATATTAAAAAAATAATTTCCACGTTACAATTGTATGCTTTGACCTCATAACACATTACAATAAAATATAGACCTGTATGGGGTATAAAAATAAGTGCACTACCCTAACGTGTATATTGATTTCATTCACACCAGGATGAGACTAAAGAGTTAATAAATTCTGGTATATTACATGGTTGTAGTAACACGGCTAGAAATTGCTTACTGCAGCTTTGTAATATGTTGTGTGTCACGACTTCCCATTTGTTTCCACTTGAGCTGAAGAACAAGGCTTCATTCACACACACACGCACACACTTTAGTGTGAGTTTTTAGGCTTGCAAGGCTGCCACAAATTTTATTGGTTTGGTGTATTTTAAATTTTTTATTGATTTTTTTAAAATTTTCTATAGAAACGTGCATGTAAAAAAAAGCGTTACCTACAGCCTACTGCAGTGTGAAAAAAAATCCATAGATCCAAAAAAATATACCAAAAGTAAAAAAAAAAAATCACACTTTGTAATTTTTTCCCAACGTCTTTACTCCATATTCAGTATTTCATATGGTGTGAAATTTAGTGTATAAATAACTGATATAAAATGTATATAAACACTATGACTAAATAGCCATGTCTCATATATATGTATATATATATATATATATATATATATATATATATATATATATATATATATTTATATTTATTTATTTAAACACATTGGCAAAAAAAAATATGAATTAAAAAAAATGATAAGACATACCGTAAAATAAATAAGAAGAAAGTGATATATAAACATACATAAAACAGAATACAATTCTCATTATGTAAATGCATCAGAATATTTGCAACAATTTTTTTCATTGACACAAAAAGTATTTTTTAATTGTCGTACCGAAGACAGAAGCCTGCGTGGACAATACGTGCAGGTGTGCTAGAATTCGAGAAATGTCATAATTCCTCTGTACTTGTGATTTATACAGCTTAGACACATCGCCTGAAGCTGACTAGCACACGTTGGTTAGATCTTAGAAAGCAAAGCTAAGAATTCTTGCCTATAAATTGTAGCTAGAGACATGTGATCCTAATTTTATGACATGCAGTAGAACATCTGGCTGATCTGTGCTCAGAATACCCAGGATGCAAAGCACAACTGCTCCACAACATTTTATGTTCTTAAATAAGGATAGTTCACTTCTGCTAAGCATGGACATTTTTACATCACACACTTCCTACAAACCACAAAACCTGATTTATGAGAGGTCTGTGATGTCACATTTACACTCACTGCAATCCTATACACACAGGTCAAAGATTTGTACGAAAAGATGGAGATGGCCACTAGGGGGCAGGACAGGGGAAGATTACAAATTCAGAGCATTTCAGCTAGAAGTTTTCCAAAATAGGTGTCCCGGACATGTTTTATGGGTTTTATAGTTTTATATAAATAAACTGCAGAGAGTGAGAGTGAAAAGTTTAATCCGCTCTAATAGATTCTGGTAGAAAACTGAATTCTCATTGAGACGTAGGAGAATTAGTTGTAGTGTGAGAATGTTCTATGTGCAATGACTTTATAGTAGTATGCAAAAGTTAGGATGAGGTTTATATTGACTGTAAATGGAGTTCTTTTCTATAGCTTATGTAGCGACAACATATGCAGAAATTGTCACTATTCATACAAATCCATGTCTATAAATTCATTCTCAGACAAATGTACTAGTACATTTTTGGGGTGCGGGAAAAAATCCCAAATGTATTTAGTTTGTAAATTGTACAGCGTTCGCCAAAAGTATTGGCACCCCTGCAATTCTGTCAGATAATACTCATTTTCTTCCAGAAAATGATTGCAATCACAAATTCTTTGGTATTATTATCTTCATTTAATTTGTCTTCAATGGAAAACCACAAAAAGAATTGTCAAAAAGCCAAATTGGATATGACTCAACACCAAACATAAAAAAGGGGGTGGACAAAAGTATTGGCACTGTTTGAAAAATCATGTGATGCTTCTCTAATTTGTGTAATTAACAGCACCTGTTACTTACCTGAGGCACCTAACAGGTGGTGGCAATAACTAAATCACACTTGCAGCCAGTTGAAATGGATTAAAGTTGACTCAACCTCTGTCCTGTGTCCTTGTGTGTACCACATTGAGCATGGAGAAAAGAAAGAAGACCAAAGAACTGTCTTTGAGGACTTGAGAAGCAAAATTGTGAGGAAGCATGAGCAATCTCAAGGCTACAAGTCCATCTCCAAAGACCTGAATGTTCCTGTGTCTACCATGCGCAGTGTCATCAAGAGGTTTAAAGCCCATGGCACTATGGCTAACCTCCCTAGATGTGGACAGAAAAGAAAAATTGACGAGAGATTTCAACGCAAGATTGTACAGATGGTGGATACCTCAACTAACATCCAAACAAGTTCAAGTTGCCCTGCAGTCCGAGGGTACAACAATGTCAATCCGTACTATCCGTCGGCGTCTGAATGAAAAGGGACTGTATGGTAGGATACCCAGGAAGACCCCAGTTCTTACCCAGACATAAAAAAGCCAGGCTGGAGTTTGCCAAAACTTACCTGAGAAAGCCAAAAATGTTTTGGAAGAATGTCCTCTGGTCAGATGAGACAAAAGTTGAGCTTTTTGGGAAAAGGCATCAACATAGAGTTTACAGGAGAAAAAAGAGGTCTTCAAAGAAAAGAACACGGTCCCTACAGTCAAACATGGCGGAGGTTCCCTGATGTTTTGGGGTTGCTTTGCTGCCTCTGGCACTGGACTGCTTGACCGTGTGCATGGCATTATGAAGTCTGAAGACTACCAACAAATTTTGCAGCATAATGTAGGGCCCAGTGTGAGAAAGCTGGGTCTCCCTCAGAGGTCATGGGTCTTCCAGCAGGACAATGACCCAAAACACACTTCAAAAAGCACTAGAAAATGGTTTGAGAGAAAGCACTGGAGACTTGTAAAGTGGCAGCAATGAGTCCAGACCTGAATCCCATAGAACACCTGTGGAGAGATCTGATGGCAGTTTGGAGAAGGCCCCCTTCACATCTCAGGGGGGACCTGGTGCAGTTTGCCAAAGAAGAATGGTCTAAAATTCCAGCAGAGCATTGTAAGAAACTCATTGATGGTTACTGGAAGTGGTTGTTCGCAGTTATTGTGTCTAAAGGTTGTGCTACCAAGTATTAGGGTGAGGGTGCCAATACTTTTGTCCGGCCCATTTTTGGAGTTTTGTGAAATGATGTTGAGTTTTTTTTTTTTCTCATTCTCTTTTGTGTTTTTTCATTGCAAGCAAAATAAATGAAGATATTAATACCAAAGCGTTTGTGCTTGCAATCATTTTCTGGAAGAAGACAAGTATTATCTGACAGAATTGCAGGGGTGCCAATACTTTTGGCCAACACTGTATTCAAAGATTGTAATGCTTTTGAGATGGCAAGTGCTTTATGTTGCCATTTAATGTTAAAAAGTTTGTACATATACAAATAACATGAAAAAGTAAGAGAGAGCATTCCGGTAAGATAGTACTAGGTGAGTATATAAATCATCCTATACATGACATCAGTGGTGGATATAACATGTTCTCAAAATATCTGCATTACAAAAAAAATAAAAGTGCATATGGAGCAACCAAACCCAAATACCGGCCAGAATATCTCAAAAAGAAATGAAAGAAGAAAATATACAGACCACAAGTTTCAAAAATTGAGCTGAGCTGTGGGACTTCTGTAGGCAGCATATTCATTTATGGTGTGGATTTTAAAATTATACTGGAAAAAATACATACACTGTCTACCAATAAGTATTTGGCACCCATGCAAATGAAGGTATTTGCAGTCGTAATGTACGTCACGCTTTCCGCCGTTAAACAGGAAACAGCGTTGGCATTAGTCGCATGTAAGATGCCATGAAGTGCAGAGTTGTCCGATTTTGAGAAAGGGGACATTGTGGGGTACCACAGAAATAGTCAGTCCTTAAAGGGGCTCTATCAGCAAAATCATGCTGATAGAGCCCCACATATGCGTGAATAGCCTTTAAAAAAGCTATTCAGGCACCACTAAAGTTATATTAAACTCCCCCCCCCCCGTTTTAAAATAATACCCTAAAAAAGAATGTGATCAACTTACCCATCGAGCCTATGATTTTCAATGGGTCTATTCATATGGCACTATTTATGTCCATTTTCACTGACAAGGATGGTGCATGTCAGTTTTTTAACAGCAGTGAAAAACTTTTTTTAAAGGTTTTTTAAGATGTTTTTTTTTTCCCGATAGAGAAGTTTCTAGAAACAAACCGGCAAAAAAGCCACAACCAAAGAATACAGCATTTTGAAAAAAAATAAAAAATAGAATCAACCAAAAAATGCACCAAAGATGAGAGAAAATGCTGTAAAAAAATGTGCACCATATATGATGTGTTTCATAACTCTCTAATGCAAATAGCTAGCATCGGGCCGAGGTGTGTACCCAGCCTTAACAAACAGGTTCTTTTGTTTATACATGGATATAAATTTGAGTAAATTTGTCAATATGTTCAATTACTATAACTGCACTGATTCATGCAAGTAGTGCACGGCAAGCACACGGACCCCATTATGGTCTACGGGGTCCGTGTGCTTTTATAGCACAGCGCTTGCAATTGCACTTGTATTCCGTTTGGGGGGTCTCCATGCGAACTCATTCTATACAGAATACAAACGTTAATGTGAACCAGGGGTAGGTCATTTCCAAGAGCATTCATATTCTGCTAGTCAGCATTGGCAGCAGTCAACAAGCTTGTGGTCAGACACATTTCCTGGTGTAAAAACAATACCTCTAATGATCACCAGAGTAAGCATTGTGCAGACAGCAAAATATCATGGCACATAGGAGATTTCAGCTCCAAAGAATGCAAAATTGTTATTATAGATCTACCTCTAATATAGACTGAAGCTCAGGATCAGTACAGAATAAAAGCATTCCTATCAGAGCACGTACACAAAGTGGGACAAACGTAACATATTAATGTAAGCTATGCTCCTAACCCAATCCATGTTCTCTTTGTGTCCACACACAATAATAAAGTAGTGATGGTTGCACAGACGCATAGCCATGATGCCTCTTTGGTTCCCTTCACACACTATGATGTCCTTAAATTGCTCCACTCAGTATAATGCCCCCTTAATGGTCCCACACAATATGATGCCATGTTGTTGCCATCCGCAAGTACAATGGCCCCACACATAATGCTCCATTAGGGGCCTCAACTAGTATAATGGCTCCTAAATGGCCTCCGCGCAGTATAATGTCCCCTTGGTTGACTCCACACTATAAATTGTCCACTAAATGGCTGACACATAGGATCATGCCTCCTTAGTATCCTCCACACAGAATAATACCACTTTGAAAAAAACGTCATGGAGTAAAAAAATGCTCTGTAAAAATGTTATGTCATAATAAACCTATTGAGTAATGTGTTATCTTTACCGCAGAAAAAAAAATCACAAAAAACCCCAGTGTACGGTGAAAAGTCAGAAATCTCTGCCATCATATGGAATCTACTAGGTGCCATGCACACAATACTTGTAGGGAATCCCAGGGATTGCTAAAAGGACGAAGCATCCCAGTGCTGGCTCTGTTAGTTTCTGACCGGCTCTGCTCCACTCCCCTTGGGGATCTTTTGCTTTTTGCTTTTAGCAATTTGTGAGTTTCTCAGCACCTGGATCCCGACCAATCAAAATGTCTGACATATCACCGTGACATGGCGAAAGTTTCTTTAAAGTGATAGGTACCCTTTAACAGCTGCAACTTACAAATAGCTTCCTGTCTCAAGCAACTGGTCTGTCTCAGTTACAGAGCTGAGGAAGATAAGGAGCGGGGATGACATGAAGACAACCCCTTTAAAAAGATCCTGTCATCTCTCCTGCCGTGCCGTGTCAGTAAATGCTTGCATTTCACAGAAAAAATTGTGGAGCACCTATTTCTAGGACTCTGCCTTGTGCCGTTCCCCTGTTATTCCTTCTAAGTATCTTTGAATACATGGACAACTGGGCATTGCACAGTCTGTAATGTCAGTCCTCATTGGACAATGGTGAAGGGATACCCCACAAAGGGTCATTTTCAGGCGCAAATTTGTTCATACATTTCTCCACAATAAAAAAAACTAAGGGTAAGAGCTGTGGCCATCCTGCAGAGGTTAACCTGTGAATTCTGCTGCAAGAGTCTTCTACGTTTGTTGCTACAGCAGAATTTGCTAAAATCCATTGATCATTTTCTGTAGCCATCTTTCTGTTCAATTTAGACCCAGTCCTGTACTCACCATAGCTAGTGTACAGGCTTACTAGTGAAGTGAAGGGGTATAACTTGAGGGGTGCAGAGAATGCAGTAGCACCAGGGTTCAGGAGCCGTAGGGGGTCAATAATAGTAAATGGTACATTATAGTTGGGGACCAGAGTTTATATTGGGGCCGGAAACTATATGTTACACCTCTGTTGAAGGGTGACACCATGATGAAGCTTGGATTGATATGCGCATGGGGCGCTGGACTGGGCACATACTATGGTGGTAGTTAAGCCACTGTTGGGGCAGTGTTTTTTCATTCTAGGGTCTATTGTGTCATTGTCTGGATTATATTGACTGCTCATTACTGTGGAATTATGGTTTGTATTAGATATATTATGACATTTATCAGCAGTTCCCTATTAGGTTTGAGCAATCGGGATCAGCAAAGATCGGATCCCGATCGGCGATGGAGCAAATTTCGTGATCGGCTGGAAAATGATCGAAAATCAGATTTTAAAAACAATCCTGAAATCTCAAGATTGGCTCAACCCTACCTATGACTTATTGCATTTAGGGTTGAGCCATCGGGATCGGGAAAGATCAGATCCCAATCGGCGATCAAGCAAATTTCACGATCAGGATCGGCTGGAAAATGATCGAAAATCGGATTTTAAAAACGATCCTGAAATCACAAGATCTGTTCAACCCTATTCCCTATGTCACCCTGTCTGTTAGATGGAGTCAAGTTTTTAATGTTTGCATATTTGGTGCCCAATAAAGTCTACATGAATTTTGATATTTACGAGTAGCATTTATTCTATGGGAATAATAATAGGTTTATTCATTGTAATATTTCTGCCTGAACAATCTGTTCCACATTCTCTGAACATTGTATAAGCAACCAGACGGGAACCCAGGGGTGCAAAAAGTCAGGATCCAAACCGGAGCATTATATTCCTTTTGAAGGAAACATTATAGAGATTTATAATGATCAAGGTGCAGAGGTTAAAATCTGCCCAAATGCCCAAAAGCTTTGGGGGACAGACAGCAATGTAACAGCAAGTAACTGTATCATGTGAAACCACAAGGACATACATATTTGAGAAACTTTCAAGAAAAACACACGTCCTTCATGGACCAAGCCAACTTTCCTATATGAATGCGGCCTTATAGGACTGAATATTACAAATAGGCTGATCTGGATATGTTAAATAAATACCATATGAATGGCGGGATTTTCCTTTAATAAAAACTTCATCAATGTTTACAAGAGCCGCAGCCGCTGACAAAATGTTTTTATTAAGTTAAAAATAATTTGGCCAACTTAATGCACAGATTATATATGTTACATTTATCTATAAACAATGTCTGGATGAATTATGAAGAAGTAATCTACACCGAATCCATTCCTTATCAGTACTGGCGTTTTCGTACGGGTACAGCGACAACTACTGTGGTTACGTCCAAATAATGTATTGGCAAAAATTGAAGGAGTTTCAAGTGGCCATTCCCTAGCATATTCTTCATATGTCTTAGAGTCATTTATCAATTGCACATAGTCTGGCTATTCCCTTCTGCACTGTATGTGGTAGTGAGTAGGAAAGCGTCATGTGCTCTGTCAGAAATGTTACTGATGCATTCAACCTTAAGCGCGCTATAATTGCTTGTAACAACTTATCAACAACATGGTTTTGTCATGATTCATTTCTGCACATGGCTGACACTTGAGGAGGAGAACTTTAGCCTACTTCAAATAAGAAAGAAGGCGCGCTTCCTCATTCTTGCCACTAGATGGTGTAGAACCTAATAGAATGCACCTGGTATTCCCATATGTGTTCTTAATGGACTAAATATTAAACAGAAGGATTGGAAAGTGTTGTTACTTGGGTTTACGTAAATTCATCTTCCTGGTTTATGAAAGTGAATGTGAAAATATTTTTTGTATAAAAGTGTGCGATCATTTCTTTTCATTATTAAATTTCCCTTAAAAATTTCTATTTGTGTCACTATAGTGATTTCTGTAACATTACTATTACTATTAGGTTCTTATGCCATACTTTATTAATGTGTCTAGATTTTTTATTCAGTAATATAACAAAATCAACTACAACTGCCCATATTATTTTCATACTGGGTATACACATATACATATATGATGACAATTTACCTACATAGGTATATTCTACAATATATAAGATAAGATATATGTATCATAAAGATAGATGTATTTGGAATTAGGAAGAAAATGTGTTATACCTTCTTAGGCTTGGTTCACATTTGTGTAGGTGAGTCCGCATGGGGAACAGACTACCAAATGCATTGGCAAGTGGTGTGCAGTGAAAGCACACGGACTCCATAGACTGTAATGAGGTCCATGTGTTTTCCGCACAGTGTCCACAGGGAACATGCGGACAGAAAAGTGGTACATGATCTACTTTCCTGTCCACATGACTTGACGGAGACCTTGCGGAAAGCACACGGACCCCATTATAGTCTATGGAGTCCGTGTGCTTTCACTGCACACCACTTGCCAATGCATTCGGTAATCTGTTCAGAGGAGTCCCCATGCGGACTCCCTGAATGGATTATCAACGCAGATGTGAACGAGGCCTTAATGTTTCTTCCCCATCATCTACATCCTATGACTGCATTCTGATGGCCATAATACATATGTACTTTAGTTTACATATTAAAGGTTAGTCTGTCCAGGTCGCTACATCCGGACCTTATGCGAACAGCTGAGCATGGCTGCTGTATACTGATCCCATATTTCCCATAGAGGAGAATTGGAGCTGCAGAAACAGCAGAATAATTTAGAGTATCCGAGGAATCTCTTGTGTAGTAAATTCAGGTCATTATACATACCATACAGTAGGATCTGTGGCTGTATTATAGGAGCTAAAATGTGCTAAAATATTAGAGACTCGAATAACTTCCATTATTTATGTGTTGAATAAATTTTCTAAATTTTTAATACATTTTGAAGGGCTAGAGGTTGGGTTTTCAGTTTTACTATACATCTTATTTCTAGTTTATAACTTTTCCAATTTTACAAAATTCAAGGTCCGTGCTGAAGTTGTGGAGTTGGGACCAATGTTGGGTGGAGATGGATTCGTAACATGTTTCTGACTCTGCCTTCAAAATTAAATGATTAATTAGTTTGAATTATATGATACAGTTATTGGCATTGCAAAATTAATTAGATACATAGCTGGCTGCATATTTACTTTCTTAGTACCGTATATACTCGGGTATAACTGAATTTTTCAGCACAGTTTTTGTGCTGAAAAAGGCCCCCTCGGCTTATGCTTGAGTCAAGCAAAAAAATTTATTTATTTTTTATTTATTTTATTTTATTTATTTATTTATTTATTTTTTTTTTTTTTTTTTGGGGGGGGGGGGTCTATGACCATCCACAATAGTAATGTATAGAATCTCCCATAAAATAGTGAAAAAAAGAAGTTTTAAAGAAATATAATAAAAAAATAAAATAAATAAAAGTTCTAAATCCCTCCTTTCCCTAGAATACATATAAAAGTAGAAAATGACTGTGAAACACAAAAACATTAGGTATCCCTGTGTCTGACAGTGCCTGGTCTACTGAATATAGGGGATCTGCAGTGCTCCTGTTCCGTCAGGAAGGGGTTAATAGGAACATTGCAGATATCCTATTTTAAACCAGACTGAATTCCAAGTGGGGGGGAAGAAAAAACCCAGTCCTCAAGCTCAGGGAAGGGGCAGACAGACAACCAAAACACCCCCTCTCCTTCCCCATCACCCAGCAACTACTGCACCCAAAAACTCAGACCATTTTAATTTTTGAAATTTTCCAGTAGCTGTGCTTACCAGCAGATCTCCACATTGAACATGCGGAGAAGAAAGTACTTCACAATCTACTTTCCTGTCCGCATGATTCGTGCAGTAAGCACATGGACCACATTATAGTCTATGGGGTCTGTGTGCTTTTACTGCACAGCTCTTGCAAATGCGTTTGGTAAACTGTTCGGTGGGTCCCCATGTGGACTCCCCGAATGGATTACCAAACACAGATGTGAACGAGGGGTAAGAGTGACAGTAGCCCTTCCACATGAGGACCCCTCGAACGGAATACCAAATGCATTTGCAAGCGGTGTGGAATGAAAGCACATGGACCCCATAGACTATAATGTAGTCAGTGTGCTTGCCGCGCACTGCCCGCATGAATCATGCAGAGAAGAAAGTAGATTGTGAAGTACTTTTCTCTCCGCATGTTCTGTGCGGAGATCTGGCGGCAACCACACGGACCCTATTATAATCTATGGGGATCTGTGTGCTTTTACTGCACAGCGCTTCCAATTGCATTTGGTATTCCGTTCATGGGGTCCCCATGCAGACTCCCCTTAACAGAATACCAAAACAGATGTAAACAAGGGGTGAGAGTCCTGCTCGCCCCGTACACACACAGTGATGGACAAGATTCTGTGCACACACTCTGTGCCGCAAGAGGACATCATGTGTTGGCAAAATAGCTCAAGAAAGAAAGACTGCTACCTTTTCACCTGGGCAGCAAGTTTAGGATCCCTTTAAATTCACCTCACTATACAATGACATAAATATTCTAGGTCGTATTAGCACCGAGACATTGCGACACAGTTCAGACCTGCATTAATTGTAATGCCACCTTCATTAGCAACCGGAATGTCAAGAAGTGAATGCAAAATGACAGCAATTACAACATTATCTATCATTTTATTTATGTGGCCAGTAGTTCTGTAGCATTTCTTTCTATAAAACAAATGATAGGTTCCTGCCGCTGCCAGACAGACAGTTACTGAATCTTCTCTCCTTCATTTCTGTGTTAATTAAGTTCCATATGCAAGTAGATAGTGCCAAACTCTCACACAATGGCTGAAGATTTGGACAATTGTCCTGTCACGTTATAAAGATTTACGGAGGTCCTCCGCTCGCGTGAAGTACTGAGCTCTATTTCATACACGACAATATCTTGGGGGATATTTATGAAAGGTAGTGTGTATTCCCTTTCTAATACGTCCTGTAATCCATAACTAATGAGAATCAGACATGTTCTGGTAACTTTTTGTGAGCCAGTAGGGATTTGCACAATTCCGCAATAAACTTCTACTGTTCTACTCTGCAATAAGGGTCCATTCACACGGAGTAAACGCGCGCTCATTTTGGCAAAATACACGTGTAAAAATAAGGCTCCCATTGACTTCAATGACTTTTTTTACATGGGTAAAAAAAACATGTCAAAATACACGCGTAAAATGTCATTTAAGTCAATGGGAGTCTTATTTTTACATGACATATTATATATTATATATAATACACATTGTGTATTCTTTACACGTGTATTTTGCCAAAATGAGCGCGTTTACTCCGTGTGAATGGACCCAAAGAGCCCCTTCACACGGTGTAAGCCCGTCGCTCATTTAGACACGTATGCACGTGTCCGAGCGCGGCGCTTCAAAACAGAGCCCATTGATTTCAATGGGAAGCGTGCATATATGCCGATATACGAGCGCTTCCCATTGAAATCAATGGGCTCTGCTTTGAAGCGCCGCGCTCGGACACGTGTATACGTGTCTAAATGAGCGGCGCACTTACGCCGTGTGAAGGGGCCCTAACACAGAGGAAAACTTTCTGGCCAGTAGGGGGCCTTTCTCAATCAGCACATCATTAGAGGCCCTAAGTATAATGAATGTCTCACATTAACTGCTTGCTGCCCATTGGTACTGGCACATTTTTGGCTAGTTTGGAGATGACTGTGCAGTAATAGTGAGTCTCCCCAGAGACAAGGCAGAGAGGGTCTCTTACCATCCCTGCCTTCTTGATCACTGTAAACACAAAACCCAATGAGCCCTGTATATACAGCTATGGAAGCTGCCATAATGTGGCTCTCTCTGCCTCAGGAGTCAGGTGATCGCTGGGTCCTAAAGGACCCATATCTGCCCTGCAGGGTATACTAGGAGACTGTACTTACCCTCTAACTGGGATAATATCTTAACCCCAGTTACAGGGAAAATCAGCATGAAATGGTTAATGCTGTATTGCTTTATTTCTCTTACTTGTAATTTAGTTATGTAGTAAAATGTCGGAATAGGACAAGACCTTTGGAGCACGAGACCCCCTTTCACTGCTCTGCACTGAGGCTATGAGATGAGGATCCTGAGCAGAAGCCTTCCTCTATTATCTCAGTATTTTCTATTAGGGTATATGAATGGGGCAATCCCTTTAAACAGTGGAGCGGGGTCCCACAGTCTTTGTGCTCCCCTAGCAACTCTTACCTTTTACCTGGTATCGCCCAATCCTGGCATAAAGAACACTAATGCATTCCTTATAACCCTGGTCTTGGTTCAGATCTGCAACTATCAGAGAATATACAAAACCTTCATGTAAGGCTTACAGCGGCTGGTTCCTGGTGATAGATTGGGGATTATTGGAGTAACAGTCTGTGGCGGCATAACATGTCATTGCTAATACAGACGGTGTAATTAATGGCTGTTTCATTATGAGATGGGCGAATGACAGTGTGCATGCTAAGGATATGTAGGGCTGCTGTGACTTTATTGTTAAAGAAAAGACTTTGAAGGTAGCTGAATCATATTTCATAAATCATAGTCACGGCGGCACTGAAGGGACAGTCATAGGGCAGACTCGCACATTGTTGACTGAAGAAGTTTGCCGGTTCCCAGTATTTACAGAGTGCATTCCTTGATTACTTATATTCATGGGGAGAAAGAAATGTTCCAGTCTCATGAGCTAACATTCTTCATAATAAAGTAACAGCGCCAAATCTAGTGAAATTGAACTGTCAGCCCATATAGTATATATATATATATATATATATATATATATATATATATATATACACTACAGGACCTGTCAGACTGTACAGATGGGGATATTCACATTGTACTAGGCTATATCAATGTTCACAATATCAACACCCTATGAACTTGAGCTTTGTGCCTCACTATATACAGTCAGTGGTGACATAGTATCATGAAAGCCATTGTGCCTAGAAACATTCTTGTTTACCTATTGGTGATAACATGACGTGGCTTTATGGTTATATATCTATGTATAAATTATAATTTACACATAGATATAAATGTATAAATTGTAATTACATTAGTATATAGTATAAAGGCAATAACATAATAATTCAGTGTCCATTAGAGACAGTATAAGATTATTAACTCCTTTCCGACATCCGCCATACTAGTAAGGCGTGTAAAGATGGCGGCCGCACGGGAGCTGGGCAGCCACCATAGCAGTCAGGTATCTGCTGTTTATACAGCAGACACCCGCACTGATCACGGGCATTAAACCCCCGGGTGCCTTGGTGAAGGCTGACTGAGGCGCTATTTTACTGGAGGCACGTGGGTGTCGCCATTTTCTTGTGGATCAGGGCCGGCATCCAGTTGTCATGACAGCCGGGAGCTTTATGAAGTGCAATATGTTCTATTGCAGGCTACTCTATGTAGCCTGCAATAGTACTGACTTTTTTTTGCAATGCATTAGCATTGTAATGCATTGTATTAGTGATCAAACACCTGGGGTTCAAGAACCCTAGAGGGTCTAATAAATGCATAAAAAAAAAATTTAAAGTAAAAAAAATTTAAAAAAATAAAATAAATGTTCATATCTCCACCCTTTCCCTAGAATACATCTACAAGTACTTAAATACTGTGAAAACGTACACATTAGGTATTACTGTGTCTGAAAACGCCCGCTCTACAAATCTATAAATATATTTCTCACTTATGTAAATGCCGTAGAGAGGAAAAAAATCTAAACTACCAAACCTCACTTTTTTCAGTTTTGCCTCTTATAAAAAATTTTTATAAAAAATGATCAAGGCAATAGCAATTCCCAAAAATGGTAGAACTAAAAAGTACACCTGACGCTGCAAAAAAGATGCCCTATACCCATGATGGCAAACCTATGGCATGAGTGCCAGAGGTGGCACTCAGAGCCCTCTCTTTGGGCACCCATCTGTGGAACAGACTATATTGTGTGGGGGTCACCGTGGAGCTGATTATGCTGTGTGGGGACCACTGTGGAGCAGATTATACTGTGTGGGGACCACTGTGGAGCAGATTATATTGTGTGGGGGTCACTGTGGAGCAGATTGGACTGTGTGGGAGTCACATTGGAGCAGAAAGCTCTATAAAGCCCCATGACCATATTTTGCAAGTCTGTAATTGAGTGCAATTGTGGATCCTCACATTATTAAGGTTAAATTGCCGTGTTTGCACTTTGTGATAAATTAGTGGGTTTTGAGTTGCAGTTTGGGCACTCGGTCTCTAAACGGTTCACCATCACTGCCTTGTACGTATGGCGACTTTTAGAAAAAAAAAAAAAAAAATTTGCACAGTTTTGGATTTTTGTTAAGGGGTTAAAATGTAAATAAAACCATATAAATTTGGTATCCCCAGAATTGTACCAAAACATAGAATACAGGTGTCATGTCATTTTGGCGGCACAGTGAACACCATAAAAGCGAAGCCTGTAAGAAAGTCCCACAAATGCACTTTTTCTTCAAATCCATCCCATTCTGATTTTTTTACAGCTTCCCAGTACATTGTACAGAATAATTAATGGTATCATCATGAAGAAAAATGAGTCCAGCAATCATTAAGATCTCATATGGCTCTTAAAGCAGAAAAATAAAAATATTATGTGGTTTTGAAGGGAAGGAGTCAAAAATGAAAATTGAAAAATGCCTGCGGCGGGAAGGGGTTAAAGGGGTTCTCCAGTTTCAGTAAATAAATTTTATCTCTTTTCTCTCTATCTTATAAAAATGAATTTCTGTCTGTCTGTCTGTTCTTTATGCGCGACCAAACGACTGGACCGATCTTCACCAAATTTGGCACACAGATACTTCAAGTATCTGGGAAGGTTTAAGACAAGAACCCAACTCACTTGGATGTATTGTTATGGAGATACAGCTTTCCCAAGACCCTGACCCCCATTAGCCAAAACAAACCTGCAAGTCTTTCACTCATATTCCAACAGAAATACACACAGTCACTGCACATGTACAATCCAACACTGATAACCAAGCTGAGATACACGCATCAGAGGATTAGATACACAGGTCAGCACACAATATCATATGTGAGAGGATTAGATACGCGCATCTCCACACAGTTCTGCATGCCAGAGGATTAGATACGTGCATCTGCACACAATTCCACATGCCAGAGGAATAGATACATGTGTCTGCACAAAGTACCATGCGCCAAAAGATGTCTGCAGACAGTACTACTCACTGGAGGATTAGATACGCGCGTCTGCACACAATAACACACGCTGGAGGATTAGATACACAAGTCAGCACACAGTGTCACATGCCAGAGGATTAGATACACACGTATGCACACAATACCTCATGCTGGAGGATTAGATACACAAGTCATCTCACAGTACCACACGCTGGAGGATTAAATACGAATGTCTGCACACAGTACCACAAGCTGGAGGATTAGATACGCGCGTATGCACAAAGTACCAAGCGCTAGAGGATTAGATACATGTGTCTTCACACAATTCCACAAGCCAGAGGATTAGATATGCACCACTGCAAACAATACCACACACCGGAAGATTAGATATACGGCTCTACACAGAGTACCACATATTAGAGTTTTACTCCAGGTTTCCATAGCAACCCAGCCATTTTTCTTCACTGCTTTATGTCAGCATTAAATGGGCAGAGAGCTGTGGATGACACTGTTACGCAAGGTAACATACACACAGCTTTACTCCAGGTCTCCATAACAACCGATCGCAGGTTTTTCACTGATATCCGAAATGAGATGCTTATGGATACACACACAAATGATATGCAAAATACACTAGTGCAAAACTGGACAATACTTATGGGGCCACTACACAAACCAAAAATGAAATATATCCGTGCGAAGCCAGGTCCTCCTGCTAGTTATTTATATAATGAAAAGTTCTACAATTTTCCAGTATACTTTCTATATCAATTCCTCACGGCTTTCTATATCTTTCTTTGATACAATGTTTACTTACAGTGAATAAAAATCAGTCCATGGTCATGTGATATACAATCTATGATCATGTGAGGGACACACAGATGCACAGACGTCTGATTACTGAGCTGTAACGAGCTGTGTAACGAGCCTAAGGCTAAGTTCACACATGCGCAAGGTCTCCGCTTGTGGATTCCATTCTCGAATCTGCTTGAAAAATGCATCTTTTGGATGGAAACCCAATGGACCTCATTATAATCTATGGAGTCTGCGGGTAACCACTTTTTTTAGGTTTCCATTTTTTCCAGGTCCTCAAACTGGCCCGAAGAATGGAAACCCAAGCGCAGGTGTGAACCTAGTGTAATTTGTACATGCATGACTGTGTGCTGCAGTAAGTACACTAACTAGCTTAGGCCTGCTTCTTTAAGGTGTAGCAGAGCAAATACATGTGCTGCTATAGAGAGACTGGAGACAGTTAGAGAGTCGTTGGCCAAACAGGTGTATACAGTGGTCAGATTTCTATTATAACAACCTCTCTTACTCTAGAAGACCAGAGCAGTTACATTAGAAAGCCTATTTGTGCTGAAACTAACAGAAATTAGTGCTCAAGAACTATGTGGTTTGGGAAAAATTTCAACTTAACGGTGAAGGATGCAAAGATTTTGACTTGGTTGAGGTGGTGGACGGTCATCATGTTTTTCTTCGGTTTAATATAGAAAAAGTACTGTAAAAAATTTCTAATAGTTTTCCCTCTCTGTTCCAGATATTTTTATATAGGTGACAACTGTTGTGTCACTAGGGGTAGGGATAGAACCTGTGACATGGGTGTGGTAGTGACTTTTTTTCACATTGTCTCACTTGTATAGAGAGCGATCAGAAGGCAGGGACTGTAATAATCCATCCCTAAAAGTCATACTCACCTTTCTACGGTGGTTCGGTTCCTAATTTTGCGGTCCGGTCTTCTTGGTCCCTTGCTGACATGTGACAAAAGTCCCAGCCACACGTGACCACTGAGGCCAATCTTTGGCCTCAGCGAAGGTCACGCGTTGTCACTACCTATGACATCACAAATCTCTTCCTGAGGCTTGCAGAGGCCAATCAGCAGAACTCGGGAAGAGACCCTTAAGAAGCCGCTGATGCAGAAGGACCGGAATGTACCAGAAGGACACCAGAGAATCGGATAGAGGTGAGTATGACTTTTTTTCCACTTCTCCTGGTTGTCCAGGCATTAAAAAAAATGCCTGGACAACCTCTTTAAGCATGGACGCCCTGGATGTGTGAAGTCTATGGGCCATCTGAAAGCTGTTTAATACAAAATAATTAAACATGTATATCATGTAGTTTATGTATGTATCTGCTGAATGCTTTTACATACAATAATGTAGTCAATAGAGATGAGCGAGTAGTATTCGATCGAGTGGGTATTCGATCAAATACTACGGTATTCAAAATACTCGTACTCGATCGAATACTACTCGCTATTCGAATGGAAAAGTTCGATATAGAACCAGCATTGATTGGCCAAATGCTATACAGTCGGCCAATCAACGCTGGTTCTTCTCCTACCTTTAGAAGTCTTCTCCATGCAGCTTCAACCGCGGCATCTTCCGACTCTGAATTCACTCTGCCAGGCATCAGGCCTGGGCAGAGCCGACTGCGCATGCCCGCTTGTAGTGTAGGCATGCGCAGTCGGCTCTGTCCAGGCCCGATGCCTGGCAGAGTGAATTCAGAGCCGGAAGATGCCGCGGGAACGCTTGCCGGAGAAGACTTCTCAGAGGATCCAGCCTGACCCTCACTCGTGGACTTGGTAAGTATAATTTTATCGAATGTTGCCTACCCCTGAAACGAGCATTTTCCCCCCATAGACTATAATAGGGTTCGATATTCGATTCGAGTAGTTCAATATTGAGGCGTTACTCGAAACAAATATTGAATCTCGAAAATTTTACTGTTCGCTCATCTCTAGTAGTCAACTGATTACAAGAAGGCAAAACTTTAAAAAGCTTAAAAAGCTCTCCACAAAAATCACTACCAACATACAAATCTCAAGTTCTCCAAAGTATATATAAATCAATGGATGGATGGATGGATGGATGGATGGATAAAACTGAAAGATTGATAGATGTAGAATTATAGATGGAAGCTAGAACTTATAATTTTTTTAGCCCTTCCATAAAATTTACACTTGTGTGACAAAATAATTGTGAAATACACCATAAACATTCCTTAAAACCTAGAATAGCAACATAAACACATGCACCTCATATATAACAATAAAACATCACCTCTTACCTGGAAGGTCATATGGTAAAACATATGGTAAAATGTAATAAATACATGTAACGTTCATAAGGTAAATGCAATAGATTTGGATTATCAGGGGCACCCTGGTGTTAGAACCTTTTTGCAGTGCTGTGGTCTTGTTTGACCTCTCTTGCGCAAATAATTTTTTCTAATCACAATCATCTTCTATGAAAGGGAAAGATGAAAATAATATACGTATTATCAGTAGGCAGTGGAGGGCATCCTATAATTATTGTCCATTATACTGGCCTTTCGCTGGTTCCTTGCCAGCCCCTGAGGCATGCATAAACATACTTTTAAGTTGATTCCTGTTATTAGGTTATGTTCTCAAATGTGATTGTATTAGAATGACAATGTAATTTATTATTGCGAGGGTAAGGACAATTTGTGTGAGAGATATCATTTTGGGTAGCGTATACAGCACTACTGGTAATGCCAAGTATACTCTCATGGAATTTGTCAAACAAACCAGTTCTCAGCATAGAAATGCACTTGCGTAACTTACCTTACTAAGAATATAGATGATGTCACCATACTTAAAGGACAATTCATCAGGGTGATCGCCTGTACAATCCCATAAGCCCCTGTAGTAATTTGCATAATCTGTCTCTTTTCCTAAAGAAGCAAATGATTATTATAAAAAGTTTTGCTACTACAAACAAATCAGAAACAAACTTAATGCATTCCCCCCAATGTATTCTAATGGAGGGTGCGTCACAAGTGACTATCCATTTAGATTGACTTGTTATTGAATAATTTGGCCACCTCTGTTATCATACTGTGCAAAAAGTTGAATATATTCTAAAAAAAACTACAGTAATGAACTTTACCATAACTATTTATTGAAAAAATACTAAAATTATAAATCAATTATAAATAAATCAATTAAAAATAGAATACAATCTAAATTTAGTAACTATTTTCTTTTCAAGACATAATTTCGCTTAAAACAAGGGTACTGCTATGGGGTCAAGTTATCCCCCAGATATGCCAACATGTTTCTGAAAAAGCAAAGTTTAGTATTTTACAGTATTTATTGCAGTGTGGCGTCACATGAGAGCTGATATAATATCAGAAGGACTCGTTTAAGTTTTAAGTTGCCCCAGATAAACCTGTTTAAAGCTCCCCCAACCTCCCGCCTCAGCTTCGCTGTAATATACATGATCCCACCGACAACTAGTGGAAACTGTGTATAGATTTCAGCTGGCAGTAAGAATAAAGAAGCACATTATTTCACAGACAAGAGCCAAATGTTAATAAAGATAATTACAATTTGTATCAATGACACAATTGTTGCCAAAACATCAAAAGTTGTTTGCAAAGTTTTGTTCTGCTTTACAGCAATAACTTTATATATGTTGGCGCAATCAAAATAAAATGTATTATTATTAAAGTTTGCATTTACTACCAATGTTTGAGTAGGTTTCTCCAGTCTCTTATTCCAGATTCCTTCCACAATCCAAAAACATACTGAAAGGTTTATTAGACTTTCTGAAATTGCCCTTGCAGTTGGGGTATGTGTTTGATATATGGGATTATGCTTTTATTGGAGAGAGGGAAATCTATGTAGATTTTTATAACTTTGCAGGACGTGATATGTATTCTGTGCTTGGAGAATGGAGACAGAAACATACTGTGCTTGGCTATCTGTGGCACAGCCATAAAGAATGAATGGAGTGGTAGGGTGTAAGCTTGGACTGCCACTCCATCAGGGTGGGGAAATGGGACCCAGTTCTTGAGATCATTAGGGGTCCTGGCAGTTGTCCCACTGATTAGGATGTTATCCTCTACCCTACCGATAAAAAATGGTGCAATTCCTTTAATGATTGTTAAAGGGATCCTGTCCGGTGCTTTTCCACCCTAAACTGGTACCAACATATGTAGTAGCATCAAGTAATGATCTTTCCTATGCCCATCACTAAGTTTTCTGTAGCTGAAAAGTCAAGTTGCAAGCTTTTAAAACCTTAGATTGGCATATAATAATACATAAAACATATTCCGTATCACTTTACAATTTGTAGGGTTCAAGTACAGACAAAAAAGATACATTACAAAGAAATAGTCACTTCATACAATGGGACTGAGGGCCCTGCTCGCAAGAGCTAACAATCTGAGAGCATATGCAAATTTTCCTTTATTGGTCATGGAGGGAGGGGAGCAGCTTCATCTAGTCATGTAGTCATTTTACTAAATCACACCCTTTAAGGCCAACATTTGATATTGAGATTGTAAGTCTCTCTGCACAGGGTGTGATTTAGTGTAATGACTCCATACAAGATGAGGATGTTTCCAAACCCTGTGACTGCTTAAAGGGAGTCTATTTAGTTACTTATACAGCATGTATAGTGTCCATATATACTGCAGCACTATACAAAGATTAGTCAGTATTTTTTTTTATGTATTTCTTGGGCACATCACATATGAAGACAACCGCCAAACAACAAGCGTATCCTAACAACTGCACAGCGACAATGGATGTAGTGTGAAAACTGCCATACACACCATTAACTGACTAAATACCCAACACTCATTGATCTGCAGACAGGATAATGTATGGATCTCCTCATGCTTACCATCTTAGGCTGGAGTAAGACGCTAGATTGAAATATATCATTTTCCATTTTGTGATATGGAGAAATGTAACGTAAATCTGATTTAAAGTGGAATCTAAAGAGTTAATTTAAAACTAGGAGAGTGACATTAATTAGAAAAAAAACACGAATCCTCATGCCAAATATTTTGACAAGATACCATGTGTTTGACAATGGCAATCTGCATGTAAATTGCATCATTTGATCTTGATGGAAGCGTAAACACAGTTGAGACTTTACCGCCAATCTAAGGTTGTTATAAGATCTTTAAACAGCAGGCCCGGTGGATTCCATAGCACTTTATAACCCACATTTACATCTCATTAGCAAGTTGTGTGCATAATGCATAGATCAGGAATAAATTACATTGAAGTAACTTCGTATGCTAAAAACACTTTATAGACAGGTTTACAAAATGAGCGGTATTGATAACGAAACACTCATAGAGAAAGTGGAACGCTTAGCGATAAATCCTCCGAGCTCCTCCACGTGAGAGAATTGTACCAATAAATTGCTAATTGCACAATGTCAAGGAAAACAGGCAACTTACTCGAGAATTACTTCTAATGCTAAGTCACTGACAAGCTCGACAAATCCTTACTAAAAGAGCTGGAATTTCATGAGCTTGCAAAAATGTTGAACCTCGGAGGTTATTCATTTCTATCATAGCCCCGACCACAAGTCATGCTATAACTTCAGGATAAGAAATATTCTACTAGTGATGAGAGTGCTTGTAGGGTTCTGCAGATTTCATTGGCATCAGTAGAGGACATGAGGGTAAAAAATATGCAAATCTATTCTCCAGGATGTAATTAGGAGAACAGTGCCTCTGTATGCCGCCCTCTACAGGGCAGCATCCTTAACATCATGCATGACTCAGTTAAAAAGTCTATTATCATGATGCGGATTTAATTGCCAAATTAGTATTTCTATTCCAAAAGGAACAGATTCCCAGTTATGGACAGCGCTGTTTCGGCCTATTGGGCCTCCTCAGCATAGCGCAGGGATACTGATTTGGCAGAGTGAGAGACTATAGACCAGGGTCAGGGGATAATCGTACACATCAGGGAGAGTGTGTGCCTACATAGGCAGTACAGAGACTTACAAGTCATGCCTAGCGGAGTAGGAATGACTTGTAAGTCTCCGTACTACCTATGTAGGCACACACTCTCCCTGATGTGTACGATTATCCCCTGACCCTAGAGGACATGACACATGCAAGGCTATTCCATAAGTGGAAATGTGGGCTGTGTCATTGGTGGGACAGAATCTTCAGTATCAGGGCTATTATGGTGTGAGCTGGGAGTTCTGTGGATGGCACAAAGCTTGGGTCCCTCAGACATGGGTATTCAGTGTTAGTAACTGCTGATTCTAAGGCCCAGTTCACATCTGCATTCAAGTTTCAGTTTGGAAAGTCTGAAGAATAGAAACCTATACATATATACTGTATATGTTCTGCATCCAGCATTATCTATCCATTTGCTACATCCAGTATTATATATACATTTCCTGTAGCCAGTAAGATGTATACATTGTCTTGTATTCAGTATTATATATACATTTTCTTCCATAAACATACATTACTATTTTCTCTTTAATTTGTTTCAACAGTTAGTATTTATTAGTTTTATTAGCAAAATTATTCATTTGGGAATGTAAATTCTCAGCACATAATTGTTGTCTATTGACAAGGGCCAATCTAGCTTTTCTGCTGCCTGAGGCAAAAATTAAAATAGTGCCCCGTCATAAAAATCACAACTCATCTGGCCTCATGGAAAATGTGGTCCTAACTGTTATTTTGAATAATATTTTGCCTACTGATATATTGTGCATGCTGCACCCAATTTTGCAATGTTTAGCTGTGTCCGCCATATTAGTGGTTTAAGTCTACCAAGGCATGTGGCACAGAAATGTTGGCCAAGCTCAATATAATACATATCTGCATTGTATTATCCAAAGTCACAACATAGTCAAGGCTGTACAATAGTTACGGCATTTTTTAGATTGTATTAATAGGATCTAGCCAAAACTCTGTTCCAGAATTACTTTATTTGCCATTGAGTTGCTTTGTGTGGCAACACGCAATGATTTCGACATAGTAAATACATAATATATCATTGGCATGGTTTTTAAATCTGCAGTATTAAATTAATATCCCATATGGATGCTTTGGGACATTGATCTCAGTGTGGAATATGTACTAAAATCTATATAACAATTCTATGTGGACATAACATAAGAGGTCCCCCAGTTATTTGTGAGGTACAGCTGGGAATGTTGTTTCAAAAATAATGATCATATGCTACGTTGGCCTATTCTCTGGCTACATCAGTCTCTGGTTTGGCAACATACCTTACAATTGCAAGATGAATTGAGATAATATATAATTTGGCGTATAGTGTAACCAATGGTGAGGCCTAGTTATCACCATGTCTTGGCTGGGGAATTCCAGGAGAAAAAGTTTGAGAAGCCCTGATGTAGACATCTGAATACCATAATGTATTGTAGTATATTAGAGTATGTCACCCTACAGTAAAGGCACTTGATAATATAGGTTGAAGACTGCGGTCTATGGCATGTTCCGAGAATAGATTGAAAAGTGACTTTGCACTGAGCAGAAAGCAGAACTCACAGCAAGTGTTGGTTTTCACACAAGTTTTTATAGACATTTTTAGTGCCTTGTAATGGTGACATATAGTATGATGTGCTTACTTCCTTTCTGCAAAACACAAAGCGAGCCCAAACACTCCTGGTAACCTGTTTCTGCTTTCCTGTGCGGGCCCTGAAATCAGCCTTTTGTTTCCTGTCCACATGTCACACGAGGAAAAGAATGAAAAGGAACTTCCTGATCATGGTCTCCATGTCCACCCTTGTCCTGACAGCAGGAGAGGAGTGATGTATATGGCACGTACAGCTGAGAGGGCGACCCAGACTACATTTCCTTACAGGACACAGTAAAGATAGGGCCACCATGCCTTTGCTTTTGCAGAGGTGCTAAATCCTGATAAGAAACACATCTTCTGCTGTCCTGGATTGTGTAATCTGTCTGTATTATTAAAAGTACAATGCCCTTGAGTTCAGAAATATATATTGTTCTTAGTCGGAAAGTTTCAAAAGCCTTGCATGACGTATAGTAATAGTAATATCAAATCTGTACTACTATTTGTTTCCATTGTTACTATTTGTTAATAATTAGAGATGAGCGAACACTAAAGTGTCCGAGGTTCGAAATCCGATTCGAACAGCTGCACACTGTTCGACTGTTCGAACGGATTTCGAGCCCCATTATAGTCTATGGGGGGAAATGCTCATTTCAGGGGTAGGCAACATTCGATAAAATCATACTTACCAAGTCCACGAGTGACGGTCGGGCTGGATTCTGCTTGAAGTCTTCTCCCGGCGCAGGGTCCCGTGTCCTCTTCCGGGTGGAATTCACTCTGCCTAGGCATCCGGCCTAGGCAGAGCCGACTGCACATGAGCGTGCGGCTCTGCCCAGGCCCGACGCCTGAGCAGAGCCGACTGCGCATGCGCGTGTATGTGCGTGCATGCCCGCGCATGCGCAGTCGGCTCTGCCTAGGCCGGATGCCTAGGCAGAGTGAATTCCACCCGGAAGAAGCGCGGAGAAGACTTCTAAAGGTAAGAGAAGAACCAGCGTTGATTGACAGAATGTATAGCATTCTGCCAATCAACGCTGGTTCTGCATCGAACATTAAACTTCGAACAGCTAGTAGTGTTCCATCCAGTACGAGTATCTCGAATACCGTAGTATTCGATCGAAAACCTACTCGATCGAACACTACTCGCTCATCTCTATTAATAATATTACAATTGGCCATGGTAGAATTTACAATCTAATTTCTCTAAATTTTACGATTTTATTAAAATCAAATCATTTGGAAGCTAGGAAAGACTGGGGTTGGGTAGTAGTGGAATGGCATCACTATAGTAGCTTTGTGCAGTGGTGTAACTAAAGCCTTGTGACCTCTGGCGCAATCTTTCATCTGGGCCCCCTACCTCGTCCCTACAGCGAATTCTTGATAGTGATGGTTATGGGTTCTAAGGAGTTTAATCAACCTTAGTGTGGTTAGGGTAATCTGCGGGTCTCTTTGGTTTATGGGCCAAATGGACGCTGCAATCTCAATACTGATGCCAGTGTTTATGGGCCCCATAAGGCTCCTGGGCTCTGGTGCAATTGCACCCTCTGCACCCCCTTAAGTTATGCTTCTGGCTTTGTAGATCCCTGACATTTCATTTCTAACAGATGGCAGAATACCTTTTCTGTACATAGGATGTACAGGTGAAGTAGTAGACTAAAAACACCCCCATAGAGCATGCTACTATCTTACTATTATCAGATGTCACCACATCTACAGTCCTATGAAAAAGTTTGGGCACCCCTATTAATCTTAATCATTTTTAGTTCTAAATATTTTGGTGTTTATAACAGCCATTTCAGTTTGATATATCTAATAACTGATGGACACAGTAATATTTCAGGATTGAAATGAGGTTTATTGTACTAACAGAAAATGTGCAATATGCATTAAACCAAAATTTGACCGGTGCAAAAGTATGGGCACCTCAACAGAAAAGTGACATTAATATTTAGTAGATCCTCCTTTTGCAAAGATAACAGCCTCTAGTCGCTTCCTGTAGCTTTTAATCAGTTCCTGGATCCTGGATAAAGGTATTTTGGACAAACAATTCAAGTTCAGTTAAGTTAGATGGTCGCCGAGCATGGACAGCCCGCTTCAAATCATCCCACAGATGTTCAATGATATTCAGGTCTGGGGACTGGGATGGCCATTCCAGAACATTGTAATTGTTCCTCTGCATGAATGCCTGAGGATTTGGAGCGGTGTTTTGGATCATTGTCTTGCTGAAATATCCATCGCCGGCGTAACTTCAACTTCGTCCCTGATTCTTGAACATTATTCTCAAGAATCTGCTGATACTGAGTGGAATCCATGCGACTCTCAACTTTAACAAGATTCCCGATGCCGGCATTGGCCACACAGCCCCAAAGCATGATGGAACCTCCACCAAATTTTACAGTGGGTAGCATGTGTTTTTCTTGGAATGCTGTTTCTTTTTGGACGCCATGCATAACGCCTTTTTTTTATAACCAAACAACTCAATTTTTGTTTCCAAAATGAAGCTGCCTTGTCCAAATGTGCTTTTTCATACCTCAGGCAACTCTATTTGTGGCGTACGTGCAGAAACGGCTTCTTTCTCATCACTCTCCCATACAGCTTCTATTTGTGCAAAGTGCGCTGTATAGTTGACCGATGCACAGTGACACCATCTGCAGCAAGATGATGCTGCAGCTCTTTGGAGGTGGTCTGTGGATTGTCCTTGACTGTTCTCACCATTCTTCTTCTCTGCCTTTCTGATATTTTTCTTGGCCTGCCACTTCTGGGCTTAACAAGAACTGTCCCTGTGGTCTTCCATTTCCTTACTATGTTCCTCACAGTGGAAACTGACAGGTTAAATCTCTGAGACAACTTTTTGTATCCTTCCCCTGAACAACTATGTTGAACAATCTTTGTTTTCAGATCATTTGAGAGTTGTTTTGAGTAGCCCATGATGCCACTCTTCAGAGGAGATTCAAATAGGAGATCAACTTGCAATTGGCCACCTTAAATACCTTTTCTTATGATTGGATACATCTGGCTATGAAGTTCAAAGCTCACTGAGGTTACAAAACCAATTTTGTGCTTCAGTAAGTCAGTAAAAAGTAGTTAGGGGAATTCAAATCAATAAAATGATAAGGGTGCCCATACTTTTGCATCGGTCAAAATTTGGTTTAATGCATATTGCACATTTTCTGTTAGTACAATAAACCTCATTTCAATCCTGAAATATTACTGTGTCCATCAGTTATTAGATATATCAAACTGAAATGGCTGTTGCAAACACCAAAATATTTAGAACAAAAAATGATTAAGATTAATAGGGGTGCCCAAACTTTTTCATAGGACTGTATTTCACTGTGCAGTAGGCAGTCTGGTGACATCATTTGTACCTTACATGATAAAGCTGAGGACAAGACTACTGTCAGCTCAGACACTTCAAGAGTTTCACTAGATAAGTATAACATTTTCTTTTTATCTTTTACATATACTATGTTGACAGACATGTAAACCAGATCTCCAAGACAGTCAACTGGAGTTCCTCTTCAGAATAGCTGTAGACAATTCACTCTAGATCTGGTCATACATATGTGTATCGCTAGCCATCTAATGTGTATAGGGGCCTCAAAAGCATATGAAGTGGTAGTGAAGGGTTGGGCATGTTGGATTTCAACATACCCAATCTATTTGTTCTTGAGAAGATAAGCCAGTGCTAGGCATGCCCGCCTGAAGCTTTCTTCATACTCCTCTTACAGAACACATGCATACTTGGTGAACTGAAGGTATGTGGGGGTGTTACTAGAGTTAGATGTGTACAAGCTTTTGGTTGACATCTTTACGTTGGTCATATGTATTAGGCAAATGTTCTATGAATGTGTTGAATTCTGCAGTACCAGCCTACTGCCTAATATGTATGGGGATGTCCTGACTGTCCTAGTTGACAGGGGTCAGATATATTTGACAATGGCTTATTCACTTCTCCCTATGGAGAACACATGTAATTTTTGCATGAATGGGTATGAAGAAGGAATAGATGTCAGTTGAGCGTTTGGCCAACAGCTATGTAAGGTGTATGATCATCCTTAGTCTAGTGGCAGACCTGAAAATTACATAAATCCAAGAGCTTACCCAATGTTGAAATATGTCTAAATTTTCCATTTAAGGATACATTCGGCCATTAACACTATAGTATCAGACTACGGCGGAATGCTCTAACCGAACTTCCTTGCCTCCAGACTTGTGTCCTCCTCTAATTTCCATGCATCTGCTGTAGTGTTGGGCCTTTCTTTTCTCCTATTCGATTGCTTTTTGCTATAATCATATGCAATGAAGATATGCATGGCCAACATTTAACCAGGCTGCAGATCAATTAGTGGTCTTAGGTTTATCTGATTTTTATCAAAGAAGACAGAACTGTGGGTCGATTGTCAGAGCCTGTGTCAAGTTGACCTTTTCACAAACGTCTACATTGCCAGTCCCCTGGGTTACTTGTTGTCCCCTGTCAGCCTCTGAATGGCAGAAGTCTGTTCTGTTCAAGCACAAAGTATACACAGATGTCTATATTACATTCTCATAGGTGTGACAGGGACTGCATGTTGTATCTATAAACTGTCCTTTAGCGGTGACACTTCCTCAATGATGATAAGCTAATTTATGCAAGTAAATCTCCTTTGTGCAGAAATGAAAGCTAATTGAGTCATTACAAAGTAATTCAGGAAGGAATGCCTTGTATAAACCGGCTTACTTTAGAAATCCTCCTCAAGTGTGTTTTGTGAATCCTAAATGGATGCAAGTAGCTTAGCTGCCACACAACATCCAGAACAGACAACTTTTACGGACGTGAATAAATTAAAGCTAGATAAGTTATCGCTACATTGTAATCACCTGGAGCACTTGGAGGAGTCGGGTTTGAAGGAACCAAGCTTATGGGTGTCTTCAATGGCTTTGGTATCTCAGGTACATTCACAGGTTCGCTGTCCTCTGAAACACAAACACAGATTCTGAAATGTGTGATCCTCTCATTGTCAGACACATATAATGCTAGTCAATAAAATGTACAAACTAAACACAAAGTCATCACAGCCCATTGATGGAACAATAGCTAAGTGTTGTTCGGTTATTGTCGGTGGAGCTCAATACATTGCTTCCTCTGCAGCGATCTATACAAAGGAGGGGAAGTGGCCAAGACAACAGGTAAAAGTACCAACAGCTGCAATGCAAACATTTTCACAACAGCCTGCCAATATGACTTAATCTGTTCCTCTCCTGGTGACAGATTGGTTGGCCTCCCTTGTCCCATCAATCTTTGGCCTTCCTCATGAAATTGTCAGCGAGATTGACAACTTTCAAAAATGGAAACCACAAAGTCCTTTCAGGTGGCCTCAAGGAGGCAACGTCTCCGGTCACTTAGGATCAATAGACTGTTGATAATTGTGATAGTCCTTCAATACCTTACAGCGTGCCAGACACAGGTAGGCGCTCAACACAGGAACGGATCTATTATTGTACAGCATCGCCATGCATTGCATAGATTGAAGACGAGAGCCTTTGTCTTCTGTTATTAATAAGTATTTATATATCCTGTAACACTATACAGAGGATGAACACCTATTAAAAAGTACCGGTAGATATTATGTATTTTAATGTCTATGAAAATGAAATAGTTAAAAAATAGCAATGGGATGTCTATTATCTTACTGAGAGCTACATTAAAGTTACACCAAAGTATTAATATGATGACATATATCCAAAAATATCCACATTCAAGATACAAGAAAATCCAAATAATTTACAGATATTAAAAAGTAAAAAATGGTTTCAAAGTCATTCTAATGTAACAAATATATGAGGTGTAGAAAATGGTTTCTCCAGTTTTTTTATTATTTGGGCCATACATATAAAAATTCATTGCTCACCACTTCCCAAGCCTCTGTTTCCAGCGACATCTCACAATTGTCAGCTGTTTGTGCCAGGTGACCACTGCAGGTGACTGACTACAGCGGTCTGCTAGCACATACGGGACATCACTGGCAACGTCAGCCAGAAGACCTGTATACAGATGAAAGGAGCTCCCTGGAGAGAAGCGAATAATGTCTTTTCATGTTTATGGGCCGCTCGGCAACTCTATTAAATAATAAAAATCCATTGATAGTCTTGAGATTTCATTGTACCCTGCACAGATTCAAGACACCCTGTGCCAGATGCAGCAAAGCAGCCCCAGAACATAACAGAGCCTCCTCCATGTTTGACAGTAGGGACAGTGTTCTTTTCAAGATATACTTCATTTTTCCATCTGTGAACATAGAGCTGATATGTGCCTTGCCAAAAAGTTTGATCTCATCTGTCCATAGGACATTCTCCCAGAAGCTTTATGGCTTGTCAACATGTAATTTGGTTATTATTACTTTTGTCAGATTCAAGTTATTTCTATGACCATTGTGAGTTTTTCTTTCATTAAACGAGGGGTAGCAACAATTTTGTCCACGTGTGTATACAGCTGACAAAGGGGTAGTTGTTGACCAACATGTATGTCACATACTGTATATAGTCAGCCATATTGTGACTGCTCTTGTGAGCTATGCAACAATGATACAATTTGCTAATGCTGTAAATATCTTTTTCACATCTTTGCAGATTTCTGCAACATCTACCAAATATTACAAAACATTATTTTTTCAACTTTGATGGTAACATGTGCAAAAGGAACGTGCCATATATGACATAATAGATGGGGGGGGGGGGTTTCAATACAATAACGATAAAATGCATTAGATTTAGACCTGGATCAATAGCTCATTTCCATTGAATTACACAGCCTCGTGTAGGCACAAAGACATTAAGTAGTTTTATAATAATAAATGATAGTATGAGGGTGCTATGGATTTATGTGTGTACATATGTATCTATGAGGATGTGGCTCTCTATGCTCTTTTTTAACATTAAACAAAACCAGTTCTGCCATGTAAAATGATCTATCAAACTGCACAGATGGCTGTGGGGCTTTCATTAGATAGTTACCATGGAAATCATAGCGAAAATCTGGAAGATTCTTACAAATAAGCAGCTTGTATTTACATGCCTCTCAGCTGCAATGTGGAACTTGTCTGTAAATGAACTTATTATTCCAAACACACACGGCCCACAAAACCCACCGGACGGATGAGCTTCTGAGACAATGGACCCATGACAGGTGGAGTACACAGCTCGATACTGTGAATACAACCCATCACTGCCATATACTGTATGCAGTCCCAAACATGGAAGATATCATGGGATTATCCCTCTAATCAAAGTCATATACAAAGTCCAAAAATAGTGTTGACTGCTTTTTTGCACGTTCCATACAAACAATGTACTATGCTATCTTTTTGCTTCTCCGTGTTCCCCTTAGCACCTCTGAAGATGCAGAGATCGAAGCAGGGAAAAAATAAGTGTCCTTCTCAATCTACGCAAGACTGATTAGTGAGTAAAAGGCATTGCAGAAGTGTGGAAGGCTAGAAAGTGGAAAGGAATTTGAGGCAAAAGTCCACCTGATTCCTCCTTATTTTGTGGCGTGTGACGTTACCCTATTTCTTTTACTCCTCCCTGCACCATATCACTACTGGTTAGTCTCCTTCCTCCTCTGGCTGCTCTCTATATAGTCCCTAGCACGTTCCTAGTCATGCCAGTTTTAGGAAGTTGAAATCTATACCAGCTAATAACTGCCTGAGCTCAGACCACAAGAGATATCTGTAACATTTCTGCCTGTTCGGGCCTCTGCGCCACCCTCTGCTCGCGTGCTGCGGTGCAGGAGGCGTGTGCAGTTTCATAATCTGCTTAAAGTTTTTAGTCACACTGTGTGAACTCAGCTCTAGTTCTGTGATTGCATTTGCACCACACCCGTCTTCTGCCAATGTTGCCTCTGTCCGTTAAGTGTTTGATTTTGTCTTGCCTGTGATTGACAGCTTTCCTTCCTATCAGGTTCAGGGCGGGTTCTTCCTCCCCTATTTAGTCTTGGCTCACAGTCACACTGTGCTGGTTATTGCCTCTTGCTTGCTGGTTCTTTTGCTGTTTAATTACTTGTATTCTATTCTTGACCTCTGGCTTCCCTACTGATCATTCTTTTGGACTCTGATTTGGCACTGCATCGCTCTTCCGTTACCGAACCCTGGCTACCTGACCTCCCTTTGTTGTTGTTCGTCTTGTCTGCGTTTTGTGTTTCACGTATTCAGGGAGGGACTGTCTTCGTGGTTGTCGCCTATTACCTAGAATAGGGTCTGGCAATAGGAAGGGAAAGCGGGGGGCTTCAGCTTAGGGCTCACTGTCTCTTGTGCCCCTCCCTCCAGGGTTCACCAGCAGCTTCTGGGGAATTATCGTCTGCTATTCCCTAACAATATCACAATATTATTAAAAGGTAATAATTTTAGAACATCTTACCCCAGCATGGCCATTCTTTTAGACTGGTAATATATGTCCGTCCTAATAAATCAGTCCCTTTATTTTAAGTTTTATTATACTTATCCTGCAATTTATTTTGATTAGATAATTCACTATATTAGTTTACAAGCAATGTTTCTTGCCTGTCAGGGTAACGCTGACAGGCATTCTGTTAGAGGAGGCGGAGTCTAAGATCGGACCACAATGGAGACTGCTGTGGTCCGATCTTAGACTCCGCCTCCTCACAGACGAGCCTCCGCCAGAACCAGCATTGATTGGCCGAATGCTGTACACTGGCTAATCAATGCTGGTCAATTCATTCCTATGAGAAAAAGTCAGCTCCCGCATAAACGCAAGCTGCCAGCTCTCCCAACTAGCAAGGACGAGCCTGCTGCAGAACCAGCGTTGATTGGCTGAATACTATACACTGTATAGCATTCGGCCAATCAACGCTGGTTCTGAATCGAATCCTTAGTGTGAATAGCTAGTAGTATTTGATCGAGTACGAATATTTCGAATACCGTAGTATTCGATCGAATACCTACTCGATCAAATACCACTTGCTCATCTCTTATTACTATATATGCCACAGATGGAATTTGTATAGAAGTACATGATGGCCATAAAGTTACCTAGTACAAAGCTGCACAACCTCTAAGATGTTGTATAGACCCTATTATGTGCCTAATGAACTGAGATACTGTATCCCTATCACAGATATTTTATTAGAAAGTACTGTATACAGGGCTCTATATACAATGTTAAGCATATCTTATGTTACAATATTGCTGCCGCATACAAGAAAACTGTTGAAGGAGTTGAATGTAAAGCTTATCTCTCACAAGAATCTTCAATCCACAGAGGCATCACAACCTGCTTTATCTCTACACAGAAAGGTCACTGGAGAGCACCATTTATAACATGGGGCTTGGTAGTGATAGGAGGATATTTAATGGAGCTTTTAGCACTCTGGTCATTTATCAGTTAATTCAATGAAATCACTTGCAAGTAAATGGAGTTGGGCTACAATACCTGACATAGACCATGGATCGGAATGGCACTGTTTCTTGGGGGAAAAAAATCCACTTTTGCTAATCTCAGATAATCATTTAAATGGGTTGTCCGGAATTTAATAATTGTCTGACAGCAGAGGATCTGCTAAAACAAACATTAGAAGGGTGCTTACACACTCACACTGTTTCCATCCATTCTTTTATTGTACTGTTTGAACAGAAGAGTGGGATAGACATTAATACAGATCCGACCAGGAACAAATCTTGAAAGACCCCACTGACTAAAATGGGGTCTGTTAGCTATCCATTGCCTGTTTTTGCTCTCACATCGCCTGATGAAAAAGTCATGCTTGCAGAGACAGATGGAGATGTGAACTGGTACCCAACTGTTCATTCCCCCTGCTGCTCCAGCACCATTGCTCTGGTGGTCCCTGACAGTCTTTATTTACTGACAGACCCACACTTCCACATGGCATGGCCAACCACTGGTGTCATGTCATGCAGATATCACTGCGGAGTTGCAGTGATCATATAGATGTACATCATGTCACCAGAGAATGGTGCATATATGTATAAGGCCTGGTTCACATGTGCGTTTGGTGATCTGTTCGGGGAGTCTGCATGGGAACCCCCTCCCCCCAGAATGGATAACCAAACGCATTAGCAAGCAGTGTGCAGTGAAAGTACGCGGACCCCATAGGCTGCGTTCACACGTAGTAAAGTGGAGCGCAATCTGGCACATATACGGCGTGTCAGAGTTTGCGCGCTCAAAAAGATCACATTGATTTCAATGGGAGTTACGAGCGTATATGCCGAGTAATTTTGCGCTCGTAATTTTGCCATTGTGTCTGTTCGGTCTCATGGCTTCACTTCTGGAAATTCTGTACCTAATTGGTCTCAGCAATCACATGAGGTGCAGGACTATCAGCAAGGAGGTGCCAGACCGAATGGACACTACTGGCGGACAACGGAGCGCCGGGGACAGATGAGTATTCTTTTTTATTTATTTGTTTTTTATTTTACCTCCCGCCCACCACATGAGTTGCTCCAATTCCTGGACAACCACTTTAAAGGATTTATCCCTCTTTCTAATATTGATGGTCTGTCCTTAGGATAGGCCATCAATATTACATCTGCGATGATATAACAGCCAGGACCTCTGCAGATCAGCTACGGGTAATGGTAACATTTCTAGGAGCCATACTGTTCACTTGCTATACAGACTGTAACAGTAGGTATATGTAGTGCACATGGTATAGTGCGTGAGCAGCATGGCTCCCAACATGTTATTACCTTTAACGGCCCTGTCTCGGTACCGCTGATCTGCAGGGTCCTGGCAGTGGGTCCCTAGAAACAATTCCACTGGTGGGCCCTGGACACCTCAGTCCGACCCTGGTGCAACTCTTTAGCATCTTACAACAACAAATGGACAATTACCCAGGCTAGGTTCACCCCAGTGCACGGATCTCCGTCATTCAGAGACTCCGGTGCAGATGTGAACTGAGCCTCAGAATTATGTATATATACAATTTTATGGTATGCATACTCAAATTAAATAGACTTTAATCAGGAAAAGCCTGGGACTTACAGTATATCTCAGTTTTGTGACCCTAAACAGTGAAAAATATGTGAAAATGCCACAATTACAATTCTAAAGTTAAGATTTATTAATATTTGGCCTGTACAGATTTGTATAATAAACACTAGATCTACATCATGAATAGCCGGGATTAAGATTTCTCGGCAGATAGCTTGGTTTAAGTGTACCTATTTAGAACAAGAAGGATAGGATGGTGTTTCCTATATATTCTTACATCCTGTAATGTCCACTAACTAAATATTTAATTCCAGTAAGGTGTTGCACGGTCTCTATTTTTCATGTTCACTCTTAGGCATCACTACATGTAGCTGCAACTTGTAGGAACTAACCTTATGCTTATCTATCTAATAGTATTTTAAAGCAAGACAGTATTAAAAGTACAATAGCATACCTGAGCCAAGTAAAAATCATTACCCCTTGTGGAATAGAGTAGGGGTAGGCAACCTTCAGCTGTTGTAAAACTACAACTCCCAGCATGCATACTTTCTCTGATGTTCTTAGAACTCCCATGGAAGTGAATGGAGCATGTTGGGAGTTGTAGTTTCACAGCAGCTGGAGTGCCAAAGGTTGCTGACCCCTGGAATAGAGAGTCATTGGAATAAGTGAATCGCCAATGCCTGTATTCCTCTGCCTACTTGTAGAAATATTCTTAAATGTTCCATTATCCTTGATACATTTCTATTATTCAGACGAGATGTGGGCTGTGGGAAAAAACTTTAAAATTGCTTTAGGGATCACATTGGTGTAAATATGAAAAGATAACACGTCAGACACAACTGTAAGTAAATTGTTCAAAACAGAGAAATATCAATACGTTGTATTCCTTGACAAGGAAACTCCTGTGAAAACTCCTATTACAATATTCCATGTACGAGTCTCTCACCAGTTCTCTGTATATCGGAGCGGGGCCATTACCTAAGAATAGTGTGAATCAGGGTTTAGGGACACATCTTTCAACTCGAGTTTATGGAGTTCTATGTGTCACCAATATCAGGCTTAAGCAGCTTCTGTATTGTGAGATTGCATGGCTCTCCATAGGGGAGGTGGAATAAAAATGCTTATCATAGATACTGATAATGATCAGATAGTTCCCTTCATACACTTATAATAATCTTAAATTATTCAGGAGAATATAGAGGGGATAAAAATCACATTGTACTCCCAGCAGGGAGAGATGGTACTAGCTCTAGCTGCACATGTGCCAAGACATCATGGGAATGGTAGCAGAACACAAAGGAAGAGATCGAATAAGAAATCTATAAATACAGATAAGCCTCATTGTAGCTATATGCCTAATGTATGCTGTTTTATTTTATGTTTATTCTTTGTTGTTGTTTTAAAAGGGACAGCATACATTTTATTGACATGTTTTTCTTCAGCTGGTTTTATACTTATACCGTACAAACATATAGCTGTAAAGTTTGGACAGGTCCAGTCATTTGGAATGTGTGAACCCCATATAATTAAATGGTTAGTTCTCCATAGACTTCTTTACTCACCATATGAATTTCATTACACATACAGTATTTTTATTTGTAGCTTTTGTTGTTTAATTTTTTTCTATGTAAAAAGTAAAAAATGCAGCATGCTAAATAGGTTTTTTTCTATGAACTTAAACTGTTAAAGATATCATAAAAAATATATTAGTTAGAAAAAAAGGTTTTTTTAACTTCATGTTTTCAACCCCAGAGATTGATTTTTTTTTATTTTTTTTTAACTAAGACTTATCAGCGACCCTTGTATAGTCACTGTATGCAATGTCAGATTAAGGTCCCTTAGGCCCACCCTGACATCAACAAACCCTAGGTAGAAACTACCGGGATAGTAGTGGTAGAAGCTGCCAAAGAGCCCGGGACATTAGGGGGCTCAGCGGCGGCCACTACTGCTAAAGATTTTTTTTATTTTTTTTCAATAGCCCATTACCTGCTGGAGTAACTCCATCAGGTAAGGGGCTCTATTTAATTACTGATCCTACCATGTTTCCCCGAAAGTAGGACACCCCCCGAAAGTAAGGCATGCGGGGGGTTTCTGTTGAATTTCCTAATATAAGGCAATCCCGAAAATAAGGCAAGCCTAGCAGTGGTGGGCGGGGTTTTGTGGGCGGGGCTGAGCAGAGCTTTCATGGGCGGGGCTTAGCAATCCCCTTTCACTGACACAGCAGCCGGCTGGATGCCATGCTCTGTGCTCTGTGTGCACAGCAAAGTCTCTGCTGTTGTAGAATGAGCTCTCCCTGCTCATCCCAGTGGCAGCAGCCGGCATGCAGAAGTGGCAGCAGCTGGCTTTCCTGTGCACACGGAGCACAAAGCACGGCTGCTGTGTCAGTGAAGTGAGGCTCGTAAACCCCGCCCACGAAAGCTCCGCTAAGCCCTGCCCACCACTACCGGAAGGTAAGTATGATACCTTCCCCCCCTCCCCTACACTACCTACAACCGGCAGTCATGCCGGAGCTCCGCTAAGGAAGTGCCGTCATGACTGCCGGTTGTAATAAGACGTCCCCCAAAAATAAGACAGGTCCTATATTTAGGGTGACAATTTAATATAAGACACTGTCTTATTTTCAGGGAAACATGGTAGCTCTGTTCACGGCCGTCTCTGCCCATTTCAAAAGTTCGCCACGGGACTCTGCCATTCCTAGTTCCGCCACTGGGTAGAAGGTCATAGTACCATTTCAAGTTTGGTGTCTTCTGCTGGACCCTTATTGTGTTATAGACTGGACCCCCCTGGTTATAGATTCTGGTGGTCCAGTCCAACACTATCTTTATAGCATATGTGAGAACACACAGAATGTAGGCCCCATAATTAGAATTAACCTTCTTATATAATGGATGTCACATGAAGATAAACTATAACATTCACGCAGGGATCCAAGATGTAGTAATTTTAGTTCCGAAATGTAACCAAAATCCATGAATCTTCCGCTTGGTAGTCCTTCTGCAAATGCTGAACATGATTTAGATTTCTATGGGGTTTTAGAAGCTCTGTACTTTATCCCTGATGAATCATTACGTGCCTGTAATAAAATGTATTACGACCATACAGCTTGTGAGTTTTAGAAATGATCATGACATAAATAATGCGAGTTTAACTTATTTTTGTATATTTTTGCTGAATGACATACTGATATAGAACAGAGCCGGCTGCTTCATCCTCCAAATAGCAGAAAAATGTGAAGTATTTACAAGCTGTGCTTCATTTCAGAATGCAGCCTCTTCTGTACACAGAGACAAGGAAATTTAGGGAACTGCGGTTATTGTAGACTGATATAAACTTGGCCCAGATGAGACGTATGCCTGAGAATGTCATTTCCAGGACACGACCAAAGAGGGACAGTCTCCTTACTGTACTACACTTTACAAATAGGAAATCCAACATTTTGGCAGCTCGTACAGGAAAAGTCTGGCTCCCACATGTTTCTTTCTATCGCACAATCGCTTACAAATTGTTTAGAGAAAAGATTTTCTGCACTTATTGCATGGCTGACCCGCGGACAGATAGGACTAGGAGGCAACCAAACACAGAAAACTAACAAGCTGCTTTTTTGTGTTTTCACTGCTCTCTCCATAAGCTCTGGAGCCCAGGGGTCAAGAGGTTTATTAAGGCGATAAGATAGAACAACAAATACTGTCATTTGCCATGTCTTACATTAGGAATAACCCCCTTATTTTCTTTTTAGGAATGACATGACAGTGAGCTATGGTATTCTCTTTTGTCTTTTGGCACGTAATGTGCCACGTAGATGCCGCGGGAGGTTTTGCGGGCCGTATACGCTCCCATTGTTTTCAATGGGAGCCGATACCGTATACGCGGCGCTATTTTGCAGGCCAATTTTTGGTTTTATGTTTCTGCTTATTCCTCCTCACATTCCAAGGGTCATAAGACCCATAACTTTTTGGATACTGTGTTTCTCCCCGAAAATAAGACATAACCCGAAAATAAGCCCTACTGTGATTTTTCAGGCTTTTGGGGTATGCTATAAGCCAGGGGTGCCCAAAACGTCGATCGCGATCTACCGGTCGATCGCAAAGGACGTATGGGTGACATTTTTTATTTTATTTTTTTTTTACTTTTAGTTTGTTTGAACCAGTGCAGAGAGAGCTGCCGCTCTGCTTGCGCTGGTTCAGACGTCTACGTTTCAGCATAGGCGGCGTTATCACGGCACCTACGCTGATACGCAGACGTCTGCCAGGAGAAAAGGATGCGGTGGCGGCAGCGGGAGCAGCAGAAGCATCATCGAGGTCGGTAAGTATGAGAACTTTATGTTTGTTTTATAATAGGCCGCTACCTGCTGGAGTATTCCCATCAGGTAGTGGTCTATTTACCAACCTCCCCTGACCTGTTCACTGCCGCCCCCGCTTCCCCTTGTAATATAGGCCGTGGCAGCAGTAGTGAATAGGCCCGGGCCAGGCCGCGATCCCACTAACGCTATTATTATATTCGAGGGTCTTTTCAGACCCCCGAGTATAATAATCGGAGCCCCAGGAAGGTGAGAGAACATAATAAACAATGTTACTTACCTCTCCGGGATCCGCCCACAGGCCCCGCCCACAAGAAGTGGGTAGTAGATCTTTTGACTTGGTCATTTTATAAGTAGCTCACATGCTGAAAAAAATGTGAACACCCCTGCTATAAGCCCTACCCCAAAATAAGCCCTAGTTACAGTTCATTAAAAAAAAAATAAGTGTCCAGACAGCTATACATGTAAAAAACGTAAGTATAATACAGCAGAACTGATACAGTAGACGCTTAATCAAGGAAGGTGGACATTCCAAAAAGAAAGCAGAGACCCCCAAAAGAATTGAACCCCCAAAAGATTCGGACATTGACTTTAAGTGAGCTATCTGTACAAGAGTATCACTAGTGAGATAGTTCTCCACAACAGTAAGGGTTGACTACCCCAGTGCTGGGCTCTCACAGATCAGCTAGTCCTGCTGGCATCACTCTGTTGTGGCTGCTTCAGGTCACAAGGGGCAGCCAACTGCTACACTTGGCTGCAGTGGATCACTGATACAATGGAAAGGGAAAGGGAGATGCCTTTGACAAGAGTGACTCAGGTCTGTGTGTGAGAACCTGTCCACCATTGGCACTTGCAGCCACTAGTTATTTTGGGTGTAAGGGGGTCTGGTGAGTAGAATGTTGTTCATGGAAAAAAAATAATCGCTGTTCCAAAATGGTAGCATCATGGTGCCAATGTTTTTGCAATGCTGTAATTGCAAATGACGATGTCATCTAAAGGGCTAAAAACTGGGCTGGCACCATTTGTGGCTGTTAGTGGTTGGTGCCATGTTTATTATACAGCTGGTACCGACCTTTCATGAAACGGGCTTAGCTCTTGAGCCCTCTCTATAGATCTCCTTGTGACTCATATTGCACACTATGTCGTTGATCATTAATTAAGGTGTTTAAAGAGGACCTTTCACCACTTTTGGGCACATGCAGTGTTATATACCACTGGAAAGCTGACAGTGCGCTGAATTCAGCGCACTGTCGGCTTTCCCGATCTGTGCCCGGTGTAAAGAGCTTACGGTGCCGGTACCGTAGTGCTCTATGGTCAGAAGGGCGTTTCTGACCATTAGCCAGAGACGTCCTTCTGCCTCGCGGCGCCTATCGCGCTGTACTGTGGAGCGGGGAGGAACGCCCCCTCCCTCTGCTCACACAGCTCGTCCATAGACGAGCATTATCAGGAGCGGGAGGGGGGAGTTCCTCCCCGCTCCACAGCACAGCGTGATTGGCGCCGCGAGGCAGAAGGACGTCTCTGGCTAATGGTCAGAAACGCCCTTCTGACCATAGAGCACTACGGTACCGGCACCGTAAGCTCTTTACACCGGGCACAGATCGGGAAAGCCGACAGTGCGCTGAATTCAGCGTACTGTCAGCTTTCCAGCAGTATATAACACTGCATGTGCCCAAAAGTGGTGAAAGGTCCTCTTTAAGTGGTTTTTGATTCTCTTAAAGAAACACTATTGCAGAAAATGCATTAAAAAATCAGAACTTGAATATCCATGTCCTTGTCATTGAGGACAGATTCTCAAAGAATTTTAGAAAATTCCAATGAAAAGACTGTCTTATCAAAGATAACCCCTATTAAATGATCAGGAGATCAACATGGGCCTGTTTTCAAGACTCCTGGCAAACAATTGATCTTACCAATGAAAGCCATAAACATAAAAAGCCCTCCCAACTATGTAGAGTTTATATATTATTGATGTGATTTAACCCCTTAGTGACTTATATTTTATCCGTAAAAGGTGTGTTATAAGTAACTAAGAAAATGTCATCCCTCTCCACAAGATACAGGATAAACGTCTGATGGAGTTTAACTCCTGGATCTCAATGATCACGAAAAATGGGGATCTACAAGTGTATTTTGTGAGATGGGGTTTTTTTTGTTTTTTTTAAAGTACCATTTTGATACATAGATTGTGTTTCATACATTCTATCACTCTTTGGGTTGGGCAGTAGGAAAAAACAATAATATTCACTATTGTTTTTTAAAAAGTTCATACAATATCGGTGTAGTGTAATAATGTTTTATGGTGAAACCAAAGTTATATTGTTTTTGCTCTTTTATACTACTTTTGTACAATTAAAACATAATTCATCTATGTGTCAAATTATTCACAGGGGTGGGACTGAAACATCACCTTGGAATAAAGACTCACTGGCTATTACATCTGCTGGAGTGCTGCCATTTTATTTTTTATATGTTGATCAGAAGTCGCCATATTCCTGAGGATTTGCATCTAGTTTGCAAATGCAGTAGTAAAAGTTGTAACCTTTTTTATATATATACACATACTGTATATGTATGTATGCATTTGTGATATTTACTGTGGGGGAAAAAAATATATTCATTTTAGAGAGGACATAAAGGCCTGATAAAGGACACACTCTTTTAAGTCCTGCCTAACTAACCCCTTGTTCACATCTGCATTTGGTAATCCGTTTGGGGAGTCCGGATGGGGACCCCCCCCATCGTAATACCAAACGCTTTGGCAAGCGGTGTGCAGTGAAAGCACACGGACCCCATAGAATATAATTGTAATAATTAAAGAATTATGCAGACATGACAGTAGATCACGAAGTACATTATAATCTATGGGGTCCTTGTGCTTTCACTGCACACCGCTTGACAATGCGTTTGGTATTCCCTTCAGAGGGGTACTCATGCGGATTACCAAACAAACACAGATGTGAACGAGGGGTAAGCTGTGCAGACAGTCTATAATGTGACTTCCTACACCTCAGAAATGAATGATCCAAATAAAGGATTGATAAGGACAAGTCTGTAAAAGTTGTACACCCATATGTATTTTAAAAACTTCTCCTGAAATGTATTGAAAAAAATAATGCAATGTTATACATCCTTACATGGTTGCTAGAACATCATATCTAAGATCCGTGTGCAGCGGCAGAAGGAATACATTTAGTTGCACATACCAGATATGTCGGCACTCTCTGCACCACCACTTAATACCTTCAGTAAATTCCCGCACTCAGCATTCTCCTAAATGAGAAAACCTCCTAAGGCTAAGGCCCCATGGGTCGTAAATACAGCAATAAAGCGCTGCGTGAAGAACCGCTGCGTGATCGCATTGCGGTTCTTTCCACAGCGCTTTGAAGAGAAAGTTCACAGAGTTTTCCTCCGCGGACTTTCTCTTCCCATTATATCTAAGGGAAAGCTGCGTAGATATAATTGACATGCTGCTATTTGCAAAACCGCAACAGCTGCGTGTCCGCACTGCGATCTTTTCCGCAAAGTGGGTATGGGATTCGCATGAATCTCATCCACTTTGCCTGCACTGTACAACGCCGCGATTTTTCCTGCAGCGTCTCCGCTGCGGGCAAGTCACGGCGTTTACATCCCGTGGGACCCTGGCCTCAGGCTGAGGCCACACATTGCTGAAAACTGTGTTTTTGGTTGCAGAGTTTGTTGCGTTCCGTTAGTAACATAGTAACAATTTTAGTTTGTCTGTGTACATGGAGGTACAGTATGGAATTGCAGCTTTCTTTAGGCTCAGTATTTGGCACATTCCTAAAAAGATAACATGACCTTTACTTGTATGTTTTTGTTGCCTTGATTATTTACAGATGTTGCTGATGCCAGCTTGTCAACTGACATTTCCATCACACTTCATTATACATTTATGCCACTAGGTGGCGAGTGTTAAACTAAGCTACCATCTGCTGCACCAAAACCAAGACTTCTAGTTAAAATCTGCAAAAACCAGATTACACAGATATTATATACAGTATATATATATATATATATATATATATATATATATATATATATATATGTACTTCAACTGACGTCGAGATCTAGTAATAAGTCAATAAATATGTATCTATAGCATAGTTTTTATTAAATGGGAATGGTGATCTCTCACCACTCAAGTTTTCTTTAATGTAGTTTCCCTTATGGGTGTTGTGAATGTGTTTTATAAGCAGTTTTTGAAGCCAAAGCAAGGGGATGGTTAAAAACAAAGTAGATATTGTCCTATAAACTTCCCCACCCTTTATAAGACACTTCTGACATTGCCTTACAACATTTGTTTGAGGCTTTGGCCAAATGTAGCTAAAACAAAACAGCAAAATCGCTTGCGTTTTCACTGCTTTTCCATTTTTGCATACAAAGTGTAGCAAATCCCATGCCCACTTTGCAGGAAAAACCACAGTGCGGACATGCTGCGATTTCCTAAACCAATGCAGTTTTGGAAATTGCAGCATGTCATTTAGACCTATGGTAACGCCTCTGGTTTCCCAATAGGTATAATTATTGAAAAAATTCCGCGGAGGAAAACTCCAAACTTTCTGTTTAAAGCGCTGTAGGAAGAACTGTGACGAGTTGCGGTTTTTCCCGCAGTGCTTTTTTGCTGCGGGACGTCCCATGGGGTCTTAGCCTAAAGCCACACGCTGCAGGATCATAGCGAACATCCCACAGCAGACCAGCCGACAGCAAAAAACAACCAAAATCGTCTGGTTTGTGCTGCAGATTACATAGGGGGTTTCTTTTATGGCTAATCTGGGTTTCAACCTCCTCATTGCAACATAGATAATCCGCAGTGGATCACACAGCAATGACTGACATGTATAATACTTTGCAGCGGGTTAATTGCCAGCAATTTCGCCACGGCTAACCTGATATGAACTTGCATTGTGTGGCCTTAGTCTTAAAATGGCAAGTGTAAAAGTACCCTAGAAGAGTACTTCATGGGCATTAATACTGTGCCTTGCTAGAAAAAAAAAATAAAGTACATGCCCTGCATTAACCTTTTTCTTTCTCTCAATTTTTATTCTGGTCGAGTTTCTGTAGAGAAAAGCACATTGCAATAGATGAGTGTACTAGACCATGATGGCTGAGTTTACTTCTGGCTGATGTACTGAAATTGTAGGACAAGTGTTGCCCTTTAATGTATGATATTTCCAGGAAAGCTTTAGTCCTAGCAAAAGATGACAAATACACTAGTTCATGGAAGTCATTAAATTAGAGTAGGTAAGAAGCAGAGAATTCCCATAAGGACCGATCCTTTTCATTATAATGGCTCTATTTGTGCCATTATCTAGAATCAGTATTGTTATGTGCCGCCAAGTAAACACTTGCAGCAAGCAAATTTCAGGGGAAAGCGGTGTCAATTCTGAGACCTTTTATTCTTGTAGATAGTAAATTACGGTATTGTCATTTCCAGATTACTACCATGACTATTGGTTACACTTACAGTTGCAGGAAAATTTAATAAGGAGAAATCCACAAGCAAGATGGACATTGTTTTAGTTTTTGCTAGATACAAGAGACACCCATATATGCCAATTCAAGGTCTCCATCATCTTTATGTTTGTATTCTTGTATAAAGTGTATGCCTAATTTGCAGTCATGTAGCGTGGAGGAATGATGGCCATTCTAGTGACTTGTGGGGGTCCATTTGATTGGACATTTCTCACCTACTTAGGAATGGTTGGTGAATGAGGATTATAGAAAAACCCCTCGAAGCTAAGGCGCCACAATGCATTTTTGACCATTTTGGAAACGCAGCAGATAAAAAAAATGTTACATTTTACATAACCAAAAAAGTGAATGAGATTCTGACTAATCCAGGCCACACGTTGTGTAAAATAAATGCTGCGATCCACTGTGGTTTTTAGCAGTGGGGGGGTAGAGATGAGCGAACACTGTTCGGATCAGCCGTTCCGAACAGCACGCTCCCATAGAAATGAATGGAAGCACCTGGCACGTACACTTTGCTGGCGGCCGGTCGCCGTGCCAGGTGCTTCCATTCATTTCTATGGGAGCGTGCTGTTCGGAACGGCTGATCCGAACAGTGTTCGCTCATCTCTAGTGGGGAGGCTTTAGCACATTGAAGTCAATGGTAGAAGCTACTTGATGGGTATGTCATGACTAGAGATGAGCGAACAGTGTTCTATCGAACACATGTTCGATCGGATATCAGGGTGTTCGCCATGTTCGAATCGAATCGAACACCACGTGGTAAAGTGCGCCAAAATTCGATTCCCCTCCCACCTTCCCTGGCGCCTTTTTTGCACCAATAACAGCGCAGGGGAGGTGGGACAGGAACTACGACACTGGGGGCATTGAAAAAAATTGGAAAAAGTCATTGGCTGCCGAAATCAGGTGACCTCCATTTTAGACGAATAGTGGATTTCAAATCCGGGTCATATGAGAATGTGAACTTTGTGACTATGAGACAGGGATAGCTGTACAGGCAGGGATAGCTAGGGATAACCTTTATTTAGGGGGGAATGTTATTAAAAATAACTTTTTGGGGCTCTATCGGGTGTGTAATTGTGATTTTTGTGAGATAAACTTTTTCCCATAGGGATGCATTGGCCAGCGCTGATTGGCCGAATTCCGTACTCTGGCCAATCAGTGCTGGCCAATGCATTCTATTAGCTTGATGAAGCAGAGTGTGCACAAGGGTTCAAGCGCACCCTCGGCTCTGATGTAGCAGAGCCGAGGCTGCACAAGGGTTCAAGCGCACCCTCGGCTCTGATGTAGGAGAGCCGAGGGTGCACTTGAACCCTTGTGCACCCTCAGCTCTGCTACATCAGAGCCGAGGGTGCGCTTGAACCCTTGTGCACACTCTGCTTCATCAAGCTAATAGAATGCATTGGCCAGCGCTGATTGGCCAATGTATTCTATTAGCCTGATGAAGTAGAGCTGAATGTGTGTGCTAAGCACACACATTCAGCTCTACTTCATCGGGCTAATAGAATGCATTGGCCAGCGCTGATTGGCCAGAGTACGGAACTCGACCAATCAGCGCTGGCTCTGCTGGAGGAGGCGGAGTCTAAGATCGCTCCACACCAGTCTCCATTCAGGTCCGACCTTAGACTCCGCCTCCTCCGGCAGAGCCAGCGCTGATTGGCCGAAGGCTGGCCAATGCATTCCTATGCGAATGCAGAGACTTAGCAGTGCTGAGTCAGTTTTGCTCAACTACACATCTGATGCACACTCGGCACTGCTACATCAGATGTAGCAATCTGATGTAGCAGAGCCGAGGGTGCACTAGAACCCCTGTGCAAACTCAGTTCACGCTAATAGAATGCATTGGCCAGCGCTGATTGGCCAATGCATTCTATTAGCCCGATGAAGTAGAGCTGAATGTGTGTGCTAAGCACACACATTCAGCACTGCTTCATCACGCCAATACAATGCATTAGCCAGTGCTGATTGGCCAGAGTACGGAATTCGGCCAATCAGCGCTGGCTCTGCTGGAGGAGGCGGAGTCTAAGATCGCTCCACACCAGTCTCCATTCAGGTCCGACCTTAGACTCCGCCTCCTCCAGCAGAGCCAGCGCTGATTGGCCGAATTCCGTACTCTGGCCAATCAGCACTGGCTAATGCATTGTATTGGCTTGATGAAGCAGTGCTGAATGTGTGTGCTTAGCACACACATTCAGCTCTACTTCATCGGGCTAATAGAATGCATTGGCCAGCGCTGATTGGCCGAATTCCGTACTCTGGCCAATCAGCACTGGCTAATGCATTGTATTGGCTTGATGAAGCAGTGCTGAATGTGTGTGCTTAGCACACACATTCAGCTCTACTTCATCGGGCTAATAGAATGCATTGGCCAATCAGCGCTGGCCAATGCATTCTATTAGCGTGAACTGAGTTTGCACAGGGGTTCTAGTGCACCCTCGGCTCTGCTACATCAGATTGCTACATCTGATGTAGCAGTGCCGAGTGTGCATCAGATGTGTAGTTGAGCAAAACTGACTCAGCACTGCTAAGTCTGCATTCGCATAGGAATGCATTGGCCAGCCTTCGGCCAATCAGCGCTGGCTCTGCCGGAGGAGGCGGAGTCTAAGGTCGGACCTGAATGGAGACTGGTGTGGAGCGATCTTAGACTCCGCCTCCTCCAGCAGAGCCAGCGCTGATTGGCCGAATTCCGTACTCTGGCCAATCAGCACTGGCTAATGCATTGTATTGGCTTGATGAAGCAGTGCTGAATGTGTGTGCTTAGCACACACATTCAGCTCTACTTCATCGGGCTAATAGAATGCATTGGCCAATCAGCGCTGGCCAATGCATTCTATTAGCGTGAACTGAGTTTGCACAGGGGTTCTAGTGCACCCTCGGCTCTGCTACATCAGATTGCTACATCTGATGTAGCAGTGCCGAGTGTGCATCAGATGTGTAGTTGAGCAAAACTGACTCAGCACTGCTAAGTCTGCATTCGCATAGGAATGCATTGGCCAGCCTTCGGCCAATCAGCGCTGGCTCTGCCGGAGGAGGCGGAGTCTAAGGTCGGACCTGAATGGAGACTGGTGTGGAGCTATCTTAGACTCCGCCTCCTCCAGCAGAGCCAGCGCTGATTGGTCGAGTTCCGTACTCTGGCCAATCAGCACTGGCCAATGCATTTCTATGGGGAAAAGTTAGCTTGCGAAAATCGCAAACTGACAGGGATTTCCATGAAATAAAGTGACTTTTATGCCCCCAGACATGCTTCCCCTGCTGTCCCAGTGTCATTCCAGGGTGTTGGTATCATTTCCTGGGGTGTCATAGTGGACTTGGTGACCCTCCAGACACGAATTTGGGTTTCCCCCTTAACGAGTTTATGTTCCCCATAGACTATAATGGGGCTCGAAACCCATTCGAACACTCGAACAGTGAGCGGCTGTTCGAATCGAATTTCGAACCTCGAACATTTTAGTGTTCGCTCATCTCTAGTCATGACTCCTATGTCTCAAAAATGGGGGTAGAGGTTATGCCAAAAATGGTCTAGTTTGAAATATCCCTTATATAGATAAGATAAAATATAAAGAAATTTATATTCATACAAATGTGCACAGGCATTATGGGGGCATAAAGGTAATAAATATAGTAGTAATAATAATAATACTTAGGATTTATACCAGGAAGCTCTTCATAAATGTCTTCATGATCATCCTCAGTTGGGATTGGCTGCGACACATCATCATACGTTTCTCCATCTATAAGAAGAAGAAACATGACTTGTATTAAGAACGGCTTCTCCAAATGTGCTCATATTCAGGATCCATCGCCACATGAACTGAGACAACTCCTGTATTGTTTATTACAGCTTATATATTATGTTCAATATGTTGGTTGTGCCAATGGAAAATGTAGTTTAGTTCACTCTGCCCTTATAAAGTCTTAGTCCCCAACATGGCAGAAGTCCACAAGCAGGTGTACTGAAGGAACATTTACGTGAAACCTCTCATGGATCTCTGGAGCAGTAGAAATAAGCTAGCTTGGATGGATTATTACCACAAGGGAAAAAAGTCAGTGGGCCACTTTAAAGCCACTTTAGCCTTGGCCAAAGCATAACATTGAATGATGTCCTAAGACTAGACACAAGGGTATATATCAGACATAAGGAAGAAGTACAATTTTAGGCTATAGCCCCATATTGTGGAAAGGCAGTTTTTTTCTTGCATATTTTGCTGCATTTTGTTTAAGCCAAACCCTGGAGTAACTACAAAAGGAATGGGGAATATGAAGAAAGCTCCTAGACGTCTCCCCTCTGCTCAGTCCACTCCTGGCTTTGAGTCAAAAAAATGCAGCGAAATCTGTAACAGAAAAAGCAGCTTTAATGCAACGTGGGGCTTTAGACTAAAACTATATTGGGCCTGATACCATAGAGCCTCTTTCAAGACCCCTTAAAATTTGAAACCATCTGTCTTTATGGAAGTTCAACCCCATTTACAAATGTTAACAAAATAAGGCTTTGTCTGAAGCCTCCGTCAGACTGGGTTCACACCAGTTCACTCCATTCGGGGATTCCAATCTTAAATCCAGTTGAAAAATACAGAGGGAAAAGTCCTGCAAGCAGGTCTTTTCTTAGCATTTTTTCGCCAGAAACTGTGCAGAAACCCAGCAGACCTCATTATAGTTTATGGGGTCTGTGGGTTTCTGGGGCTAACTGCTTTTTAATCAGATTGAGTTTTCATTTTTCGGGTCCCCAGACGGACCTGAAGAACAGAAAAACCAAGCGCAAGTGTGAATCTAAAGTCAACTGATTTGATGGGAAAAATGGCAGAGCATGCAGTACTTTTCTTCCCATCTAAGTGACAGACACCACTATGTAACCCTGTAACTCCATAAGGCAAGTGGTGGTGGAAGTTTGGAAGTTGGTCCCAACACCTGAGATCTATCATGTGATGGGTTCTGCTTCAATGTAAAGAGGAGTGTAAACATTTTTTGAGTCAAACATGCCTCTTTTTGACAATGTTACTTACACTCACGCAGTCACTCAACACAGTAGACCCGCAGTACTGATGGAGGGGCTCATTATGCTTCTAAAATTGCCGCTAGGACAGTCAACTAAGACAGGATGGCGAGTGGCCACGTGTGGGCATTCATCCTTACCCACTGCGGGAGTAGACAATATTCTCACCCCCACAGAGTGTACCCCCAGGTATACTGCAGATTGGGAACCACTGTCCTACAGTATGAGTATTCTATTATAAAACAATACCATATATTTCATAGGACACAGCGTACTATAATCAGGTCTTCCGTCATTTACCTTGCTGAATTGCACTTATCCACTCTTGTGCCTCCTTGGGGGTTGATGCAGCAAACTAAAAAAAAAGGAAGAAACAGACGCAAATGATTTGCCAGCAAAAATCACTAACATTCATGTCACTTCTCTATGGAAACATTAGAAATTCTTTACGTGTCTACTGATACTTTTCTTGCAAGGATGCTTCTTATAATGTACAGTTAATTTTGACAAATTTACGTAATTGGAGCAGAGGATGATGGATTTGAAACTGTGATCAGCAGCTGGCAGCTGTGCAGAAAAAAACTGCTTCTCTTCATCAATGTCAAAGCCAAAACTGATGAACGAAATTTGCCCTTGACAATTAGAAGACACCCGTGAATATCTTTCGACTGCTGGGTATAGTTTTCTTAAAAATGTTCTTGTCAGATTCCAACACATTACCTGACAAGTTAATTAAATGATTTTCAAATGCAATTTCAGATATTTAAAGTGTATTAGAGTTACATTCTGTATTGATGCCGAAATGATAGATCCTTGAAATGCTCCACTGACGTACGGGTCTGGTCTGATTCCCTCGTACCCCTGGCGGCCATGTTGTGATTTAGCGTTTAAGGTGTTTGTATTGATAAATCTGCATTTATTGTCTAAGGAATTCAACTTTTCTCATACCGTATCACGGGCTACAAATTGACAGTAGTAAAACATAAAAGGAACAATGGAATTGATATGTACGCGGCAATGTTGCTTTATAATTTGGAGGACATGAACTTTATCGGAATTTTGTTTTTCCTATTATATTCCCATATGCATCAGCTCGCCGTGCAGATGCGTCTGCCAGTTAGTGAGCTGTTACAACCCAAATGTTCCTCTTTCTCCTAGACTGCCGATGTTACAGTTTTATCAATTTAATTTATACGGCGGTGTAAAGAGTCCAACCTGATAGACGCGTTTATCAGGAGCGTAGATTTCAAAACAGCAATCTTTCTTTCCATCCTTGCGTAGAGTATTATTTATCCTGGCGCTGTACCCTTCTAGAGAAAATTCACCTTTCTGCTGTTTGTCTGTCAGAGATAAAGAAAAGCAGCACCTGTAGTTAAATCTGCAGTGGCTGGCCATGTAAATGAAGCGGTGGCCAAAGGTATTGTGCCTGGAGCTTTTAGAGAATCCCTGTACAATTACAGTCAACAAAGTAAATGCAGTCGGATGCAAATTCTATACCCAAAATTCATGATAGTGCAACTCAGAATACCCCAGCTGTTGCTATATACTGATCCTGTTTGGTAAGCACCCCAGCTGTTGCTATATACTGATCCTATGTAGTAAGCACCATATCGTATTTTCTATCAGGCGCATTTTTGAAACATCTGTACGAAAGAAAAAGCAACTCATCTTTATGAATCTTAGGGCATTTTATAAGGGAAATCCTTGGCGAAACATCTGCACCATCTGCGAGGAAAATTTCAGAGTCAAACGAAATAATCCTTTAATATGATGCATTGATGTATTTGACGTACAGATGGGCCTGACACTGCAACCTGCATGCCAAGGAGGGTCATAGGAAGCACAACAGTTATTAGTTGCTATAGTAAAGAGTGCCTGGTAGGGGGGCAGGTACATGAATAACATGAAGTCATTTTTAGGGCAAATATTCTATGCTGATTAATATGATAATACATCACATAGCTATGGAGCTGAATGACCAGACGTATTCCAGTAAATGGGGCTTACTGCATTTGGATATGTGCAGCTCCCACTGTACTCAATAATAAATCTGGTTCAGTAAAGCTTCTGAGGTTCTCCTTGTGGTGACGGTAGGCAGATGTTTTTTTTTGTTTTTTTTTTTATAGAGAAGAAGTCCAACAGGAACACAACTTTCCATCACTCCAACCCCACCTCACTTCATCTCACATTCTGAATATATATATAGAAATGATTTCCCTGCAGTCTAACTTTTTGTCTGCTGGTTCTGCTGATCTCTTTCTCTGTACCATGCTATTAATCCCATGATGCCTCAGCACAACATCACATGAGCAGCTAGAGCCAGCACCATCTCTGCCAGCTGTGGGGCCACTCTCCACACTATATCCTATGAAATAAGCTAAGAGACTATAAGTATACAGTCAGGGAACCTGAACTGCCATCTTCTGGATTCACACCTGTGCTTGCAACTCGATCGGGGATTCCATCCCCAATTCTGCTTGAAAAATGCAGAAAGAAAAGTCCAACAAGCAGGACTTTTCTCTCCACATTTTTTGTGTGGGGAACCAGGTGAACCCTATTATAGTCTATAGTCTTTTTAAGCAGATTGGGTTTCTGTTTTTCAGGTCCACAAGCGGAAACCCAAGGTGTGAATCTAGCATAACTGCTGTCTAATAATCAGGAGTGACTGTGATAGGAATTTCTGTCCCGCTCCTGTAATAAGTGTAATCATACAGTAAGTTCTGGTGCCCCAAAGAAGGGAGGTGGCTTAAAATGTAAGAAAGCTGGCTAAAAGAATAACTACCTTTATTGCCGCAAATGGACAATTGTGTCCAACTCCTGGCATCCTTTCGTGTATGCAAAGTACAGCTCAAAAGCGTTTATGACTTGTATTAATGTTACGTTTCACTATAGGTTTTTCCATTCAAGTGAACAAAACAAAACTGCACTACCAGGCACAGCCACTTCTACAAGTAGAGCGCTGTGACAGGTGCCAAGAGTCTAGAGATCCCACCAGCCTAATACTAATGGGCTTTACCTAAGGAAAGTCTTTGTCTGGTATTTCAATTGTAGCTACCTGGTCACTAACTATAGGTTTCACTTTTATGTTTCCAAGCATTTTCAGTTACAAATCTCCCTCCATAACATGCTTGCTTCATATGGCTGAGCATCACTATTATTTCTATGAAAGGAGGAGACACCTTTAACACCTTGAGGATATAAGCTTAGTTGAGTCAAGCACCAAATATATAATAGTACATGTGCCAATCAGATTTACCATAACTAATACCATACTTGTAGATGTACTGTATATATCCATACACCTTACTATGTGACTGATAACTCTCTCATGTGCCATGTACGTCATCATGTATTACAATATTATAATGGTGGGTTCACATCTGCGCCCAGTTTCCAGTTTAGCCAATCCGGCTGGTTTCCAACTTCTGCCCCGCAAAACTTGAAAGGAGACAGAAACCCAGCGGTCATTTTTCAAACCCATTCACTTGAATGGGTTTCCAGAGGTGACCGCCTGTGTGCGTCTTCTGCCTGTCCGCAGGGAAACCGTTATTTTTAATCCGGACACAAAGTCACACAAGCAGGACTTTGTGTCCGGTTAAAAAAAAAACAGTTTCCCAGCGGACAGGCAGAAGACGCACACAGGCGGTCACCTTTACAAACCCATTCAAGTGAATGGGTTTGAAAACTGACTGTCAGGTTTCCGTCTCCTGTCAAGTTTCGCGCCGCAGAAGACGGAAACCGGACGGATTGGCTAAACCGGAGACTGGGCGCAGATGTGAACCCGCCCTAGGACATGTCACGGTTCCATGCCAATCATTGCCAGAAATGTATCTGTGCAATCTTTTAAGACAAATTGTTCCTTAAGATCTTGAAGGTAAGATTACAATGTTAAGAAATATTGAGTTTATTAAGTCTCCTTATATAAATAAAGAGTAATATTAAACAACTTACCTTTGTCACTCCCGTAGTAATAGAAGGTGGTTAAGGTTAGTACACACCAGCGCTTCTGCCATTCTGATGCAAAAAAACTGTGGTCTGATATAGGGAGATAGAATACAATATTAAGGTATGTTGTTATATATAGTTCTACCTGCAGGATCTTTCTCTTGACATATTTTAAGCGGAATGGAGAACAGAATTCGCCGAACAGTCTCCCAACACTAGTGTAACTGCAGCCCTACATATACTCTACATAGCTAAATTCAATGAATAAGCACTGCTAAAATAATACTCTATTAAGGAAATGGGGATACTCAATATTAAGAAAAAAGACATTAAATGTGTTACAAAACCATATTAGATAGGCTATGGTTAAAGCACTAATAAAATAGTCAAATATACTTATCGGGATAGATCATGAGTTTTTTTCATTTACGGTCCCATGGATAGGCCGTAAATTTCTGATCAGTGGGGGTTGTCAGCAGACCCCAGCATGGATCAGCATTGATCACCATTCCTTTGTTCAAAAAAACGGCATCATAAACCACTATAAAATTGTATGTGTGACACTAGTCTTAAAGAGAACCTCTCATGGTTTGGGCACAGGCAGTTCTATATACTGCTGGAAAGCCGTCAGTGCGCTGAATTCAGCGCACTGTCAGCTTTCCCGAACTGTACCCCAGGTGAAGAGCTATCGGTACTGGTACCGTAGCTCTTCACAGTCAGAAGGGCGTTCCTGGCAGTACAGTGTGAGCGGGGAGGAACGCCCCCTCCCCTCCTGATAATACTCGTCTATGGACGACCACTGTGAGCAGAGAGAGGGGGCGTTCCTCCACACTCACACTGTACAGAGCGATAGGTGCTGCTGTGGAGAAGGACGTACTTGACAGACTGTAAAGCGCTACGGTACCGGTACTGATAGCTCTTTACCCGGGGCACAGATCGGGAAAGCCGACAGTGCACTGAATTCAGCGCACTGACGGCTTTCCAGCAGTATATAGAACTGCCTGTGCCCCAAACCCATGAAAGGTCCTCTTTAAATGAATTTCAACAAGTAAATGGCGGTTTGATTAAAGTATCAGCAGTGCTCAGGTGAGTATTGCTTCTGGTTTATAGGCCAGTGGTCTTACATTCATTCATCATGTGGCCTGTTTGCAGCTTAGTCCCATACAAATGATAGGACTGAGACTGAGTTGCAAGCAGGACTTTTCTCTCCAAATTTTTCGAGCTGCAACCAGGCAGGCCTCATAAAAGTCTATGGGGTCTGCAGGTTTCTGTCGGTAACAACATAAAGATATTTTTCAGCAATGTGTGGATGGGATTAGCCAGAGTCCAATCCACTCTGCAGGGACTATAAAATGCTGCGGTTTTTACATTGGTGTTTCCGCCTTGACAAAATCATGGCATTTACGCTAAATATAACAAGGTAGTGTTGATCTGATTTTGATTCAATGACATACATTACACAATGACGTACCTTTCCTTCGCTTCTCAAGATAGCCTGCCTTTGTAGCTTCCAGATCCTGAGCGGCGACTGGAGGATGCACATTTCCTAAAAAATTGAAAGTGGGTTCACAATGTCATTTTGTTGTCAGTAACAATCCATATTTTACCATGAACTGCACATATACATTTCATAGATATGTAAAGCCATTCCAGAACAGGTGGCCGATGGTTGCTAGCATGTTGTCTTCACAATGATAGACAGCACAGAATATTATATTGTAGCTGGTTTTCTACTCATACAGATGTTTTCTATAATATCAGAGAATAACCAGCTCCATACAAAGATTATGTCATAATGAGGAATCCGAGACATCTGTGTGCTCCTGAAAATACCTTAGCTGCCATTTTCTTTAAAATTTGTTAACCTAAGTTTAATATAGTAACAAACATAAGATCTCAGTTTAGAGGCAGCAAACCCAGAGAATTAACATGTAGCTGATTCCTTGCTGCAACATTATCAAAATCTGAGATAACTGCGATCACAGCAGTGTAACCACTTATAGGCTGCAAAGTAATTGCCCCTGTTTTACATTGACACCCCTATAATAACATTATGGGCTTCTATTGATTTAACATCTCTGCTCCACCCTCAACTCGCACACTGCGGAGCAGAAGGTGTGTTCAGTTTGATTCCTTGTTTAGAGTTTTTTGTTTCTCTGTCTGAACACTGCTCTATTTCCTATCCTCTGTAATTGAATTTCCACCACACCTATCTCCTGCACCTTGTTTCCCTCTGTCCATCAAATAGTTAATGGTAGCCTTGCCTGTGTGATTGACAGCCTGTCTACCAATCAAGTCTGGGGCTGGTCCTAGACTTCCTATATACAGGTCATCAACCCACACAGGTTTGTTGGCTATTTTGGCTCTATCCTATGACTTTGTCCTCTCTAGCTTCCTACCTGTTCTTTCTATTGTATTACTGACCTCTGACCTTTGGCTTCCCTTTTGACTATTCTCTCAGATTTCAATTTTGTACTGCTTTGTTTATCTAGCTTTGACAATTGGCTTGCTGACTTCGATCCTGTGTGGTTTTTTTCCTGTCTTGTTCTGTATGACACTTATTTTTAGGAAGGTTTTGCCGCCCAGTTGTCGTTTGTCACCTAGGACAGTTCAGGCAAGTAGGCAGGGGTTGGGCTGAGTTTAGGGCTCACTGTCTTTACTTTCTTCCATTGTTCCAGCAGCAGCACTAGGGAATTTCACAACTAGCGATTCCCTTACAATTGATTTTCAATGCAGCAGGGGGCCCAAGCAATACCCCAGACTCTCCATCTTTGTACACCCATTCGATACTGCTAGTGGTATTAGCAGTATACTATACAAGTGTTTGAACCTCCTGCTGAAAATTGTTACAATATATATTTAAAAAAAATCTCACAAAAAGCACCATTGTCATTTAAAAAAATAAAAACAATAAAAATCTAAGCATATTTGATATGGGCCTGTCTGTAATAACCCTTGCGATAAAACTAATTATTTATTTACCTCGCATGGCAAAAAAAAATGGCCGACTTACTGTATTTTGGCCAATAAAAAATTCTGGCTCTCAAAATATGGGGGCAAAAGCAATTTTTTTTTTTTTTAAATGAACGACTTTGGAAAACGACAAGAAGAAGATAAAATAACACAACAACCAGAACTCTGTTCTTAAGGGTTTAAATGGCTGGTATTGGATCCGATTCATCTCGGCCTACAGTACATAAACTGGGTAGTTTCCTAAATAATCTACCTGTACATTATACTGACACATAGCCTGGTTTGTTCTATGATGAGTATCTGTTTCATGTATAAGTGATCTGTGCCATGTTAGGGTAAGTTGTACATTTAGGCTGGTTGGGTTCCTTTACACTGTTCCATTAGATATTACAGTATATAAGTTTCATCTACAAGTTGTCAATAAACAAGATGACATGACAGTGAAAACATGATTGATGGGAAATATGACAAGACCTCTTGTATAGACCCTTCTGTGAAAACCCAGACGCTGAAGTGCTGCTACTTTATCTCCGTGACTTACAGCGTAAATCACACTGTAACAAATAGTACTTGACTTTGTGGAAATGTTTAAAAATGTATTCACAAGATGACAGCTGGAAGAGAAAAAAATGGACGGGAGGTTGGGCAAGGTCCACAGGACACATCATCTAAATTAGCCTTATTACCAGAAGCCGCAGCAGTAAAGTAAGAAATACAATGAAAACATCGTAATTCAAGGGCAATTTTTTATATCTGGGAGACAGTAGCAGCAAAATGAGCGTCCTAGAGATCCATCTTTCTCAATAACCTGTGCCAAGAGCGAGAAGGAGCGCTCTGCTAAAGTCCATCAGATATTTTGAATATCGCGTTGACTAAATTTCCGTCAAGTGGCGGCGGACATTCTCTGACATTTCCTGCTTTTAACACTACACAAACCTATCTTTAATGTTAAAAGATAAGAATACAATATCATTGTCTCTGTTAACAGCAGAGATGCCCTTTCGTTGACAACTGTCAGTGTTGTTTTTCTCTCATTTTCTTCTCATTGTGACGGAGAGGCTAATACACCAAAAGGTTGGAAAGTTAATATACCCATATACAATGGGATTTCTATGGCCAAATAGCCCATTACGGGCATAATTGACAGCAAATTAAGTCACGGTGTGGACTCCAAAAGACCATTAAATCTGATTTTTCCATGTTTGCAGAGAGTAGGATAAATAATACTATTAAGTAGTTATTACCCAACTTTAATACCAGGCCACATCCAGGTAATTCGGCCTACTTGGTCTCTATTAAATATACCAAATAACTGCAATTTCTCTATGGTCACACCTGACGTATCCCTCGTATGATGACCGCACATACATCTACATTTGCAGTTTAATTCACATCCCATAATGCATTAACCCTATCAAATATTTCAGCTTTTATATTAGGCATCTTAAAGAGAATGTCATTTTTCCTACTACTTTCTATAGATGATTATGAAGGCAGCCATCTTGCCTGAACTGCTATAAGAGGATTTATAGGAACTACATAAGCCATAGGGACTGTAGTCTAGAGATGTTCATTGACTTCTATAGGGGAGTGTTCTAGGCACGCTCAGATATCATTCTACAGGGATGGGGAAGAGGGGAGCTGTAAATGGACATGGGCAAACTTCCCAAGAATTGTTTCTACAAATATTCATAAGGTTCAGGCCTCCAGTTCATTTTGGGCAGAGCTTGTCCTGACATCAACATGCCCCACATGACCGCGGCACGACATCAGTCAGAAGAGGACACTGGATGAATGCTGGAAGCTGCAAGGATGCCCATGAGATGTGAGGCAAGTTGAGTATAGATGTTCGCTATGTTTACTGCACCTCCACCTCCAGTGGTTAGCATTGCAGCCTTGCAGCACTGGCGTCTTGGGTTGGAATCCTGCCAAGGACAACATCTAAAAGGAGTTTGTATGTTCTCCCCGTGTTTGTGTGGGTTTCCTACCAAAGACATACTGATGGGGGGGGAATAGTGGGTGAATAACCACAAAAGTGTTGGGTTTTGGTCTAACCCGAAACTTCTGGGAAAATCGGGTCAAGTCTATTTAGCTCCAAGCCAGTTCGCTCATCTCTACGTGAGAACAGTCGATTTTTTGTTTTGCGTATGTATATTGAGTTACTTGTCATTGTAATCTTGCCTTTGATGATAATGAAATGACCACTGAAAAGTGGTCTCTATGGAACAGGAAGTATGAGCCTCTTGTAATGCTCAGTCTTCTTTAGGATTTTTTTTAATGTAGCTATGCCCTTCAGCCATTTATCTGGTGGGATATGCTCTTGTTTTGTAATTCTGTTATTTTTGCAAGTCCCCACCTCCTTCACTTCCTTACTGTACACCCCTTCCAGACTCCTTATCAAAAAAAAGGTCAAAATGGAAAATTTGAAGAAAAAAAAAAAATGTTATTTAAAGGGTAAGACAACTTTGGATAACATGCTTAAACAGGAGCCATCTCTATTCCTAACATGTTCTACTTAGAAAAAAAACTGTACTTATATTATTCCACATGAAATATCAATGCTGGAGCACCTTTACTTAGAAATATGTCTTGTAACATCCTTGTAAGGGCTCGTTCACATCTGCGTTGTAGGGTCCTTATTCCAGGTTTCCGTTTCCTGCATAAAACAGATGCAGGAGACGGAAGCCTGCAGGAGACTTTCTCACTCATTCATTTGAATGGGTGAGAAAGCTGTCCGGCCGTGAGCGGCAGTGAGCGTTTTGCGCTCTCCGCCGCGAAACCGGGTTTTATAATCCGGACACAGAGTCGGACACGCAGTACTCTGTGTCCGGATAAAAAAATCTGGTTTCGCGGCGGAGAGCCTAAAACGCTCACCGCCGCGCACGGCCGGACCCGGTCTATGGTTTCCGTCTTCTGCCATGCAGAAGACGGAAACCATAGAACGGAGACATGAACGCAGGTGTGAACCCAGCGTCACTCCTCAAGGAAAGCTATAAATACAGAAATATGACAAGTCCTATATCAGCTAAAGAACACCATTACAATGAAACACAATACAATGATAGAATTAGTGATATACCTTGAAATTAAAGTTTTTGAGATGAAATGAATAACATTGGTTATCTATGTATATGGGCACCTGTCAATAGACGGCCAGAACATTGAAGCTGGTTGCCACAGGCTGATCAGAGTGCCCTTGCTGACCCTTGCCAACCTCCAAAAAGGGGCACATGAGCATCAGAACTGGATCCTGGAGCTATGAATAAAGCAAATGTGAATGTGGATGTGGGTGTGTGTCTATCACTTATCTAGGAAAGAGATGGCTCCAGGATACAATATAGGAAAAAAGACAAGCCAAAAGAGGCTGTGAGATGTTTTGGGAAATTATCTGGTGGGAAATCGTGTGTCCCTGAATTTGTCTGGATGTTACTTTAATACGTACCACCTGCATAAATGTGGCAATGGTATTCCCTAATGGCATTGGTCTACATTAACGCATCCGGTTTCACTACAAATATTGTTCACTCCAAGGAGGTTCCATCAAGTTACAGGATGCAAAGGATCACTACTAATGTCTTGGTGCCAGATGCAATAAGACAATCCATAATTTTGTGGGTCAGAGTTGTTATGGTAGCACAAGAGGGATATACTGTACACAATATTTGATGGGTGGTTTTACTATTATGGCTGATTGGTATCTATACATACAGTATACTATATTTATACATGTATGTAAACACAAATGCCATAGAACTCCTTGTTTGCAAATAATCTAAATAAGAAAAGTCTCAGCATCTGAGATTATGAATTCTGCCAGTGTGGCAAAATTTGTCATGGCTTGACAGAGCATTAAATAGTACAGATGTTTCTTAATATAACTCGGTAAGTTTTTGAGGGACCCATGTGCTCAGTGCAGTCTATAGGGATCATGCTGCCATAACATGGATTAGATTCCATAAATTACAAGCCGAGTACACGCCAAGAATATATATATATATATATATATATATATATATATATATATATATATATATATATGCATGTGTGTAGGAGTTATACATATATATTGTCAGAGTCTGGGGTTGATAGGTGGGGTGGCATAGACACACAAGTCCAGTTTCTTTTAGTCCAAAAACAAAGGTAGAGTTTATTTTCACTCAAAAAGGTAGTGCTGCAACTAAAGGAAACAATACAAAAATAAATAATACCTGCCCGGCTAGGCTCTAACTAAACATACAATAGGTTACCTCACCTAGAATAACAGAAATCCAAAAAGCCAGTAAAATCAGTCAGGACACAGCTCCAAAAATATGACCTCTCTCTTTCACTCTCCAGTCAAACTCTGCCAAAGTGTTGCTGCTGGAGCAACTTCTTAAGCTTCCTTGACAAGGAGACTCTCTGCAGCTGAGTCGCTGCCGGAACACCCCCAAAGTGTGGACTGGAGGGGGGTGAAATGACAGGTCCCACTACCAACCTACCTGTCATTCCTAAAAATCCAGCCCAATACTGAGCATTTACCAAAATGCTCAGCAGACGAAAGTTGTCTACTGAGAAGAAACATTCCTGGAGTTTTCTCATCTCACCCAGACTACTCAGGTGGGTGAGATGTACACCCCCTCCATTACCTGACCAGCCATCGGCTTACAATATGTTAGCACAACAGTATGTGGTTAGCGTATGCCCCACGGATCTATGGAGCTCCATGCTGGATAACACCGCCCCTGTATATGCAGCAGTGATGTGTCCTTATACATTAGTTAGGTATTTATTTATCTTACTTGTATAGCGCCAACATATTTCGCAGCGCTTACAGACATTGTCAGCAAAGTCCAAAATTCCATATCAGTATATCTTTGGGGCATGTGAATAAACCGAGTAAACATAGGAAGTGCATACCAATTCCATGCCAACTATATCGCTGACCTCTGCGATATAAGACAGACCACTAAGGACAGTGATTGACCACAGTAAGAAGAAGACAGATAAGTATAGTCTGTATTGATCTGTTAAAGTCAGCATTTGGTAAAATTTTTATAACTTGGACAACCCTTTAAATAAATACAATTCGGTTCCTGAGATGTTCAGAGATTAGACAACCTTCACTACTGAAGTACTTAGACTTCTTTTGATCTATAGTGTTTGATGGCACCTTAAAGCTGTGGGGTGACTTATCATTTCACAGGATACACAAATTATTACTCATTGGTATAAAATATTTAGACATTATTACAAAATATGATTTACATGGACCATAGCTTTTATTTTCAGTAGTATATACAAATCTCCCCCAATGTCTGGGTAATATAGGAAGGAGACCAAGCCTAAAGCTCAGGGATATATTCTTCATCTTGTAAGGCTTTGTGCACAGGCATCTACAAGTCCAACCTTCCTTCATTCCATGAATTTCCAGATAGATGGAAGAGAAATACTTAGATATTGTTTAACTGTATGGAGTGATAAAGCGCCTGTATATAAGGGTGGAGATATAAGGAAGCTATACTTTTCCTTCTATCAGATGCTCAACATAAGGTTCTCAGATGATATTTTGCTCATTCAAAGTATAGATCAGCAGGAAATAATGGAACAGAATTAACAATCGTAATAATCCCAAAACCTGAAAAAGTTATCATCTTTTATTCTGCCACCCTTTGCAGCGTTGATATAGAACTCAATTCAGTAATGAGGAACGCAAGGCTGTAAGGGGGAGTTCACACGGAGTAACGTGCCGCGTGACCTGGCACGTATACGCCGTGTTAGATTTTACGGGCCGTATACGCTCCCATTGATTTCAATGGGAGCCGGGATCGTATACGTGGCGCTATTGTGCGGCCGTGATTTTGACGTGACGTGGCGTATACGCTCCTAACTCCCATTGAAATCAATGGGAGCATTTTGAGTGCGTCATCTGCCGGCACGTGTATACGTGCCAGATTGCGCTCCACTTTCCTCCATGTGAACTCCCCCTAAGAAAACCCAAAAGCGGCACGTGCTCTTTACTGATGACGGGCAAGAACCTTAAGTCTATGGTCCCTTGTAGCAAAAAAGAATGCAAGTGAAAATGTATTGCTTGTTTTTCCATAAAATTTTTCATTGAAGTTTTGCCCCGTTATTCTCCTTCTCCTATTAAATCTATAGGGAAAGTGCTCACAGGGTATAGGGTAGGTATTGTATGTGTCTTCTAGAGGATAACTAATTTGTATCGACAGAAGGTGAAAGACTGGATTCACATATAATCTTATTGATACATTTAAAAAACGACAAAAAAAATAAAAATTATTAAAAAGCTGGTGATTGAATTCCTATCAAGTAAATATGTAACAAACTATGCATGGAATTAATTATTTAATATCAATAATTGTATAATAAAATTGAAAATAATTCATTTTATATTGAAGTCAGAGTTTGTAACTTTTTTTTACTCCAACCATAATTGGCCCCCCCCCTCCATGACTTCATGAATGTATTGGCTACTGGCCAACAGTGTGGAAGGCCAAGGGACAGCCGAAATACAGCCATAACGCAATGGATTGATAAAAACAGATTGTTAAATGATTGATGCTTGTTCTTTTCTGGGCAGTATTGCAGGTTTACCTGCCAAGCCGTGCAGCCATTAACATATATTAATCATTTATCAATCATATTTTAATAATCCGCTTCAATACTTACATGTCTGTGAGATTTTGGAATACATCACTTCTATGCCTCTGCCATCCCTTGGCTGCTTGGCTTCTGCGTCATATGCCCTAAACATGACTATTTAAGACGTATTTTGCTACAAATGGGACGTATTGAGATTTTTTTTTCATTTATTTAAAATTAACTACTGCATTGCCTTATCTATGTTTTTTTTTACTGATTCACCAATTATCACTCCTTTAAACTATTATGGTGGTAGAATTATAGGGACATCTACAGCTGCCTTTATCTACTTATATTGCCTTCCTACATATTTAGTTAGTTTAGGATTAAGCCCCCCATAGTATTTCAGATGGCCACAGGACAACGATGATGGCGCCATGAACAAAGAGAAACAATCCTTTTTACTTTGACAACCTGGATCACTGAATATTCCGAAAAAAGACCCGGTGTTTACAAAGCCTTTAGCAGGGCTCTGCTGAGCAAACCAGGACCCAGGTAAGAAGAAAGCCCTCGTCCATTGATGATCTTACCTGTCGAACACATCTGTACTCACATAAAAGCTAAGTTATTAAATCTCGAAGACAACATGTTGGTCGGCAGCAGCTGAGAAGTATTAACTACTTAATACCCAGATGTCAGAGATTTATGTCATTTTGTTCCAGGCCTTACTGCTATGGGTTGGTCTATGTGGTTAGCATTACTACCTTGCAAATTTGTCCTATTCTTGTATGCTTATCAAAAGATTTATCCTGGCCATACTCATGAGATACGTCTGAATGTGCAACTAACCAACGCCACTGATATTGCTTTTTGTCTGGAGAAATAAAGAATTGGACTGGTTTAAACCCAACAAATATTGTCCCTGTAAAATATTTGTGTCCTCTTGACAGGTGATGGTAGGGGACAGATGGGCCCATATACGCACACTGTTGTCTTATCTCACCTAAACTCTCAACATAGACATAATGATAGCCAATATATAAAAAGTTGAATGTTTTTGTAGAGTGCCGACCATTACGGATCAGACGACTGCTGACATGCAACTTGTCCAAAAGTAAACTACAGAGATGGATGTTTTGGCCAGTAGTTGGCGGTAAGCTGAATGCAAATATATGATCATTCCAGAGAGTAGAAGACTAGCTGAGTCTATGTGAAGTCAAGTACACAAGCATCAGATTGTGCCAAGGAGGGGACAACACGGTGCCTCAGTACCTGGCACTACAGCGCTGGAGTCCTGGGTTCAAATCCTGCCAAGGACAACATCTGCACCGTTTATATGTTTTCCCTGTGTTTTGTGTGGATTTGCTCTCATTCTCCAAATTGTGCCAATGAAACCAAATATACCTTACGCTATGGTCAACCTACTATTATTAACGTCCATTGCTGACATCCATTATAGGATGACAGCAATGGATATTAACTGTAGCATAGTAATGGACACACGAAGCCCCCATGCTTTTGGAACCAAGAAAGAGTCCTACATGAACTAATGTTTCTTCCATCAGAAAAGTGAAAAAACATTCAAGCAGATGATAATGCTGTAGGTACTGGGAGGCAATGAGCACTTAATATTAGTGCAGTGCATGTCACATAGAATTTTACTTGGTAGTAGATCTCGCAAATCAGTCATCTGTGGCGAGAAGTGTCAGCCGCAAGAGGTTGGTGTGTATGTATATATGCTGTATATGAGGTCAAAGAAACTACAAGATCTTACAGACCTTACTACAGTAATGTAGTAGGGTGGCCAGTTGGTCTAACCCATAAGCAAGAATGGGGTCTGGGGAGTTGGGATTATGAAAAGAAACTGTAAGTATTGTAGAGAAAGGAGCAGAAGGGCAATGACATTATTATCCATCTAATATGTACCGCCTATGGTGTTTTGTCCCACATCCGGTCAAGCATATAATATTTTGTGTGTACATCAAGTATAACCAGATGCACATTATTGTTTTGTTAAAAGAACTTGTTCAATGAGATAATACATATGTCACAACATGACAACCACCTACAAATACCACACACAAAGAAAAAAATCATTGTAGTCCTTAAGAACACAATGGCTTAGCATGCTGATACATCCCTTATTTGGTGCCACCCCCGTGCCATAGACAGATTGATACATGAGCGTCGCTACTCTTTATCTTCCATTCTGTGAATAAATTCACCTGACGGCTTTGCTTCTCTAAAAATTGCTACATTCTCCACTTTCATAGTTAAGAAATCATGTGTAACATTACTGCTGAAAAAATTGTACAAATGTATTCTTTGCCCTAACCTGACCATTTATCATATAATATATCTGTCAATTTCAATAATACTCATGACAGGAACATTGGTGTGAATGATGAAAACTTCACCTAGCGCCCAGTCCAGCAAGTGAGAGCTGTTTCATCTTCTTTCAGAGTAGCAAATCAGTAATCAATATTTGTAAAAGCGAGCTAATCCTTTGTAAAATCACTGCCGCAGTGACTTAAATTTGCTCAATCTGCACAGTTAATCCCTCTTCATCTGCTTGATCCCTTTATTTATTCTAACCACTTACAATGCTAACTATGCCAGATTAATATATCTCCTCGTGCTACATGCGATTTGACAGCTCACACAGGTTATTGATGTCAAGCTAATCTTTATAAACATTGCCCTCCACTTCTGCTCTGCTTTATGTCAGGCTTGTTTCATCAAAAGTTTACAAACAAGCAAGATATGAACCCTACAATATATGAGAAGACGTGGCGACTTTTAGCGATAAAAGGACACATTCTTGATTTTTGGGGGGCCTGAATTGTTCAATTAAAATGAAACGTATTTTTGTATTTAAATCTGTGTATACATTATATTGTAATGTTTCATCATTGGAACAAACAATATAGAGCACATATACAGGACTAAGGTCTTGAATGTGTTTTCCAGCATTATAAAAATATACTTTCATGGATAAACAGCACGCTAACTGTCTGCAGGTTGTGTCTGGTACTGCACCTTAGCTTCATTGTGATGTGTGCTATATAAATACCATGCCAAGTGTAACCTGCAGATAGGTTGAATGCTGTTTTTTTTTAAGAAAGTAGATATGCTTTTAGAATACTGGAAAACCCCTGTACCTACGTACCTTGAGGGTACCTGTACCTACATACTTGCGGGTACTTGTACCTACGTACTTGAGGGTATCTGTACCTACGTACTTGAGGGTATCTGTACCTACGTACTTGAGGGTATCTGTACCTATGTACTTGAGGGTACCTGTATCTACGTACTTGAGGGTACCTGTACCTACCTACTTGAGGGTACCTGTACCTACGTACTTGAGGGTACCTGTACCTACGTACTTGAGGGTACCTGTACCTACATACTTGAGGGTATCTGTACCTATGTACTTGAGGGTATCTGTACCTATGTACTTGAGGGTACCTGTACCTATGTACTTGAGGGTACCTGTACCTACATACTTGAGGGTACCTGTACCTACCTACTTGAGGGTACCTGTACCTACGTACTTGAGGGTACCTGTACCTACGTACTTGAGGGTACCTGTACCTACGTACTTGAGGGTATCTGTACCTATGTACTTGAGGGTACCTGTACCTATGTACTTGAGGGTACCTGTACCTACGTACTTGAGGGTACCTGTACCTACATACTTGGGGTTCCTGTACCTACATACTTGAGGGTACCTGTACCTACGTACTTGAGGGTACCTGTACCTATGTACTTGAGGGTACCTGTACCTACGTACTTGAGGGTACCTGTACCTACATACTTGGGGTTCCTGTACCTACATACTTGAGGGTACCTGTACCTACGTACTTGAGGGTACCTGTACCTATGTACTTGAGGGGACCTGTACCTACATACTTGAGGGTACCTGTACCTACCTACTTGAGGGTACATGTACCTACGTACTTGAGGGTACCTGTACCTACGTACTTGAGGGTACCTGTACCTACGTACTTGAGGATACCTGTACCTATGTACTTGAGGGTACCTGTACCTACGTACTTGAGGGTACCTGTACCTATGTACTTGAGGGTACCTGTACCTATGTACTTGAGGGTACCTGTACCTATGTACTTGAGGGTACCTGTACCTATGTACTTGAGGGTACCTGTACCTTCGTACTTGAGGGTACCTAGGCTTTCAAGTAAGTTTTGATTGTCTGGCTTCAAACATTTATTGGCCATGATAAAACATAGACCTGTTTGTTGCTATGTGAAGCAGGAGATTCTGATCTTTCATATGACACTAAGATCACAGTTCTACCAATACTATATCCAGAGATATCATCAGTTGAATACTCAGTCAGGACTGGAATATTTATATGTAGCTACAGCTGCTCCCAATCCCGACTGTGTTTGTAACTGGTGATATCTCTGGGAATGATCCAGGAGATCTTAGTGTCACATGAAAGGTAAGGCATGCATTAAGAGAGAGGATGAGCCACCATTCAGGAATGTTTTTAAGTCTGAACTGAGAGCAACTACATAGAGTAGGGGTAGGCAACCTTCAGCACTCCAACTGTTGTAAAACTACAACTCCCAGCATGCATACTTGCTCTGATGTTCTTGGAACTACTATGGAAGTGAATGGAGCATGTTGGGAATTGTAGTTTCACAGCACTTGGAGTGCCGAAGGTTGCTGAGTCTTGCAATAGAGCATCTCTTGCCCTTCAAATCTGTTTATTACATGGACATCAATTGATTTCAGTAAGAATTATGCAATTTGCTTTTATTTGCTTCTAGTAGGAAATTAACACTTGCTGTCAAGTTCTCCCACAGAACTATGAGTCCTAGTAGGGTCACATTTTGTGATCACCTTAAGAAAAACATATTAGCGAAATTAGATAACCTCTTTAATTTCTTTTTTTATTATACTAGTTGTAATGGATATGACTGCCATTGTGCACATGAATATAAATAAGATGGAATGGCAAAAGTTTCTGTTAGTGCAGGTTACAGTTCACAGCTATAAGAATGGTAGGTAAGTCCTTTAGGCAGCAGTATTGGCAAATATATTGATTTTCACAGCATGGTGGCTAAGGGAGAGTTCACACGGAGTTGCGTGCCGCAAAATCATGGCCGCAAAATAGCGCCGCGTATACGATCCACACTCCATTGAAATCAATGGGAAAGTGAACGGCCCGCAAAAGCTCACGCGGCGTCTACGTGCCACATCACGCGGCACGTAACTCCGTGTGAACCCTCCCTTAGTGGTTAGCATTGCATCGCTGAAGTCCTGGGTTCGTATCCTGCCAAGGACAACATCTGCAAAGAGTTTGTATTTTCTCCCCATGTTTGTGTTGGTTTCCTCCCACACTCCAATGATATACTGATAGGGAATGTAGATTGTGAGCCTTATATGGGACAATGCCTGTCAATGTCTGTAAAGCGCTGCAGAATATGATGGCGCTATATAAGTAAGCCTAAAAATCACCAAGCTTTTACAAAACCATAACTAAGATGACCCTGAATAGAAGTTTTGGCATCTTAACAGAAAGGAAAAAAAACTCATCTTGAATACTTACAAGGGGTTATTACATTTTTAATACCTTGTACATAAGCAAATTAATTGCCCATAACAAATTTTGAACAAGGATTTAGCAGATCAATTGATTTTTGTTTAAAGAGGACCTTTTACCGATTGGGGCACAGGCAGTTCCATATACTGCTGGAAAGCTGACAGTGCTCTGAATTCAGCGCACTATCGTCTTTCCCGATCTGTGCCCGGTGTAAAGCGCTATCGGTGCCGGTACCGTAGGGTTTTACAGTCAGAAGGGCGTTTCTGACACTTAGCCAGGGACGCCCTTCTGCCCAGCAGTGCCTATCGCGCTGTACAGTGTGAGCGGGGAGGAACGCCCTCTCCCTCTGCTCACACAGCTCGTACGTAGACGAGTATTATCAGGAGGGGAGGGAGGAGTTCCTCTCCGCTCCACAGTACAGTGCGATAGGCGCTGCTGGGCAGAAGGGCGTCCCTGGCTAACTGTCAGAAACGCCCTTCTGACTGTAAAGCGCTACGGTACCGATAGCGCTTTACCCGGGGCACAGATCGGGTCAGCTTTCCAGCAGTATATAGAACTGCCTGTGCCCAATCTGATGAAAGGTCCTCTTTACACTGGGCAATTGTTGTATTGTTGGATGGATAACCACATAGTCCTTCATACGAGACACTTACAAGACTGTATCTGCAGTTTTTGGCTTCTATCATTGCCGCAGAACATCCCCGATCAGCCAACCAATGGGGAAACTTGTCATTGAACTTGCTTGGTGGGCAATGATTGGGAATTAATGTTAGTAGGGACATTTGCTTGGCTGATGTATGGTCCGTGTAACATGTCTAAGTTTTCCAAATGCCATAAAGCACTTTTTTTTTTTAATTTCATGAGTCCCAAAGATATTTTAGACACTGGAAACTGGAATAGATGGGAATTCATTTGACTGACATATAAAACGCCACACCTAATAAATTCCCCCCAATAAATTTGGCCTTTGATATAGAAAATTAATGCCACGGTCTAAATATTATTGTATAAACATTATTGACTTTCATTACTGTATTCTCTAAAATCTGACACAGGGACACAACCCTTGGGTAATACTGTAGATATCACAACACGCATGGAGTTTGCCTGTTCATTTATGCTAGTCAATAACTGATACTTGTTTTTCTCCCACAAATCTTCTCAAATTAAAAAAAAATTGTAAAAATTTTTAACTGTAAAAAGTAAGAGTTATTAAAAAAAATTTAAAAAATCTCATCCATGGAGTTTGCAATCTACATAGTTCTGCTGTAAAATGGGAGAAATAATAAACCTGGCTCCTATTTTGATGCGTAAGAATTATTATAATTTATTCTGTAGGCAGGTAGAGCTGAGTGACAACCGATATAAGAGCTCTAATGGTGGCCACCTTGGATATCTTAGAAACAAATACATCTAAGAAACTCTTAAAGTGAATTTTTGATCAAACTCAAATTTTCACTTGAAAGTAGAGTTGCCCTTTAAATTCAATGTAGAAGGTCAATTGACATACAGTACATAATTGTGGAGGCAATCATTCTCTTAAGGGTAGGCAGTATATTAGAGTTCATCTTTATCAAATGAATTTATTGTGGGTTTTAGCATGCGAACAGTAATTGTGATTTCAGGTCAATGTACCTTTCAGGTTTGTTCATCTCATTAGTGTTACAAATGCTGAAAGAACACTAATAAATAAATAGGAGATGTCAATGCGATTTATGTGGAAAACAGAATTGATGTAAACAGCCACGTATAATTAGAGCGGAATTTATTTTAATGCTACTTTCATAAAAGGGTTTATTTAATTGGTGGGGACGGCAGCGGCGGTGGCGACGGCACTTTGAGTCATTGATTGCTGACTGGAAACACAGAGCAATAAATGAAAGCGTCGAAATAAAATATGTCTGGACTTTACTTGAACTTCTTAAAAATGTTAGAAGAAAGTAGACATACATTACCGTGTAGCACTGTTTCAGCTACTATTGAAGGCTTTTCAATGCACGTTTCATGGAGTTTCAGAAGTTCAATATGATGTGCAATTTACTGACTCGTGGTATACATGTTTATCTCCATTCAGTAATTCAATGATATTATCTAACAGAGTCAAACTGGCCTATCAAAGGACTAGTGGATCCTCCAATGGGCCTTGTCTCTTACTAAAATGACCTTGGAAAAATTGAGCAGTATACAACCCCCATTTTGGCACTAGTCACTGACAATCCCTTATAGGCAATGAAAATATATATGAAACATAGCACATCTTCTCTGTAAATTCTCAGAATGATGTTATGATATTTTTTCTGCCTAAGGATCCACAGTACAACTGTGTTTTCACATGAGATTTATAGACCGTTTAGGTCTGCATTCGGTAATCCGTTTGGAGAGTCCGCATGGAATACTGAACGCATTGGCAAGCAGAGAGCTTATGAAAGCACACAGCTTTCCGCGTGTTGTCCGCATGGAACATGCAGACAGAAAGGTACTTCATGATCTACTTTCATGTCCGCATGACTCGTGTGGACATCTCGCGGCAAGCACATGGACCCAATTATAGTCTATGGCGTCTATGCTTTTACTGCTCACCGCTTGTCAATGCATTTGGTATTCCGTTCGGGAGGGTCCCCATGCAGACTCCCCGAACAGATTACCGAACACAGATGTGAACCAGACCTTAGTACGACAGTGCATTTATAGGCTGAAAAGTAACTGTAGAAGGTGTTTCTTGTCACGAAATCTATCATATATAGTAAAAAGGATACCAATATATTGTTGCTACCTGAAAACTAGATTATAATGTGAAAACCACTTCTCTGGGCGCTTTCATGATAAAAAGTAAAGGAGATTCCAAGTCTGGATTGAAGTCCACCTCAGGCTACATTCACATCTGCACCAGAGTCTCCATTGCAGCGCTCACCTGTCAGTATGTCTTTGGACTGTGGGAGGAAACTCACTCAAACATGGGGAGAACATACAAACTCCTTGCAGAAGTTGGCGTTGATAAGATTTGAACCTAAGACTCCAGCGCTAACTACTGAGCCACCATGAGCCTATGAGAGTATAGTGCTCCTCCTCAGGATCAATGTGTGTAAGAAGACATAGTTTTTCTCACAGCTTCATATGGAATCCATGAAATAAATCAATGTATGCTTTTATGCCTACAGTATATCAGACAGAGCCCACTTGTGCATGAGTTTAATTTTGACCCAGCTGGAAGAAGACAATGAAGATGACGTTGGTGACGAAGATGGAGGCGGCGCTGGAGAGAGTTCTCTCGCAGCATTGGGGACACCCCCAGTGCTGTTTGAGGGCTGGGGCCCGCCCCCAGTGATGAGTGAGAGATAATTTGCATACCGGGAAAAAACGGGATTGCAGGTGAGCAGCGGCGTGTAGATGACAATGAAAGGTAGGAGAAGAATAGCCTTTCTTAAGGCTATTCTGACGTGGTACCTAGAAAAAATTGCATCCGAATGATAGGATCCTTGTAAAAAATAAAGCAAGTCTCATACCTGTATTTCTGCCACACGTGCCATTGGATCTGTTGGCTTATCAACATTGCAACGCAGTGGAGCAAATCTGCTGCTTTCTAAGCAGAATCCACAACAATAATGAATATGGTATGGATGTAAGTATTATTTAATATGTTTTTTGCTGCGTATTAATGAGGTAGAAAATACTTTTTACATATATTAAGTGCAGACTATCAGTTAGTTCCTAAATCCTGACAGAATTCTGAATGTGTGAACATGGCCTAATAGTTTAAATATGTAATTAATCTATATAAAACATTAAAGGGGTTTTCTGGGACGTATTGATGATTCTTCAGATAGTTCATTGATATGTCATCAGTAGGGGTCACAGAGCATGCAGTCCTGCTATAACATTTGAGATCTGAGGTAGAGGTTGTGTTTGTATCCAAACACAAAAAAACCTCGAAACGCGTAATCAATAAACGCTGTTACTTTGCCATCGGGGGTCTTTTTCTTAGGCTTCAATCCATTGGATTGACTTCCAGTATCTTCCAACAGCTCTTTCCACCAGGAGAGCTGTTTAATCCCAAGGTGCGAACCATTGTCTGGATACCAATCATCTCCCATTTTACCTAATTTGAGAGGACAATAGTCCTAGGAAACATATGGGACTTTTTTAAGGACAAGGTTCTAAACGTGACCCAATTTAATATTTCCAAAAGGAAGCACAAGATATCCTTCTTTTTTGGTTCCCCTCCATCCAGCATATCAGTAGGGGTCTGACAATCTGAACCCCCACAAATCCATAGTTTGGACAGGCAGCAGCACTCAAGAGCACTGCAGCATCTTCCATGTGTCGATGACATCAGATTCATTGGTCAAAGGGTACCAATGAGCAGCATCTTAGTACTGTTCAAGTGAATGGGCATAAACTGCAATACCATATACAGACCTTATGCAATTTATGGTCCTGTGCTTGGTTTGCAATGAAGAGGTCACAGCATTCACTCAAAAGTTGCAGCCTCTTTAATCAGCTGATCTATTGGGTTCCCCATGGTCAGACACCAACGTATGACATCTTGATCACTAGGGTTGAGCGATCAGGATCGGAAAAGATCGGATCCTGATCGGTGATCGAGATCGGCTGGAAGATTATCGGAAATCGGATTTTAAAATTGATCCTGAAATCTCAAGAGTGGCTCAGCCCTATTGATCATCTATCCTAGGGGGAAAAAACCCTTTATTGTTGCATTATCTTGTACTTTACATTAGTTACAGCCTGTAGTATAGTCTTGGGTATCCACAGGCTTCAGAGCTGAAATGTCTAATGGCTCAATTCTTGCACAAAACTTTCCACAATCTGAAAGATAGGTTTTTACACCAGATACTTTACAGTGAACCAATTGACCCCTAGCTGTATGAGTATTACAAGAAGTCAACTAAGGAGGTCAAGTAAGAATAAAACAAGACTTATAACATAGCACTCAAAAGCTGTACAACTCTACAGTAGTGTTCAGTTTAAGCTGTAGTTTCTCAAAGTCATAGCTTGACGTATATTATTTAGACAGCAAATTGTCCCACCAATTTATAGATAATGATAGACAATCCTCAGCATGAAACCACTAATAATAGGAAATAAGAGAGGTAAAGAGTAAGAAAAAAATCTAATTCTTTATGCCTGGCTGAGCCCAACACAATGTTTTATACATCAAAGGAAATTGCATCATGGCTGCTCTTCCTGACCTCTGAGGAGTGACTCTTCTTCCACAGTTATCATTATATCCTACTGTTTATGTTATCCCAAGTGAGCTTCAAAAGTGGAGGAAATAAACATTGTTTCAGGATGTAACTTACCACCCGTTCCATGGCCTCATATGATAAAAACTCAACATTCATCATGTAGGTTTATATTTTTGTCTTTGGTGTAAGCTGACAGGTTGAAAGTCATATTCTTCTACTGGTGTGTAGGGCAAAGAGCGCTCCGAATGAGGTGGTGTTAGGACTAGACCAGTAGGCGGCATTTTTGTTGAATCCATGTCACTTATTTTTTTTCGACCCTGCACAGTCTGTTCCAGAGGATACTGGAGATATCTGGCCTAGTTAGGTGCATAGATGGGTGTAGCGATAAGGGGTGTAAAGGGGGGCCCAAAGGCCCCTCTACAACATAAGAAGACACCAGTATCATAATAAGTGGGGACCCATTACAGATTTTGTACTGGGGCCCAGGTGCTTCAAGTTACACCTGTGGGTGCATCCTAGTGCCATCAATAGGAATCAAAACCATTCAAAAATAAAATACTGAACACATTTATGTTACTATGTGATTCTCCATTAGAAAGTTTTTTTTGTTGGTTTGTGGTTACTTCTGCTCGGTCTCCTGAATGTGACTATGTGAAAGGATGGTTTATTTTACATTTTTGTTCTGCAAATTTGGCAACGTTTATGGACTAGGCAAGGGGTGCCCAATACGTCGATCGTGATCTACGGGTCGATCGCGAAGGACGTATGGGTCGATCGCGGGATCGGTGTCTGCTTGTTGACGGCACAGGCTGAGAATCATCTCTGGACACTGGCAGGCCGGCACCTTGCACTTTTTCGCAGTGAGGGCTGCGGCGGCCCCGCCTGCCAGTATCCGGAGATGATTCTCAGCCTGCTTTGTGAACAAGCAGACGCTGGAGAGCTGTCTCCTGCTCTCACGCTCCACCCCGCCCACAGGCCCTGCCCCTGGCCCGCCCCGGCCCCGCCCATGGCCCGACCCACCCCCGCCCACGAGAAGTGGGTAGTAGATCTTATCCCTTGGTCAGTTTCTAAAGTAGCTCACATGCTCAAAAAGTGATTAGGCAAATATGAGATTTTTAAGGCACTTTATATCAAAATTATAAAATTCACTACTTCAGATTTCTCTATTAATTTATTTTTTTATTTTTTTAATCTATGCTTATTTCTAATATGTATTTCCAGCAAAGGAAGATGTAGCCAGACAGACGTTTCTCCTGCAAGGACTGTAGCATTTATTACATAGAGGCTTTTTTCTATGAATAACCAGTCATTTAAAGAGAATCTTTCATTAATCTACCTCTCCACTTCTTAGTATATGTTAATGGGTACTGCTCCAACTATTCCAGTACAATTGGAATTTTTTCTTTAGCTCTAACAATTCCTGAGCAATGAGCACCATTAGTTTTGGTGACTTATATATTATTTAGGCTGTGTACTGTCAGGAGGGCGGTGTCAGGCAGGAGCAGGTAAAGGGTGTGATCCTGAGCTCTGACACTGGCTGCCTCTGACTGTAGTTCTGAATCACTTCCCCTTATCTGCCCCTACCTGACACTGCAGATCCCAAGTAGCATATCAGGCTACAAAACTAACAGTACTAAATGCTTGGGAATGGTGGGGGCTAGAGAAAAAATTCTATCCGCGCTGTAATGTGTGGAGCAGCAGATAATAAAAGGTGCTAAGAACTGGAGTTGGTGGAGGTAGTGAAAGGTTCGCTTTAATATATGAATGACCCAATTAATCTATGGAATCACAGAGTGAGGTCAAGTGCGGGACCCTTCCTCTTATGTGTAATATAGCTTTCAATAGAACATGGTACTTTTTATGTTGGATTCACTCATGTACAGTACCACAAAACAAATGTCCATACTGAGAGGTTGCAAAGTGTGTGGTTTCCCCTGGGCCTGATAACCTTAGGAGCTCATAAGGTGTCTCTTCCAATATGAGTCAACCACTGCTATAAATTATACATTATAGTTGGGAGGTATGGGGGTTTTACATTGGGACCAAGGAGCTTTATGTTATGCCGTTGCCTCCATATACCTCTATATGAAGACTATGGGCACCAAATTACATTTGTGTATAACTCTTTGATTATATGGAGCTATGATTTGTTTATGTGAACAAGGCCTAATTCTTATGTAGTTTCAATATGAATACAATATTCAGATTGCACAGATGAGGAAATGTTCCGCTCCCGGTTTATCACCATATACTGATAGTATCATCACTGAAAGGCTACTATTAGATATTCACAAAAATAACCTAGAACCATTCACAAAATAAACCCTATCTTATCTTATTAGTTAGAAATGGCCAATACTTCTTAGTCTTGACTGCATGCTTAATGCTATGGCATAGATTATTAATAAATTTGTTCGTTCTTTATGCAAATTGATGTGTTTATCTAAACTGAATATTCGCCTTTGAAGTATATGGGTCCCTTAGTATTCCTCAAAATGTCCTAAAAGAGCCACTAGCCCAGAAACACTTGGAAAGCCGACTTAACACCCCTCTCTGGTGATATCCTATTGCAATTACTGCCGGATATTACTTATCTATCGCCTGGCACTAAACGATCATTGACACATCTGGCCCTGCCCCTTTAGTCGATACATTGCCGGGCCCCCCTATTAATGTTTATGATGTATGGTGGTAATTATAACACGGGGTAATATGTTTACTTTCAATGTGATCCATTTTCGCAAATAAAGTGTATGCCTTTTATTAAATGCGGCCAAATCGGACAATTTAACCATCTGTCAACTGGCTGGGTTTCAGCAAGCATGCGCCTGTAGTTTTACCTCTAATTGTGTTTAATGGTACACTAATTATTTCAATTGGGAATAATTTGGTACAGTCAAAGTTGACTCATTTTATAAACTGGAAGCTCCTCAGCTATAAATTGGCAGGTATCATCCTTCATTTCTCCTAAGCGTTGTGCCAAAGGGGAATAAGTATATGGTTGCTCTGTGACCAAATGTCATGTGCTGGGCAGAAACATTGATCCTGGCTATTAATCACTCTGCAAGCCCTCCCAGTAATCAAAGGGCACAGCTGCAATGATATATAACCAGTGTCACAGCAGAAAGCCCTTTACAAGACGGCATGCCTACCAGCTGATTTCCAGTATGTTCTACAGCATGCACACTAGCCAGACCAAAATGCCCAGGCTAATTAATCACCACATCTAACCGTTCATACCATCATTAAACACCTTTATTGGCCGAATTACCAGAGGAGTCGTAGCCCCTAATTACTTAGGTCTGAAAGCCGGCTCACCTGGATACAAAATGCTGCCTATTACCTGTGGTCTACCAGCATGCCCTCTCATTCTCTCCGCAATAAAAAGTGTACTGACCCAGCAATGAACCTGCATCTTGGAGAAAATTGGATACGGTTGTGACTGATCTCAAAGCAGCCTTGTATCAACTGATCAAGACAGAAGCACAACGCAACAATATCAACCTGTCCAAATTTAATAAGACTTAAGGGTCCTGCACCTAGAGACAGAAGGCGCACAGCCATTCCCTGCTGTGCTGACATTCTGTTATTTTTGGAGCCTCCCATACAGACACTAACAAATAAATGTACATGCAATGTATTAACTGCGGAATTACTATCTATGGATCTTGTCTCCTCACGCAGCAAGGGGGTTTGCACTTCAAGAAGAGAGGGCACAGGTTAAATGTGTTTAGACAAAGGGTTATAGTGGGGATATATCGCTTATGTGCTCGTAGACTAGGTCAAATCATAGGACTAACATTGTATAAAGCTTGGTTTAATTCAGTGGAAAATACTTTTTATTTTGAGCAATGCATTGTACATTATTATATTTAGTCTGTAATAATATCGTATACCTTGGTAAAAATAAATATATTTAAAAAAATTGTCTGATAAATTTAGCTTATATAAGTAAATGGCTCTTGTATGCCTCACAAAATAATTCTGTGGCATTTTTTTTTTTTTTTTAATTTGTGTTGTTCCTCTCTTATACCTTCCAGAAATGCATGACAATTTTATCAAATAGGTATTACCAGTTGAGGGATGTGCAGTGGCATAACTAGGAATGGCAGAACCCAAGGCGAACATTTGGCATGGTTCCCCAGAGTATAATGAGACACAGGGGAGGATACAAACATAAAAAGAATGTTACTTACCTCTCCTGGGCTCCTGCGCCCTCCCAGCAGATGTCGGCCATCTTCAATAATGGATGAGATGTCACATGAGCTGGACTTGCGCTGTAAAGCACATGGATGCAAGCCAGGGCCCACGTGACGTTTGGGACATCAACAAGTAGGGCCAAAGTCTTACGGAGCCCAGGAGAGGTAAGTAAAAGTGTTTTTTATGTTCCCTCACCTCTCCTAGTCCTACGATCATTATACTCAGGAGTATGAAAAGACCCCTGAGTATAATGATAGCAGTGTTTGTGGGGTTTGCTGACCCACAGATTACTTACCAATCCCCCTCCTGCTCCCAGCAACCTCCACAGAAGGGGAAGCACCGGCGGCCGTGATCAGGAGCAAGGATCGGTAAGTAAATAGGGCCCATTACTTGCTGGAGTTACTCCAGCAGGTAACAGCCTATTAAAAAAAAAAACAACACCAGACCTGGGCCCTGTGACAGCCGCTACTGCAGCTACCCCAGTAGTTACACCCTGGGGATGTGTCCATATATGGAAGGGTATGGCCTGAAGCCCTGCTCACTCATGACACCCAGTAGCCATGCAGTTTTGCAGGGTAAACTGATGTACAACTCAACTGCATAGTCTCGCAGTGCGCCATCTGCCCAATCTGTACTGACTGTGTATGGACACACCCCAGTAACACCCAACAGGTGTTATAGAAAATTGATTTCTAAGGTTCTCTAGAATTATTATTTTATGGGGAATGCAAGTAATGTATTTATAACATCAAATTCAACAGAAGAGTTAGTAGATCTTCTTTAATTCAATTGTCCTATCAAGACATATAGACATTGCGGGGATGGGGCGGGCAGGCAATTATAAGGAATTTTGTAATATATTTTATCAGAGAAAAATATTTCTTTATACCTTTATCAGGCTGTTTCCCTGTTTCCCTCTGATAAACTGACTTTCACTCTGAAAATTCAGCTATATCCGAGACAGACTTTAGGTCACATGACTCAGATTGCACATGTCTATGGAAAATAGAAGGGATGGGGATAAGCAGAGGGAGTAATAGATAACAGCAGAAACACCAGTTTATCCTGATACTGAAGCTAAGCAGGTGTTGTCTGTCACAACCAAAGTATTTTATTCATATTAGCACAGGTCATTAAGAGAAAGACAGTTATGGAGCAGATTCTCCTCTATATACTGTGTACAGTGTATGGTAGCTAGTCTACAAGCACAAGCTCAAACTAAACTAAGCAGAAGTATAAACTACAGATAGAAACCTCAGAGGGGAAAACTGCTAGATAATGTATATACACACACTGTTCAACTGCTTTAAGGAAAGCCTATTTAAAGGTTAGGTATGCTTTAAAGATTATCAAGAAGAGCTAAAAGATTAAAAAGAAATAGAGAATAATGTTAAACTTTAACATGGTATGCTATATAAGAAAAAATTTTCATATTGATGACCTATCCAGACAGATCATCTGTTTTGGCAGCCTCGGGGCACTGGAAGCTGTTGCGGTGGATGGGAAGCACATGCAGTCTGCTCCTATCAATGTAAGAAGACTAGAACTGTATCCCCCATTCACTCTATATTGGTGGTTCTGCGGATCTGCACTTGTGTTCCTATTTCCTTAATAGGAACAGCCTGTGCGGCCTTCCTGTCTACTCCCTGTCCCGAAACCCGGAGGCTGCCAAACATTTGATCTTTTCGGTGTCCAGTTATAGGACCCTCAATTCAGTGGCATAACTACCGGGGTAGTAGCGGTAGCCACTCCCACAGGGCCTGGGACATTAGGGGGCCCCTGATGGGTTTTTTTGTTGTTGTTTTTTTAATAGGCCCATTACCCACCAATTTACTTACCAATCCTCGCTCCTGCCCACAGCCGTCTGCGCTTCCCTTCTGCAGTTGCAGCTGTAATCAGGAATGGGGATTGGTAAGTGAGGCGGCGGGCCCATGAACCCCACAAACACTACTATCATTATACTCTGGGGCCTTCTCAGATCCAGGAATATAATAACAGTTGAGTCAGGGAAGGTGAGGGAACATAAAAAACAATGTTACTTGCCTCTCCTGCACTCCGGCAGGCTTTGGGCCTGTTTGGTGACGTCACAGACATCATGTGGCGCAGGCTAGCATCACTATGCATTGCCTGTGTGAGGTGATGTCTGGTCCAACATTGACGAGATCTGCGCTTGAGCCAGGGAGAGGTAACAATGTTTTATATGTTTGTATCCTCCCCTGTGTCTCTGATCATTATACTCTGGGGTTTGAAAAGACCCCAAAGTATAATAATTGTTATGGTTGGTTTCACGATGGGGCATAATACTGTGTGCAGGGGCCACCATGGGACATAATAGTGTGTGCAGAGGCCACTATAGGGCATATTGTGCAGGAATGCGATTTGTACAGGGGTGGGTGGTTTAGGGGGCTGGGGAGCCCCATGTCAAATATTCGCCTTGGGGCCCTGCCATTCCTAGTTACACCACTGTCCCAATCATTTTGGGACTGGAAAACCTCTTTAACACAACTCCACAGATGACCATTGCCTTTGGAGATCATTCAAGTACATTAGCATTTCTTTGTTTTCTGTGTTCTGCTTCCTAAAATTTCCAGTAATTCACTTTCCTGTCTTGTGAGTGTGCTTCATTTTATTTTTCTTGGTCAGGAGCAGATGGGTGATGGACTGTTATCTAATTTCTATTATCTCCAATATCATTCAGTGGGATCCATTAACAGGCTATTAAAAGGCTGCTGGCTTAATACAGGATCAGAAATTGACCATAAGCTACATTTAGGGCTTCCAAACAAGACAGATTGATAAGAGACTCCTGGATTATTAAAGGGGTACTTCACTTAGAAGAATCTCTTTTGTTGGAAAACTTCCCCAAAAATAACCCAATTACTATTCTCTGCAATTCAACAGTAAAAAATCCATACCCAAGAGAAAAATTGGCCAGATGTTCCAGTGTAATGGGGGCCTTATGACCAGGTAGACCTTGTGCCTAAGGGGCTGAAACAAGGATTGGACATGTTGAATTTTAGCACCCAATCTTTTTGAGAATTACAAAGGGAAAAAATGGGGCGAGGAAAACACAGCCCATATGTAAGAATAGGAAAAATGAAGAAATATATTCACGGACTCACTCAGATCCATCTGTTGGTCCAGAACAAATCCACAGTAGGAAGTGATAGAAGCAAGATCCAGCAACCACGGATAGCTAAAAATCCATATTTATTTCTTTATTTAAAAATCATATATGCCAAAAAATAAAGCCGTGTGGCAGATGAATTCCCATTAATAAGAAAAACGTCCTAGCTTGACAGACTGACGCGTTTCGGAACGAATTCCTTAGTCGTAGCCCAATCTTTTTGTCTTGTGGGGTTATAAGCTTGGCAGAGTCTTACTCCTCTCTTCACATACATTAAAAAATCAACCAAATAAGACGTCTATGTGTATGGATATTGGGGTTGGTAGAGCTAATGAAGGTGTATGAAGTCCCCTACATTCCTAACAAAGGGAAATTAGGTATTACCCTGTTCTCATGTGCCATCTACATAATAGACAGCTGGGTCCTACAAATTGGTGTAGGTTATGAATGGGGGATCTTTTTCTAATAACTTAGAATGTCTCAATGGGGTATTTGTAAACAGCAAATATGGGGTGACAAGAGTTGGAACTCTAACAATGTAATATTAATTGCCTATGATATGGATAGGTTGTTAGTTTTAAAAGGCTGGATAACCCCTTTAAGGATGTACTTACAATTTTGTTTCACATCAATAGACGTACAGTTCTGGTTTATGCCTCACAGAACATGCATGGAAGTTACCATCAAGAGATTATTACATGCACAGCATCATTGCTCACAAAGCCATACACTGATGCCTGTTCACACTAGCATATCACAGAATGGATCCATGGGAGATGAAGTGTATCAATGAGCGCAGCACAGCGTTACTTGGACACTTCTCCAAACTAACCGTGCATACAGCTGAACAATTCCCATGAAGGGAAAGAAACCGCTGACATCTGAATGCGAATCTCTTCTCAGAAAGGTATGGATTACAATTGTGGAGATCTATAGTTACATAGAATCTATAACTGGAGGATATACCCGGGGTTATACCATAATTCCAATTGACTCCGCCATCCAACATCAGGACACAGAATGACAAGCAGATTAGATTTTATTTTTGACTGTTATTGCAATGGGGAAATCCTTTCCAAACCAGATCGGACCACTTATAGCTATGTGCTTTCTTCCCTCTAGTATACGTGTCTTGTATAGGGGTAAAGAGGTAGGAGTTGGAAGCTATCCCTGGTTCCTAAGGGGTCCCTATGCCACCAAAGAGACAAAGTCATTATATATGGTGCCAGATAGAGAACCTGTTTCAGAATTTGTGTTGGGTATCTAAAATTTCAAGGGAATTTACAATCTTAGAATATACTGTATATGACTATATATTTATATGGCTTTACCTTGGTTCCCTTCATAACATCTCTATAATTCACTGACTTGCCACTACCTCCGCCATGGACTTTATCCTTCCTCTTCTGTCATACACCTGACATTTCCTCTGTTTAATGGACATAGTTATGTTAGTAAGGCACATACCCTGGCATATATTTATAGAATATAGGGAACTTTTCAGACATACCCACCATTGCTTGGATCATATCCTTTATAAATTGTCCATAAATAGACGTAGTACCCTTCAGCCAACACCAGGTGACTTGTCCACATTGTTCCGTTTTCCCATTATGCTTTCTTTCTATTCTTATATTCATCTGCTACCTAGAATTCTTCACCCTCCATACTTACCATCTCCATAGACCACCATTGATGCAACTAATATAGAAGAGGGGAGTCAACACAGATAGTTGCATCGGTGAAATGAAAGAAAGCCATAAAGCACGTGTACAATGTCATGTGTGAATATGGTCTAAAGCTTGCTGGAATTTACTTCTTGCATGCTTCATCTCCTTGTTCCATTCTGGTAACCGGTATTCAATTGATTTCCTAAGGCCTGAATTCTGAGACTTTATATATTAAAACGCTATATTATGATATTCTGTATATCTTGCATCTCTCGCTAGTTACAAGCACATAGGTGATTACTTTTTATCACACTGTGACACATGACAACAATTAACGTGAGCGCTCAGTATGGGAGACTGAATGGCCTCATAGGGGACAGTGTTATTGATCATCAGCAGAAGGCAGCATGTGAAATTGGTTTACAACAACTATTAGGGTAACAGATCTGTTAAGGTAATTGTGTTTGGTTTACGACAAGAGCTCAATGATTTGGTAGTATACTATAGTCAATAATATTTACATATGATACCACATATATGAATAGTATAGAACACATCCCATTATTGACCATACCAAATTTTGTCAAAATTATCCTATATGTTTGTAGCCGATTACCCCAGAGAACAATAATCCTTTATACCAGTCCCATAAAATTGTATAAGAAAAAAAACACTTGAAAAAAATGCATGCACAGTGCAACCCTGATGCAGCTATAGTGGAGGCTGAGCCCAGAAAGAAATACCGTACTGGATTCCCCGTTAGTGAGCGATCTGGGCGACTGCACGCGTGCCAGCAGAAGGATCTCTGCATGCCCTCTTTGGTTCTGATTCTCTCTGGTTCGCAATTACGGATCTAGAGACAAAATGGTGCTCAGTATAATGTACCTGACAATGCACTGTGGATTCATTGTGCAAGTCCAAAAAGAATCTGGATACCTTTCTTGAAAGGAAAAATGTTACAGGTTTTATATTTTTGGTGAAAACAATTTGATCCAGGGCTTTATACTAATTGCCGGATTTGGAGTCGGAAATGAATTTTTTCCCCCAACATGGGGCAATTGACATCAGTCTCATGTTTTTTTTTATTTTATTCTGGATCAACACTGTAGGGGTATGTAGGGTTGGAATTGATGGACCTGTATCTTCATCCAAACTCATCTACTATGTTACGATGCTACTATATTGAGTTCTTGGGTTACATACTTCCATTAAGTGTGTGTGACCTGTCTTTGCGCCATTTATTCACTGACCCTTTCTGAAAGAAGACCCACAAATGGACTGGCATCTGAGCTTTGTAATTGTTATTAACCATAATACTGATTTATAGCTACATTATTGAACCATTGTGTAGTATTGTTATTATATCTGTTCAAGTATAGAGCTGTATTTAGTCACTGCTTGTTGGCATTGCTTGAGATACAGCAGAAGCCATCACTCCGGCTCTATTGGACATGCGCCAGCAGACGTCAAGAAGAGTAGGACCCAGCCCCAAAGAAGGAAGTGATCTCCTATGCTGATGGGAAAGTGGGGAGGTAGGCTGAGTTAGTTGGAAAGGGCTAATAGTGGGAAGGCTAGCTTGGGAAACGGAGAGGTGTGACGGAGTGAGAGAGGGAGGGGGAGGGAGGGAGTCAGAGGGGAAGATAGTGTGAGTCGGCTCATGCAAAGCATCATGGTAGTTGTAGGAAAACATAATAGGAAGCTACCCATGCAAACATATGCAGAAGCTGTCAAGAGCTCTCGGAGAAACCCAGAAATCACTCAAAACACTAAATCAAGTCAATATGTTAGATATTTTTAAAGAATTTTTGATGATGTTTTTTTAATTTTCCATGGCACAAGTTTTATTTAGAAAAAAGTACAAAATCTTACAATTTTAACTCTAGCAATTATGCCTAATAATTGCAACACATCATAATTAGAGATGATCGAGTAGTACTCGATCGAGTAGGTATTCGATCGAATACTACGGTATTCGAAATACTCGTACTCGATCGAGTACCACTCACTATTCGAATGGAAAAGTTTGATGCAGAACCAGCATTGATTGGCCGAATGCTATACAGTCGGCCAATCAACGCTGGTTCTTCTCCTACCTTTAGAAGTCTTCTCCGTGCAGCTTCCCCGCGGTGTCTTCCGGCTCTTCATTCACTCTGCCAGGCATCGGGCCTGGGCAGAGCCGACTGCGCATGCCCGCTTGTAGTGCGGACATGCGCAGTCGGCTCTGCCCAGGCCTGATGCCTGGCAGAGTGAATTCAGAGCCGGAAGATGCCGCGGGAACGCTGCAAGGAGAAGACTTCTCGGAGGATCCAGCCCGACCCTCACTCGTGGACTTGGTAAGTATAATTTGATCGAATGTTGCCTACTCCTGAAACGAGCATTTTCCCCCCATAGACTATAATAGGGTTTGATATTCGATTCGAGTAGTCGAACATTAAGGAGCTACTCGAATCGGATTTCGAACATCGAACATTTTAGTGTTCGCTCATCTCTAATCATAATTGTAGAAGTCACTTCATTTGCGTCACAGACCGTATTACAATAGGAGCTGATATCTCTGGTGATATCATCACTGACCCATCATCCCCTACTAACAATAGATAATATCACTACTTATCTTATCCCCCTCCCCACATTGAGCATGCCTGAAAAACTCTTCCATAGACATCAATGAGTAAACTCCAGTCCGTTGCTGTCAGACTATGACTGTGCTGTAAGGAATATCACTAAATGCTGTTAACAGAACTATGGAGAAGCTCAGGCAAGATGGTTGACTCCATATTCATGTACAGAAAAATGGAATCAAAAATCAATCAGGTTACAAAAAGTCACATATTTCACATTGTGGTTTTATTAAAAAGTCTTAAAAACTGGGGATTTGTTCTCTTAAAAAGTGCTGATATTGCAGTTGTTCTATCTATCAATCTATGGAAATAATAGAATCTATATGAAAGGAAAGGATACCGGGTGGGAGCCAATTCCAGGTTGGTTTTGTTCCCATCTCAATGGTTTATGAGAACCTCCACAGGTACTACAATATTACCAAAAAAGATAAAATTGTACTTGAAAATAACTTGGAGACACAAAGACCTCACTCACCTTGTTAGTGTCAATGAGCCTAATTTTCTAGTTTACTTCCTCCAGGTATTCCACAGCCTATGGCCATTGAAGAGCGAGGTATAAGATATATTGCTACTTGTTTGATGACGATTATATTTGTGTGCCTCAAAAATATTTTTAAAAAAACAGTCAACAATGATGTCAGGACCGGGTAAAAATAATTGTTCCTACAATTCAATGGTCTTTGTATCACGTCCATAGTCTTTGACATGCATCAGTCACCTGAAATAGGTGTGAATGAGCCAATCTTTAGACAGCCAATGAAGGGTTTGTGCTCTCCATTGTGTGTTACAGACAAAAATTCAGCACCAGCTTGTGTATTTAGCGGGTGGGTGTAATGAGGAATCTTTTGCTACACATTCTTGTTATATTGTGCCTTGCTACTTTGTTTTAACAAACCCCAAAACAAACATCACATTTCATCACTGTCTAACCGGAGAAGAAATCTGGACGTGCCATTGGAGACTTTGGAGAAAAACCGGTCTGGAATAGCGGGGTTTGTATCTAGATCTATTTCTAAAATATACAATATCCCAAATAAATACCTCACCAATTTAGAAGCGGATGCAGGGCAATCCATCAGACAACCTCTAACGAATAGCAAACTATTGCAATTGTTTTACTCTTACGACAGGGCGGGGGCTAAGTGAGAGAAGAAGAAAAATGACCTCAATATGAGATGGAAGTGAACGTACTGTTTGAAGTTCTACCGAAGTCAAGTGCTTTATAACAATTAACTCAGTTTGGAAAAAGCCAATGTCTCTGCAATCGAGGGGAAATTATATCATTAGAGGGAATGCTACATTTAACTGAAAGGGCCCTTTTAGAAAGGGAGAAAAAAAGAAGATGATCGCAAAATTGCTACGGTAAATCTGCACATATTAACAAATTAAAAGACTAAAATGGCTATATCAAGTTCCTAAGAATACATCAACAAAATTAAAGCCTGAGCTTTCTTCGGAATATGCATTTCAGGAAGAATTATGGCCCGGAGACAATTTGTATACTTTTGAAATACTGTTCCCACTCCATTACATCATTTGTAGTGCTACTTAAACCAACATATTTATTTAGCTATATTCTGTTCTGGTGCATTTTTTAATGTTAGGCCATTAGTCAAAGATCCTTCTTTTTTGTAAACACTTCAGCAACTTTAGCAAGCCAAGAAAATTAATTATAAAGATAAATGATGACTATTCTGTGTGGAGGCAGAAATGACTAAGTGGAATTCTAAATGTGTACATAGGACACGAGTAACCAAGATATATCACATAGAAGCAGGTACCGCGTCGCCGTGTTATATGGACGATGGGAATGACGGCAGACAGGATAGGGATCTTGGCGCTCAGGCACTTAAGGGTTAAAAAGCAAGGCTTGATAAATGCGCTGTGTGTTCACCGATGTTTAACCTCACATTTATCAAGCAGTCTGAACATTATTAAAGGTGTCTTGTAGTTTCGATAGAAATGGGAAAAAATAATAAGCGGAATACTTCAACATGTACTAAACATGCATGGATATCACAAGTGATGGTGATTGATACATGATACATAGCAAAGTAATGCTAACACTTAGGCTTTATGCACACGGCCATGTTATTTATCACGGACCTGGTGTCTGTCTGTGCAAGTGCATTATTTTCAATGTCCATTTTTTGATGGTCATGGAAAATGTGCATGTGAGTATACACATTGTATTCAATGTGATGGACATTGCAAAAATGGCTGTCACACAGTCATTTTTAGTGGTCATGTGAATAAGTGACTACATGCATGAGCCAGGTCCATGGTTGACTGACACGGATAGCACATGGATGACGCCTGTGTGCCGCCTGTGGATGATCTCACCTAGCAAGAGAGCACAGACGTCCATCTCTAGCAGTTGGCCTCCTTCCTTCCATTACCGTCTGGTCCTTGGTGACCAGTCTGTGGATTCTGAAGCCACCTCGACCTCTATTGGTGTTGTGACTCATTCACAACACCTGAAGGTGAGGGACCAACTGGTCCATTTCTCTGTACACTTTTATTTCCAACATCCATTGCAAACTTATCTACACTATAAGCACGCTCTGTGTTCTCCCCCTTTTTTGTTCCATGGACCCATTAATTTAGTTTAGTGAACCTGAGCCCAGTCCAAAAAAATGGACAAGAAGAGGACCTGCTGAGTTTCGCCCTAGGGTCATGGCCCCATACACAGGCCAGTGATAACACGTGGCTGTACAGAAAACAGGCCAAACATGAAACAGAACTACCTCTGTTACTAAACATCAGGTGACAGCAGCATTACAATGGTATCTACGCAAAAAGAAGGCAGATTTATGCTACGCAAGAACCTTCTTTAAGACCGGGTCCCTACATGCCATAAATGCTGCAGTTTTCCTGCGGGCGGAAACAGCAGCATTATACAGTCACTGTGTAGTGGATGGGATTCTAATGAGTCCCATCCTCACACTGTGGGAAAATACACTCTGTATTTCCAAAACCGTTGTGGTTTTTCACATGGCGCTTTTTTGCTGCAGGAAGTTACATGGGGCTTTAGCGTAAAACTGAAAATCCAGGGGATGACATGGGCATTTTTGGAGATTTTGAGTGTGATTATATAAACCCCAGGTTTAGGACTCTATATGGAAAGTACTACAACTGTCATTTTCAGTGACCACCATCACTGAGACTATAACTTGTATAGACATTGGTGTTTGTAGGTATGACTGCTTCAATTGCATGGTCCCGATTTGTGCCAAAGATTTGAGTCTTTGGTGGTTTTTCACCATACTCAGCACTATTTAAAACAGTAGACAGTGCGATGGGGACCAAGGGGGCGGGATGGCTTGACCCATCAGAAAATCGGTGGGCGTTATAGCTGACAGTCTATACAAGTCCCTGGCTAGTGTAGATTTCAATTCTTGTGCATGGAACTTTCCAAAATGTGTTAAAATTGTTAAGACATTTAAGCACAGTAGGGGAACTGAATAAGACTGGTGTAGTAAATGCCAGTCTAAATAATTCCCTCTTACACGGGTTCACACTAGAGTTCGGGTCTCCGCTTTCAGTCATGCCGAGTCCGGCCATGAGCGCCGGTGAGCGTTTTATGCTCTCCGTGGCAAAACCGTTTTTTTTTTTAAAACGGACAGAAAGTCCTACATGTCCGGTTTTGCTGTGGAGAGCATAAAACGCTCACCAACGCTCACGGCCAGACACTTTTAAAACCCATTCAAATGAATGCCTGCAGGTCTCCATTTCCTGTCCAGTTTCGGGCAGGAAACGGAAACCTGAAAGCGGAGACCCCGGGCACAGATGTGAACGAGCCCTTATTGTGGTTTTTATAGGGAATAACTACTATGTCAGTTTTATCATATATATTGTGTTACTGTCCACAATTATTACTACCTATTATGTGCTGCTGTTTCATTGTCTTGTCCTTAGGTAGTTGAGGTAAGGAAACGGTGGAAGATATTTGTTAAATTATGGACAACTGTGCCTGGTATATACACATGTTCATACAGTGAGTTAAATTTAAGACATACAATACTACCGCATGACCACTAAATCATTGGAGGAGTACAACAAAGTATGACCACCCAATGGTGACAGAGGTCACTGTGTATATTTGACTTTTATGACTAGTTACATAGTTAGTAGGGTTGAAATAAGACTTATGTCCATCAAGTTCACCCAATGCTATTTTGCTCTAAAAAGGCATCTTTTTTGAAGCAATCTTTTTTGAAGCTGTCAGCTGTGACTGCTGTGACCAACTCCTGGGTAGGCTATTCTACAGATTTATAGTCCTTACAGTGAAGAAGTCTTGTTGGCTCTGAAGATTAAGCCTTTTTTTTCCCAGATGGAGGGGACATGCCCTTGTCTTTTATGGAAAGTTTACACTGAAGAGCTTTTCCCCCATATTTCTTGTATGGGCCATTTATATATTTGTAAATATTTATCATATCTCCCCTTGCAAGAATAATGCGACTAATTCTACAAATGTTGTAAAAACACAGATGAACTTTTTTTTTCCAACCTACTGATCCATTTTTAACCTCTTCCCAACATCTGCCATAATAGTCTGTAACAAAGCTGACCAAGGCACCATTTTCCCAGCGATGCATGGGCACTGCCAGTTTGGTGAGGATTGTGGCCCCCGGAACTTCCAGGGGCTTGTCTGGCATTAATTAGGTGGTCTAATAAATGCAATAAAAAAGTTAAAAAAATACATAAAAAATTAAAAAGAAATACAGTTTAAATTACCCCCTTTCACAAAACTACATGTAAAAATCACTGTGAAATACACATTAGATATACCAGTGTTCACAAATACCTGGTCTACAAACTTATAAAAATATGTTTCCCATAGAAGAAAAAATAAATAAATCAAATGTCGAACTGCCTTTTTTAGTCTTTTGCTTGCGATAACAATTCCACTAAAAAGTGGTCAAAGCAATAGACATTCACCAAAATGATATAACCAAAAAGTACCGCTGCCCCCACAAAAAAATGTCCCCATACATGGAAATATAAAAGTTATGGGTGTCAGAATCGGGCGATTTTAAGAAAAACATTTTTTTTCTTGCAAAGTTTTAGATTTTTGTTAGGGGATTAAAATGTAAATAAATTTATAAAAATTTGATATCCCTGGAATCATACCAAAACATAGAATACATGTGACATGTCATTTTGGATGCAGATTGAACGCTGCAAAAACGAACCCCGTAAGAAAGTCGCACAAATGCGATTTTTCTCCAATTTCACCCAATTCTGAATTTTTTTTCCAGCTTCCCATTACATTATGCAACATAATAAATGGAACATTATGAGGAACAATTTGTCCCACAAACATATGGAAAAATTTAAAAAGGTATGGTGTATGGAAGGCAGGGAGCTGGAAACGAAAATCCAAAATGTCACCAGTGGGAAGAAGTCACTTGGATACAAATCCATTTTGACAGACATTAAAAGCGGAGCCATTGACTTATATTAGGTGTGACCATGAGGATGGCCAAAAATAGGACATGGATATTTTGTGATGGATATGTGATGTTATTCACACAAAAAAAATGAGTACACAATAAATTCAATAGATTTTCATTGTTATGAAAACACCTGTTAACCCCCCCCCCCCCCCCCTGTTAAAACCAGCTGTCACATGACCATTTTTTCACTGTCATGCACATGAGGCCTAAGGCTACATTCAGACAACAGAGGTGAAAATCTGCCTTCTTGAACCTGAGGGGTGCCTGTTTTCACGGATCTCCACTATATTTCAGTGTGTGGAGGGAGCCATGAAAATGGACAAAAATAGTACATAGGACAAAATAAGAGTCATCCAAATAGCCCCCATTCACTGACATTGAATTTGATGCTGCCGTGTGATGTCTCTTATAAAAACGGACATCACACGGCCATTATTCACTGTCATGTGAATGTGACTTTACAGTGAAGACTGAAGTCCAGGCAACACAGTTACATATAAAGCTCTGTGTCAATCCTTATAGGCAATGTAATAGCCATTATTAATGTTTGCCATTTGGAAATCTCATCTACCCATGTAGAAAGTCCAGATAGCTCAGGAACAGCAGCAATGAAAATGAGAAAGCTTGACAGGGATGATAAGATGTATGTAATTCTGGGTGGTTTTTATGATTTGGAGGAAATTGTGTTTCAAAAATTTTATCTAGATTATTCTTTATTTCGTGAAAAAACGTAACAAACATGCTGGTCATTGTAGTTCCACAACAGGTGACAAGCCATGGCTTAAGAGCTATGAACAAGGGCTAATTGATACAGTTTATGTCTTTGATTTGCATTTTAAGGTCCATCTGCTTCTGTCTTATCATAATGCAAATCTGCTGTAAAATGTGACTATTGACACACAGTGTGTCTCCTAATATTGGCTATGAGGTCACTAGAAAAAGTAGAAAGGTAAACTGAAATTTGCAAGTTCAGCATTGTCAAGTATGTTGTGAAACAGCTCAGTAATAAATGAGTCATAAATAGGGTTGAGCGATCGGGATCGGAAAAGATCGGATTCCGATCGGCAATCAGGTAAATTTCATGATCATAATTCTGACCTGATCTTTTCCAGCAGGATCGAGATCGGAGGTTATCTCAAGATCGGCTCAACCCTAAAAGTGACTTTTCCCATAGAGAAGCATTGACTAGGGTTGAGGATTGGGATCGGAAAAGTTCGGATTCCGATCAGCGATCGAGCAAATTTCATGATCGAGATCAGGATCGAGATCGGCTGGAAAATGATTGGAAATCAGATTTTAAAATTGATCTTGAAATCTCAAGATCGGTTCAACCCTAGTCATAAATCAATTAATACATAAAAAATTAATCAATAAATGAATCATAAATCAATTAATAAATAATAAATTAATGAATAAACGAATCATAAATGTATTAATAAATAGTAAATACACCAATACATAAATTAATTAATAAATGAATCATACATCAATGAATAAATAATAAATTAATCCATAAATGAATAAACAAATCATAAATCAATTCTACTCTATATATTACCTTTACAATAGAGCAATATCAGATAAATAATAAAAATGTAATTGTCATTTATGGCCCTGTTGACATCATTAATAACATATGTTCCTTTAACAGAAAGGAGGTAATCCCTAATAAACACTAAGGTAAACTATTGGACCTATTAACCCCTTAAGGACCAGGCCATTTTTTGGTTTCGCATTTTCGTTTTTCCCTCCTCACATTTCAAGAGCCATAACTTTTTCATTTTTCAGTTCACAGAGTCACATGATGGCTTATTGTTTGCGGGACAAATTGTACTTTGTAATGGCATCATTCAATATGCTGTGCAATGTACTGGGAAGCTGGAAAAAAATTCAGAATGAGGTGCAATTGGAGAAAAAATGCATTTGCGCCATTTTCTTATGGGTTTAATTTGTACAGCGTTCACTGTTTGGTACAAATGACATGTTACCTGTGTTCTACGTGTCAGTACAAATGCGGTGATAACAAATTTATATAGTATTTGAAATGTTTTGATACTTTTAAAAAAATGATAAACTTTGCAAAATAGAAAAAAATTTTTGTGTCATCATGTTCTAACACCTGTAACTTTTTCATATTTCCATGTATGGAGCTGGTTGTGGTGTCTTTTTATGCGGGACAAGATGACGTTTCTATTGATACCATTTGGGGAAAGATCTGATGGTTTGATCACTTTTTATTCAATTTTTTATAGGAGGCAAAGTGTTGAAAAAAACGCTTTTTGGCTGTTTTTATTTTTTTTGCCGCTACGCCGTTCGCAGTACGGGATAAATGTTTTAATATTCTAATAGTTCGGGCATTTTGGAGCGCGGGGATACCTAATATGTTTATGTTTAATGTTCTTTAATTACTTTTATAGCTAATCTAGGGAAAGGGGGGTGATTTGAACTTTTATATTTTTTTTATTTTTTTAATACTTTTAAAAACTTTTTTTTTTCTTCTGTTACATTTATGATCAGACCCCTTAGGTACCTTGAAACCTAGGGGGTCTGATCGCTCATACTATTCACTGCAATACTACAGTACTGCAGTGAATAGCAGAATCCCAGCACTTCTATTAGACGATGCCTCTGGCATCGTCTAATAGATCTCGGGCAGAGACAAGCCTGGAAGCCTTCAATAGGCTTCCGGCTGTCATAGCAACCGATCACCGCCCTCTTGTGACGTTCAGGAGGGCGGCGATCGGGGAAACATGGCGGCGCCCATGCCGCCTGCGCTGTTTACATGCTGCGGTCGCGTTTGACCGCAGTGTGTAAAGGGTTAACAGCAGCGATCGGCTCGGGCACCGACCGCTGCTGTTATTGGCAGGTCCTGGTTGTATGATACAGCCGGCATCTGCCGTGTATGGAGCGAGCTCAGCGTGTGAGCTCGCTCTATACATCCCCATGCGACCCATGACGTACAGTTACGTCAAGGGTCGCTAAGGGGTTAATATGTGGTGTTTTACAAAGGGAAACAGAAAACATAAAATGTATCATTATTGTCCATCTCTATAGGATACATATTGGATTATATATCGTATGTGTAAATTCCAATGGTGATAAATAATCTACAATTACACGGTCAATCCCACATTACTATGTAGGTCATAACATATTCCCCAGTGCAACATGTAGAGTGCTGCCAATCTCTGTACAGTGCTGCGGTATATGCTGGTGTCCTATAGGCTATATGAAATAAATCCTTTCAAAAAATGATAGAGAATATTATTTTTGCGGAGGGTAAACAATATATTTCATAGGGTAACAGGTGAGCAGAACATTATGTTGCTTGACAGATTCATACATTGAAAAAAAAAAAAAATCAGTCTAAAATAAATGTCATCTCCATGGGCAGACTTCCCCAGAACCAGTCTGATGTGTCTGTCTGAACTTCCCATCAAAACATTGTGCTAATTCAGCGTGATGCCATAAAGCCATAAAAACTGACTTTTTTTTCCAAGCAGGGTTCTGCAGCGCCATAAAATTAAGGCCATCATGGCCCCTCTGTCTTGTCCCTTGCTAGAAGGGTTGTAAATACCTCTGTCTTCAATAAAAGAGAGACAGGTTTTCCCATCTTCCAGGCTCATTTCCTGTGGGAAATGCACTGTTGTAAATCCCAGTGACACATCATGTTTACATTTACATTTTCATCAGGATGAGCTTCGCCTCCATAGCGTAAAACGCAGCCATTTTTATATATTCCGGTGCATTAATATCAATTAGATTTTATATCAGTGAATGGAAATTTATAAAATATTTATTGTACGCTTATTTATATATTACATTCATATTTTTGTCGAAAAAAACCCAACATCGCTCAAGTTTGGGCTGCATTGAAGCGCGTTACGATAAACCCTTTGTTTGCCGTATTCTTTGAGCGTGACAAAAGAAAATCTTTCGCAGGCACTAGAGATCTATGTTGTGCAAATGCAGCTGTTGAGCAGTGAATACGCCTTGGTTCTAATCAAATAGCCAAATTCAGAGATGCTGCCGGCTTGGGGCATGTAGCGAATTCCACCAGCTACAAACTTAGGAACAGTCCTGCATTATTTGTTGCTGACCGCTGGCTGAACCCAGTCCTGATGAGCACCATTACCATTAGCTACTTCTCAGTGTATTCCATCAACCAATGGCGAGAGCGGCATGCTGCAGCCCCAGCTACAAGGAATTGATCAAACAGGGTAATGAGACTATTTCTTCACCGAGGTTATTTTAAATGAATATAAATATTTTCTTTCTACATAATTTGCCGCAAAAAGGTCACTGAACTCCCTCTGAGTCAGAAGAAAGATGGGGCAGCATCTCCTTTTAAATCTTGGAGCTGAGAAGAAAAAATAAAGTCAAAATAAAAAAATAAAAAAATAAAAAACAGCAAACAATCACAGGCGTTGGATGCATAAATCCTAATGAGCGCTGATGCCGGGTAATTAAAGGTAGCTGCTGCTTTGCTACATCTTTAAATTACAGCTTGCAAGCTGATGTGATATCTCCAAAACCTTGCGTTCGGATCTTGGCACGTCAATAATAAATAACACCGGTGACAACTGAATAGGCTAAGCATTAAATATGCATCATAGACACAACTGGGAAATTACAGCAGAATGATGCCTTGTGAATTTTAACTTTTTTTTTTTTTACTCTTTTTATCATAGACCTGACAAATCATTCCCTCAATTTATGTTCGCCAAATAAAAGTCTGAGAAAACGTTTAAACAGTGGGAGACGCGCATTTTCAGCCGTATTAGTCCTACTCCTTGGCTGTTACAATGGTTATTACCCAATAATAATACTAATGAACGATAACAATATTTAATTAATATTTGGAAAGTAGCGACCATAATGGCGCAGCAAATTGTTCGCTTCCCACTTAGTGGCTGCTAATCTAAAGTGTTAAGCGTTGAATTTTGAGTATAAGTGGCCGTGTCAGCAATAGATCATGTAATCTGTCATGTCTGAGTGGAGAAACAGTGTTCATGAGAAGTGCAAGTAATGACATAGGTGGTTGGATCTATTACTTTCTACAATGTATGTGGGCCGTATGTACTATAATGTGTATATTATAGGCAGAGTTTATTTATTATGCTTACTTATATAGCGCCATCATATTCTGCAGTGCTTTACAGACATTGACAGGCACTGTCCCATATAGGGCTCACAATCTACAGTCCCTATCAGTATATCTTTGGTGTGTCGGAGGAAACCCACGCAAACACAGGGAGAACATACAAACTCCTTACAGATGTCATCCTTGGCAGGATTCAAACCCAGGACTCCAGTACTGCAAGGCTACAGTGCTGCCCACTGAGCCACCGTGCTTTAAGGTTTGCTTAAAGTGAACCTGCCACTTCTTTTCACATACCTTTTTTAGTAAATTATTATATTCTTCATAAAATAACAATTATGGATCATATTTTCTAAAAGCTTTACATTAGACCATTCCTCTGTGATGCCTCCTAGAAATTTAGGAAGAAATTGAAACATGGTGTGCTACCTGTAGGGGGCGTGTCCCTGCAGCACTCTCATGGTGTCCAATCAGTGCAGGCAGCACAGTGACACGCCCCTTACACTAGGGACATGGTTGTAAATTTCTTCCTAAAATTATCATAGGAACAGATGAGCATAACAGAATGTTCTAGAATTTTTTTTTACATAGACTAAAATTATTCATTGTCCATATAGAGGACATCTTTTATTTGATAGAACAGAGAGCAATAGTTATTAACTGAAACATAGGAAATGGAACTGAATATATCAAAACATAGCTGGGATGAGGAGTAGACACCGTAGGCAGCAGCCTATGGCACCTTTAGGCTATGACCCCACGATGTGGAAAAGTTGTTTTTTTAGTTGCAGATTTTGCTACGTTTTTTTGAGCCAAACCTAGGAGTGGCTACAAAAGAAATGGGAAATATAACGGAAGCATTTATAGTTCTCCTTTGTGCTCAACCCACTTCTGGCCTTGGATCAAAAAATGCAGCAAAATCTGCAACAAAAAAAGTTGCGTTTCCGCAACGTGGGGCCTTAGCCTTAAGGGGGGGCTTATATTTAAACATTACCAAAGTTTACACTCTAATAAACAATTTCCATTAGTGCAATGAAATAAATGATTTGTTAAACCACCTGCTATAATATTAAGGGCATGGGTATGGGTATGGGCATGTTATGGGCATGTTATGCTATTCATTCGTCAGTTTGGGTTAATATATTTTAAGGGATATTAGCTATTTATGTTACTTATAGGCCATTATGGGTTAATACAAACTCATTGGCACATCTACCATGTAGTTATAGTGAGTAAGCTAGCTATTCTTATTACACCTCAAGGACACATGTAACTGTAATAGGGCTATGGCCTGACAGTCATCTATAAAATTGTGTAATGCTTTTTATTTAGTGAGCCACATTCTCATGGACCTGGGTTCATATACTGGACATTCATTCCAGTAATCCATTCATAACGTAATATGTTTTCAGCTATGGAAGTGGCTTCTACTCCATACAGGTAATACCATTTGCATTGACTTGATGGATTTGTATATAATGAATTAGTTTGCCTTCTCACAATATTCGTTTTGTCAGTTCTGGAAATGATGCCATTTTGCATTGAATTGTACCCCACGAAAACAGTATGTGCTCAGCCAGTGGGTGACCATACCGGACCTGCGGTGTACTGCCGGCTCATTTGTAGAGGCACTCAAATTAATTTCCTGTTCATCCCTAGGGCTGCTTATAAGGAAAGTATTCCTATTTTATTTTTTTAAGACATTTAGCATAAGCTATGGCACAATGGAAATTTCCTTGGGAAAAAAATACCATCCATGCATGCCATATTATCAAGGTGATGAGCCACATATTAATTCCAAATTAGGGTTGAGTCGATCTTGAAATTTCAGGATTGTTTTTAAAATCCTATTTCCAATCATTTTCCATCTGAACCTGATCCCCATCCCAATTCCGATCCTAATACAAGTCAATGGGGTTTTTTTAATGACTGAAGATCGGATTTTAAAAACTATCCTATTTACTACACAGCATAAAGTCCAAAATTGTTTCAATTTTTGGACTTCACGCTGTGTAGTGATTAAAAAAAATCCCCTGGCTACTTAGCCCCCCTAGTGTCCGTTTACCTGCACAGATCTGCTGCCGCTCCCCATTTTTCTCGGTCCGGCCCTCTTTCTTTCACATGCCTTCAGAGCGCTGTGCATGCCCCCACCTCCCTAGACTAGTGTTAGAGATTATGGGAGTAGGCAGGGCTTGTTGTGGCTTAGGAGAGTTTGGGCAGGGAGACGTGAGTGCATCACTCACATCTCCCCTCCCAGTACCCACCCACACTCTCCTAAGCCACAAGCCCCGCCTTCTCCCAGCACCTCTAACACTAGTCTAGGGAGGCGGGGGCACGCAGGGCACTCTGAAGGCATGTGAAGGAGAAAGAAGAGGAGTGAGAAGAACGGGGAGCGGCAGCAGATCTGTGCAGGTAAGTTGAGCATTCGGGATTGGAATTCCGTTCCCAATCTTTTTTTAGGCGGGATCGGAACCCGATCACGATCATGAAATTTACTCAATCACCAATCAGGATCCGATCTTTTCTGAACCCCAACCCTCAACGCTATTCCAAATCTGTTTTTTTCCTCCCAGTGAGTTTGCTTTAATATAGCAGGGTCACCAAAGTTACTGGACATATGTGGATATCAGAGGCATAACTTAAAGATCCCTGGGACTAAGTGTAATAAATGTAATGGTACCCCTGCATTCCATGTGTTATCTACAGTATAATACTGTTGTAACCTTCTGTTGTACAGGGCTTTATACCCTCTGAAGTTGAAGGGCCGGGTAGCAATTAATACCTCTGCCCCCTATAGTTACTCCCATGATGGGAATATCTTTAAAGGAGTTGTCCCATCTCAATGATCCTATCTATAATGGTAGCCTATGCAAATTGAACACTTTTCTTAAATATATTGCTTTAGAAATTTTGCTTAGTTTGCCTGTTATGTGAACTTTTTCCTCCCATTGTTTACGCAGCGTTGCTATAACCACGGAACTATAGGACAAGTGACGTCACTTATTCAGTGCTCTTGCCGGCAGGACAATTGTTCAGCTAACTGCAGTTTCCTGATAAAGCTGAGTCTGCTATATCTCTATGTAAACATACAGATAACACTGAGCCTGTTCTGTACAGGCAAGTGCATATTATGTGTCCCATTCAGCAAGAGGGAAGAGAGAGGAGAGAAATATAGGAAGTGAGAAGAACAGACTGCAGGCAAAGCTGCTGAAACACTGAGATGGGAAAACCCCTTAAATGTCTAATTGGTAGCCATTTACATATAAACTCTTTTGCAAAAACCTTCAAGAATTTTCCAGTCTACATATCAGTGTTCCACAATGTCTTTTTGAAGATATTGTAGACCCACATGTTGACCCTTATAAAATGTTCAAACTCCATTCCGAAGGAAAAAGAACTTAAAGTGTAACTAAACTTTTGGATAACTTTTGATTTTCTGGCAGAACTTGTGTCATTATTACATTATGTAATATACTCAACAAATTTTGTCCTTTTGGTGAAATCCTGCATTTCTTTATTCTTTCCTCTGCTCTTCTCGCTATCGAGATCTGCTCCCTACATCTCACTGTGTATGAAAATAAGGGTAAAAAATATGCAAATCTATTCTCCAGGATGTAATTAGGAGAACAGTGCCTCTGTATGCCGCCCTCTAGAGGGTAGCATCCTTAACATCATGCATGACTCAGTTACAAAGTCTATTTAATCATGATGTGGATTTAATTACCAAATTAGTATTTCTATCCCAAAAGGGACAGATTCCCTTTTGAAAATAAGGGGAATGGAAAGTGACTTTATACAGTTGTATCTCAAGCACTAGAAAATGGTGTCATAGGAAAGAGAAGATTCTCATTTTTTATATGATTTTTTATATGGATACAGTGCTATCTACAGTATATTATTTCCAGATATATCACTGGTTGAAAACTCAGTTGGGTTTGGGATATTTTTATACAGTTGCATAAAATTATTCCAATCTGGGGCCACGCGGTGGCTCAGTGGTTAGCACTACAGCCTTGGAGTCCTTGGTTCGAATCCTTCCAAGAGCCAAAAAATCATCTGCAAGGAGTTTGTATGTTCTCCCTGTGTTTGCGTGGATTTCCATCCCATACTCCAAAAAAGACATACTGATAGGGAAAAAATATATATATTCCAATCCCTACTCTATTTTCAACCAGTCATGTACAAATACTGTAGAACTGCAACCTTATTGTCACAAGACATGCCGGATGTCACCGAAAGGAGCCAAATTTTTTGAATAAAGTATATTTGAAGATGTAATAATAATAATAATAATACATTTTATTTATATAGCGCCAACATATTCCGCAGCGCTGTACAATTTATAGGGTTCAGATACAGACATACATAACAAAGAACGTCATTTCACACAATGGGACTGAGGGCCCTGCTCAAAAGAGCTTACAATCTATGAGGTAGAGGGGGTGACACAAGAGGTAGCAGGGGCGGCATTGCTTATACAGTGTTCAGACAATTTTGTGCATTAGGAATTGTGATAGGCTTGTCTGAAAAGATGCGTCTTTAGTTTGCGTTTGAAACTGTAGAAGTTGGGAGTTAATCTTATTGTCCGGGGTAGAGCATTCCAGAGAAGTGGTGCAGCTCGGGAGAAGTCTTGTATACGAGCGTGGGAGGTTCTGATAATAGAGAATGTAAGTGTTAGATCATTGAGTGAGCGGAGAATACGGGTTGGGCGGTAGACAGAGATGAGGGAAGAAATGTAGGGAGGTGCGGCTTTATGGAGAGCCTTGTGGATGAGAGTAATAACTTTATATTTTATTCTATAATAAATAGGCAGCCAATGTGGTGACCGGCACAGACCAGAGGCATCGCTGTAGCGTCTAGCCTGATAGATGAGCCTGGCCGCTGCATTCAGAATAGATTGTAGAGGGGAGAGTTTAGTGAGGGGAAGACCGATTAGTAAGGAGTTACAGTAGTCAAGGCGAGAATGAATCAGAGAGACAGTAAGTGTCTTTAGTGTATCTCTGGTAAGGAAAGGGCGTATTCTGGAGATGTTTTTGAGGTGGAGGTGACATGAACGTGCGAGTGATTCAATATGAGGGGTGAAGGAAAGGTCTGCGTCAAATATGACCCCGAGGCAGCGGGCATGCTGCCTAGGAGTTATAGTAAGGCCTGAGACTGCAATGGATATATCAGGGACAGATCTGTTAGATGGTATTAATGACACAAATACTGCTAGAAAATCAAAAGTTGTCTGAAAGTTTAGAAACGCTTTAATGTTCAAAGAAAACCCATTCAATATGTGCCACATGACAGATGCATCCAAAGCCAGTGAAAATCTCTTAATAGTCTAAACGGTTTGTGTTTGGTAAGGCGTCACATGGGGACATACTATAATAATGGCTACTGCACAAAACAACTATTCTCTATCTATTACAACACACATCCTCTGCATGTGAGGATTTTCACCTAGCAGTGAACAGATGCATAGGATGTGCTGTTTCCCACAATAAGTAATCCCAAGGGTCTGCAGAGGAGAATGGATTATTGGCCAAACTCTTAGACTCCCAGCCTTCATTGCCCTGCACGTTAACCCTCTCAGTGGAGAGCGAGCAGCTTCTCAGTACTTCTCTGTCATCTCAAAGTCCCTTCCGTAAATGAGTATGTGACCAATCTCAGTGAACTTTACCAAGCAAGGATAGTAGAAACGTTCCAAACATCTGTATCTTTTGCTGATATTCTTGTGAATTGCAGTATTTTCCCACAAACCTGCAGCCCAATTTAACTTTGCCTGAAAGTTCTTAATATCATGGAGAACTCTCTTGATGTAGCTAATGCATAATTTAATGTATTTTTCAATGTTCATTACAAATAGAGAAGTTTGTCCCTAGTGTAGTACAGGAGATATAATCCAGATGCCATCCACAGCGCTGATGATGTCATCAGAAGAGTATAGCTGCCATTCTGAGAAAAGAGTTCTCCTGGGAACAAGGGCAGATTGAGACACTGTCCTGCTCTGTTATCACAATTGGGCTAGTTTTATGTCTGTGTTGGGAATTTGGTTTTTCTGTTCTGTCATAGACTAAACTCATGTTGTGACATCACTTGTGATCTGTCACATAATGGACGCCAATGACACAACTGATGTGGGATAGCATGCTACTGGCTTATTGTCAAGGTTACTTCCCAATAAAATGGAGAGTCCAAAGTGGGTGACTCCAATAACATACTGTATCTTCTAGTGATAGAACAATTATTTTTTGCTCTCAAATATGGCTGCTAAGAGAGCAGATAGTCCGACAGTATGCAATCTGTTGGGTTCCAACACCTGAACCCTGCACAGATCAGTTGTTCCAGCAGCCTCCATGTGACAGAAGCTGCTGTAATCTGCTTATATCCTAGCTCTGTCCACTGTATAGTACTGGTGTTGGGGAATTGCAGTTCTGTTCCCATTACTTGAATAGGATCAAACCAGATCATGTGCTCCTTGTCCACTGAAGCAGCTTCGGGCACTTGGAGACTGCTCATACAACTGATCTGTAGGGGGTTTGAATGTAGGACCCCCACAAATCAGATAGGTCTGATAGATAGTACGAAAAATACGTTTGGGGTGAGAAAACCCCTTGGCTACCAATCTATGATCTAAACCCATATACTGGCAACACATATATCTCCAAATGCAGTCACTAGTCCAAACTACAATGTAGAAAGACACTAAATGAATGCACGATAATGTGGAGTGCTGAGGATATTGTGTCCATATCCCTGCACCCTCCGCTATCATTTGCATCCATTCAATCATAATGAAACAATACTGGTACGATCAATACCGTCCTGATGGCCTTGCCCACGCTATTAGTCAGCAATACATAGCTTAGAATGAGCAGAAAATCATGGATTAGAGAATCATGGACATATATTTGTCACTATTAATGTCAGATAGAAAATGTATCTTAGAAATACAAATATAAAACATATAACTAGACATGCTCAACGCATATTCTGCCATTACACCAACTCAAAGGATATTATTACAATGGATTACAGTAATCAAATGGGATTATGGTAATAGGGTTGAGTTGGGGTTCGCATAATGTTAATAAAATAGAGCAGGTTACATTACGACTACTTAAATTGCATATGTTAAATAGGTAAATACATCCCTGGAAGACTGTGCAAGAGCCACAATAAAGATGGGAGATGTGTATAACTTGTTCTGTGCAGTGATCCTCGCACTTATTGAATCTTTCTTTAATCTAAAATGTCACTGCGCACTGCCTTCCCCGGGCCTGGCTGGCCATAGATAGCCTCCCAAATGAATCATACTGCTAGCCAAGCCAGACATATGCTGCTCACGGGTCACAACCTTCATACACTGTAGACATAAGATATCTTGTAATTGCGCTAGGCCCTGAGGTTACTATTAAAGCTTCTGCAGCACTCAAGCATTTCCTACCGCAAGTGCGGCTTGAATGGATTCAGGAAAGCAGCAGTCGTACAGAAACAAGGGAATAGGTGTCTGACCTCTCTATGTCATTGCTACTAATGCAGGCATCATTTTAGGGCCTCATGACAGTGGACTAAACTTACAATAGATGTTAATTTTTATTTTATTTTCATAACAATTTTCTATATTTTTTTATTATTGGAGCAATTGTAAGATCAAAAGGTCCAGATTTTTTTGTCCTGCAGTTGGCAAGTATTTTATTTCTAACTTTGGATGAAAATGATCATTCCAATAAATACTCATGTGCTGAAAGGTATGCAAATTAGTAGTCCGTGAAAAGAAAAATTCACCACTAGCACCCCCTACTGGAAGGTGACTTCCTATAAATCAATGCCCGACTTTTAAAGAAGCCTTGTGACATGATCTGAGATATGTCAAACCAAAAACAATGTTCCAAAACTGTCTCTTGGCAGTGCAGAGCAGGGTTCTGGTTGGCTAGGTGGAAGACATAGTGAGAATTGACATAGGTCAGAAGGGGTACTTTGTCGAAAAGACCACTGCATCAGCATAGGGAGACTTAGCAGTTATTTACACTGCCTTGGGATTTCTAAGAAAATGCCATTAATTTTCCTAGTTGGCAAAAAATCTGTGTCTGCATGCTCAATTTTTATTTTTTTTAATGAAGATTGTAAGCCCCATATAGGTCTCACAATGTACACTTTTTTTCCGATCAGTATGTCTCTGTAGTATGGGAGGAAACACGGAGGAATCCACACAAACACCAGGAGAACATACAAATTCCAGCGCTGCAAGGCTACAGTGCTAACCACTGAGCCACCGTGTTGCCCCCAGCATGCTCGAAATTGTGATGTGTAAAGCAGAGATGGGCAATCTTCTGAAGATTCGTTTGGGGTTCAGGTTTTGTGGCTTTGGTCCCTGATTCATTTCAGTTTGAGCAAATTTGGCATGAAAAACACCTTACATTAGTTTAAAATATATTGTAGAATACTCTTATGGTTCCTAGCAATCTATCCAATGTCTAGCTCTCTAAGGCTAACACAGCCGAAATTATGTCTCTTCAGACCCCAGAATATAATAGGTGGAGGCCCAGGGAAGGTATAATAGAAAACATTAATTCTCACCTTCCATTACCTCTTTCAGATTAGTTGCGGCATCTGGCGTTCTCCTGGTGATATCCAGCATTTTGCTGTGACTTCATCGTTCCAGGGGTCACAGATGAGGCCTGTGATTGGGCCACCAGAAGTCATATGGGCACAGCAAGCATCATGACACTCATCATTCCCAGGTCACGGCTGAGAGCCAACCACAGGCCTCAGCTCTGAGCCTGGGCTGGTGATGTCACAGAAGAGAGCCAGACGTCACCAGGAGAGCTCCGGATGCCATGAGGGGGCCCAAAAGAAGTAGGTGAGTATGAATTTTTTTAAACTTTTTTTTCACCTCCCCTAGGCTCCACCTATTATGCTCTGGGGTCTGAAGTCCAAGTCAAAACTCCATTTGTTCAGTTTCATAAAAAAATTTGGAATATTCAGGTCGAACTTGGCAAAGTATGAAAGTATTCACCCATCTATAGTTTAAAGCATACAGAAACTTATATTTATTTTTTCATAAATCAACAGTGGAAGTGAAGGGAACAAACTTTGCAATATGCTTTACTAAAAAAAAAAAAAAAAAAAAAAAAAAAAGCCTGCGTCTGTATCTTTTACTGTTACTCCCATCATTACTTCTTATCTGAGTTATTGTGGTCCATACTCTATGCAGAATCAGCGTCAATTTACAATGAAGTCTATGGAGATGGTAGGAGAAGGAGAGAGACAAATAAGACTTTCTGCTGAATAAAATAGACATAACTTCTCAGGAGAAGGCTGGATAGTAATCCCTCATAACCCAGCGATGCTGTGAAACAACTGTCTCCTATAGTGTAGATGTCTCTCTGCTTTGAGGAGCCCTTCTTATCCTCTCCTTCCCCTCTCCATAGACTTCTAATATTGTATCTTAAGCCACTCATACTTTTTCATGATATCCCACTCCTAACTACTAAGCCACGTTTCTTTGTTTAGTAAGGCTCAAAAAAGTGCAAAATACATAATAAAGTCCATGCTTAGCATTTATTGTAGTTTCTGCTGCATATTAAGCCAGAATTCTGGACATTTAGTTCAGTTAATATCTCATAGTACACAGAAAGCTTCTAAGTAACGGCTAGTGGCAGCCGCTGGTAAGGCCTTATTAAATATTGTATTGGGCCCAGTGTCATGGTCTCATAAGTGGCCCCACCTATCACCTTCACTTAGATATACTTGACCCACACAAATGGTAATGCCCAGTGACCCTCCGTGGCCCATACATAGTATAATGCCTCTTAGTGAACCTCACACAGTATAATACTCCTCAGTGGCCCATCATGCACTCAAATGCCCCTGCATTTGCCACCCATAATGTAATGTCCCTCCAGTAGACCCTCAGTAAATAACCTGTCTCCCCCAGTGGCCCCTCAGGCATTAATTAAACTGTACCACCCCAAGGGGTCCCTCAAACATTAACCTGTCTTCTCCTGTGTCCCCTCAGACATTACAATACATTAAACAAAAAACCTACTCACCTAGTCCCATCCCCATGGTGCTGAGTACATGCTCTGGTTCTATTGATATCTGGATTGAAGCTCATTGCTCCCACCGGCCTCAAACAAAACTACTGGGGACCTGAATTGTGGAGCACAGAACTGATAGCCCCGTACCGCAGCACTGCATTTGAGAACCACTGCCAGGAACAGTGGGACAGCACTCTAAGTCCTGAGAGCCCCATCCTGAGGGCAACCCCCTCCTCACTACTATAGGGCAAGTGCACTGTTTGCCTTATAGGTAACATGGCCCTTGGTTGCAGACATACCTTTTCTATGTACAGTCATGGTTGTAATACCTATCTGAGTAGTATTTTTAAGAATCCTCTATTGATTCTCCTTAAGAAAACAATGCCTAAAGGACCTCTTACACAGGACAATTTTCTAGTCAATTATCATGAACTACCATTCCTAGTAATAGATGTTCCCGATCATTGCCCCGGAGTAAAGGTGCCAGCAAACACTTGTTTGCTGGGTCATTGCATCTATTATATGGCACCGAAAATCATCACTTGTTGGCAGCCCATCACCGTCTGTAAGCAATTTGTTCAGCCCCATACAGCGGAGATGACTATCACATGTAAATGCAGCCAAGAAGCGGGCAATGATCGGGAACAACCTTACCTAGGAGCCTCCGTTCCTGATCATTGCCCCACCATTCACTACACCGCTACTGTACATTGCAGCAGGTTAGCTGTGGCGTTTTCAACCTGTATGGCCCCAGTCTTATTGTTTGGTCCATTTATAATGCACATCGGGATTTCAAGTTCATTTTCTTTGACTCTTGGAATGATTCATTGGGGAAAATTTACTAATACTGAATAGTTAGACTTTCTAAACATGCACCAGATTTATCACAGTGACTGATACTGGAAGATATAGAAAAAAATTCCAGGCACTTGTTATTTGCAAGGTGAAAACATCTAACAATTTATTTCACATCACATGGTGATAATACCCAGGTCCAGGATTCATAACATTTTTTTAATATACAAAGTATCAAGGGCATAAGAATTCTATAAACTATTAAGACATATAAATATAGGTTTAGTGGCAATCCCAGACGTTTCAGTAATTATAACCTTCTTCCATGGGAACAGCATAAGCAGCATACCTACACATGGTTCTTCTATATCTGTTTCCATAAATGGTCTTCCAGTTCCCACCGAAGAAGGTTATAATTACCGAAACAAATAAGGGAACAGCACCGAGCCGGACTTCTTGTTATACCATATGGGCAAGTGCGAGAGACAAATCAATGAACTGCTCACTCACCTTCTAAAGTTGCGATAGGTCACAACTACCAAAGAGCATAGTCATTAATAAATACTAGGACAGCAGCCAGATCTCTATGGACCTCTCTCCTGGACATCAGCAAGCAAAATGAAGATGGACCAACCAAATCCGAACAGACTGGCAAAATATTAGGCGCTAATCCAATGGAGTAAACTAGGGTTTTCTTCATGTATAGAACAGGAACACACAACGCGTTTCGAGTATAACCCTATTTCAAGTGTATAAGTTGACAGATGTTTCGTATACTAGTGTGACATTGGCTCCACGCTAGTATACTTCACATCTGTCAACTTATACACTTGAAAAAGGGTTATACTGGAAACGCGTTGTGTGTTCCTGTTCCATCCATGAAGAAAACCCTAGTTTACTCCATTGAATTAGCGCTGATCATTTTGCAAGTCTGTTCGGATTTGGTTGGTCCATCCTCATCTTGCATAATTACCGAAACGTCTGGGATTGCCACTAGACCCATACTTACATGTTTTCACCTTGCAAATATAAGGGGTTTCTGAATTTTCTTCTATGGTGATACTTGAAGATAAACCTGGCACATCTTTAAACAGTCTAGTCTAAGTGTAAAACACCTATGTTTTGACTTGCACCAAAATTTTGGTACATAGTTTAGCATTAGCACACATTGATCCAGACTTACTAATAGATTGACAGTGTAAACTTAGAAAGGTGGTCTGAAAATACACCAGATTTATCATAGTGGCTGATGTTGGATGATAGATCTGGCATATCTTTGGTCTGCCGACCCTAAGTCCATGGCACCTTTATGTTGGCTCACTTTGAGACAGAATTTTTCGACATTATCTTTGCTCATTGTTGGTGCACATAGCCATCTCCTGAGAATCTACATCCACTTTTCTGGGAAGTCAAAAAAATTTAACCCAATCTAAATGCACTAAGATGAGTCAAAGGTGTGCCACCTTGCACCAAGCATGTACCATGTTTACACCAGTGTCAAATTTTGCTAGAATTTTGGAGCATTTTCAGAGGTAAATATGCCCCAATGAACGACAAGACAACCTCTCTCTATACACCTATGACGTGTACACATCATAAAGTAAAGAAACAGGTAAGAAAAGGAACTGCAAATTTTACCAGATGTCCATATAAAGTGAAGAAGCAATTAAAAAATTCTTCTTTAAATTATGCACAACCAAGGAAACAGAAGAAAGCAACATATTTAGCAAATCATACTTAGCGTGTTAGACTTACTCTCAGCTAGATCACATTGAACATTATCATTAGCTAGTAATGGCAATTCCATATACTCAGGGGTAAAATTAGCCCTGAATGTATACATTACGGTGCATGCATTAGCAACAGCAGACAAGATATTGTGAAAAAAAAAACTACACTAGAATTCTTTTTGACGGAATTAAAGTCAGATTCCAAAAATACCACTTTACGCAGACACCACAAATATAATCTGATATGTATGAAGATTTATGACCATGTATACTGCAGATGAACCTGGTTATAAGGTTATCAATGCCCAGTGCCAAGGGAGGTTCAACAAACCCATTAAAAGCTTAAAATGTCCTTTCCTTTGCTTGATTCATATGTTAATGGGGAAAACTGAGAACTTGTAGGGGTCCAGATAAGATTAGACTTTATGTTCATTCTTCTCTCTAAAAGAAGATCTATAAGGTTCTGACATGCTATTTCTATTATAATATTGTATTCCCCAATAATTGACAAGTTCAGAGAACCTATTAGAATTTAATCACAAACAGTCCCTCTGTTAGTCCTCTAGGAAATACAGGAATAAATTGATAACTGGGTGTTATCACTTTTTTTTGTGCATAGAGTTTGTCCTACTATCTGCTCTATCTGTTTTGTCCCACTGATCAAAAGGAAGGCAAGGAGCAGGTGTTAAATTTTGTACATTTCCAGGAAAAATAACAGAGGAACTATAGTTCTGACAAAAGATGCTCCAGAATTCTTATTAGACTAAGGCCACAGTAAAAAAGCGCTATGGGAAAAAACATGGCGACAACGGATCACGCAACAGTTTTGGAAATTGCAGCATATCCACTGCACATAATTTTCTGCAATGTGTCGATGGGATGGGAAAATAAATTTTAGTTTTGGCTAGCATTATACCGTAGATACTCGAGTATAAGCCGAATTTTTCAGCACAGTTTTTGTGCTGAAAAAGCCCCCCTCGGCTTATACTCGAGTCAAGCACACACAAAAAATATATATATATATATATATATATATATATATATATATATATATTTTTTATTTTTTTTTTTTTTGGGGGGGGGTTATGACCAGCTGCAATAGTATTGTATAGAGTCTCCCATAAAATATCCCTGTGTCTGAAAGTGCCCAGTCTACTGAATATAGGGTATCTGCAGCACTCCTGTTCCGTTGGGAAGGGGTTAATAGGAGCACTGCAGATACCCTATATTCAGCCAGACTGAATTCCAAGTGGGGGGAAAAAAAACAGTCCTCAAGCTCAGAGAAGGGGCAGACATACAACAAAAACACCCCCTCCCCTTTCCTAGCACCCAGCAACTACTGCACCCAAACACTTCGACCATTTTAATTTTTGAAATTATCCAGTAGCTGCTGCATTCCCCCCCCCCCCCCCCCCCTAGGCTTATACTCGAGTCAATAGGTTTTCCCAGTTCTTTGTGGTAAAATTGGGGGCCTCGGCTTATATTCGGGTCGGCTTATACTCGAGTATATACGGTACTTATTCAATCTCATTTTTATATGCAGGTTTTGGTTGCAATTTTTACGGTGAATGAAAGCCAAGACAGCAGGTCTGCACTCAATAAAGCTACCGATTCATTAAGTCTTAGTCATCTATAGAACTGACAAGAGACATTAAAACTGCAGCCAGTATGGAGTTCTGAACAGAAATGTTTAGTCTCTCTTGTAACACAGTCATGTAGCTATACTGTTATTCTAAGTATAATATATGCCTTGGAAGTGACAGATAAATTCTGTAAAGCTGGAGAATGGAGAGCACTTTATAAATAGTAACAAGCTTTGTAAATGATATCCTGACTCCTGCAATGGAAAAACAACCGATTCCTAAAATCTGACACTTGGTTCTTTCCGTATCTTTAATCTTCATTACTCTTTACAAAAAAACTCAAAATAATAATAACCAAATCAATTAGGTCTAAGTTTTTTGTAATGGAATTATTTAATCTGATATTCAATAATCCAAAATGTATTATAATGTAGCAAAAATGAAGTTACACTTATAGGTCAGTTTTATTAAATCGCTATTTTATCCCACGTAGCCGGCCACAGCCAAAAAGCACTGCAGCAAAAACAGCGGTGGAAATGCATCAAGGTTTTTCCTGCAGCACTATTCACACAAAGTCAGTTCTAGATATTATGAGTTCACATTACAATATTATGTAAGAAACAAACTTATACTTGTAGGTTTCGTGCTAATGGGATAGGTCAACAGATTTATCCAGCCCTATGAAAGGGCAGCATGAACTATGGCCAGGAATGGTTTGTCCTTTATTTGGTGCAGTAGGTTTTATAAACTCACCATTTATCTAGTACATCGTGAGGTATCCATGGTGTGAACTAGGATCCTAGTTTGTATGGGCCTCCTCTAACTTCCCACTGCTTATTGACAGCATTCTCCCTATACTGTACATAGGGAGAATGCTGTCAATGTGCAGAACTAACCAGTAGCTCATGAATATCAAGGATTCTAGAATTGCACCTGTCATAGTAAGAAACTGTGAAAAGTATTACAAAAAAAAGTAAGTGACCCAGTGCTGGAATTGGAATACCCATCTATTAAACCTGGTGATGTGTAAGGAAAATAACTACATATGTTTGGATGAATATCTTTCCAAAATTGTTTGCTTGTTTGACTATGATGTATATAAAGAAGAGGTGACCACGACCAAAACCAAATGAGATTCCCTCCTGGCAATTGTTAAAGGCTCGCCTACACTTTTGGAAATTAATTAGTTTGCTGCCCTATCCCAGTAATTTTATATCCTGCCAAGTAAGCATATCTTTGTTGTTGCGCACCCCCAACACCTACAATCTGGGGCACATTCCCAGCCTGCCCCCACCCCTCACTTCTCAGTGCAGGGATATTGCTTTTGTAAATGAGTTCTACAACTTGTTCTTCATATCTGTATTTGCAGGCACTTTACACTTGTCATAAAAATTGATAAATCTGGTGTATAGCCACAGCAACGTTCCTTTCAATGCAATTGTACTCAAAAACAGGTGCATTTGGACTCATCAATCTCCCCCTGTACACACAGAGATACTTGCATTCAATAAAATTTCCTACATCCTCTTAAGCAGTATAAAACAAACACTTCCAGGCCAATGACAGCAATGAAAAGGGCCCATAGACATTGTGGTGCTGACAGCCAAATGACTCCATCTGACCATGTGTGCAGTCATCCTGCACAAAGTGTGCCATGTAGACTACTGTATCTTAGCCTCCGCCAAATAAGTCATCTAGATGCAGATTTTTTGCTTTTTCATTACTACTGGAGTATACAATACCCAGATATCCTACTAAGATTATAAATGTGAAAGTTTAGATGTTTGGATATTTGGATGTTTGTTCCTCGATCACGTAAAAACGGCTGAACGGATTTGGATGAAATTTGGCACATAGATAGTTTGTAACCTCAATTAACACATAGGCTGCTTTATATCCCAGTAAATGACATGTCTTCCCGACTGCTATAAATTTATGTTCATATACTATATTACACTGCTCTTGCAGCAGCTTATCTCAGCTAATTGGAGGCTGCTGTTAAAGCCAGGTCTGTTATCTCTCTATGTAAATACACAGATAACACTGAGTCCATTGTGTACACAGATTTCCATATTATCTGATCTGCTTCAGGCAGTGCTGACACACTGGATGGGAAAACACCTTTAATCCAAATTGGCAGTTTGACAGTTTTAAACATGATGGGAAAAATAAAATCTAGTTTGTGGCAAAATTCTAAAGTAACAAGAGCTATGAAGGTAGCCAGAAGTCACAGAGTTCTCCTCAAGCGGAGGGGAATCATTGACACCAACAACACACACATTATATGGCATCCCAGAGAGCTGCTGAGATGCCAGAACAGTCACAGGCACGGCGTGAGGGACAAGTTCAGTGACAGGCCAGCTTGACAGCTGCTGGAGCAGGAGGATCATCAACGCCTACAACACGGTCATTGTATGGCTACCCAGCGAGCTACCCAGGAAAACCATCGATGGCAGCAATTTACTGAATATAGGCGGATCATTGACTTCAACAACCCGCAGATGAATTCACGGGCAGAGGCTAATATATATAAACTTTCAGAAGTTTTGAATATTCAGATCTGATTAAAATTATCACTACTTTTATACACAAGGCCTGAAAAATAACAACATACTCTAGCCATTTCTGACATCTCTATTTCAGTAAATACTTGTACTCCCCATGACTTTTCTCACAACCCTGCATTGTGCCATCCCTCTGTTATTCTTCTTGCATATTTATAAAAAAAAAAAAAAAATGATGAAAAAAAGACAAATGGGTGTTACTCTTCCCCTTATCATAGGGGGATATTCCTAAACTGCAAAGTTAGTATTGATGTGTCAGTGCATAGAGATACACTTGCAACTGGTAACTCATATGTGTCAATTTATTCATTAATTTCCAGTAGGAATAACAGAGGGATATCACAATAAGGAGTTCAGTGGATGGAAGCTCCAAAGTTATTTCAAGAATAATAACAAAAAATATTTACTAAAATTTACATGCCTTGAGAGATCCATCAATTATTTGTGTCTATTTATCCTTCTAGTTCTTTACTTCTTTCCTATTTATGGATTTATCAATCTTCAATGTGTCTAATATCTATCTATGGCCTCTTTCTTTCTTATATCTCTATCTATCTATCTATCTATCTATCTATCTATCTATCCATATCTATCTATCTATCTATCTATCTATCTATTCATCCATCTTTATATTCATGAGCATTGTCAATGAGCTCCATTTCTATACAATATAATATACATAACCTTTGGACACTTGCAGAAATTTATCTCAAGCTTTTTTCTATAACCCCTTAGAAGACTAAGCCTATGTGACCAGCAGCAGCAGCGTGCCTATATGAGAGTCCACAAGGCTGGCTAATGGGGCAAGGCCTGTGCTCAGAATGATGCAATTTAACCCTTACGAGGACATGAGCCAGCAAGGCTGCAGCCTCTGGTTATCTATTAACTACTTCCCTCCCATTTGTGGATTTACCACTCATCATAAGCAAATACATCACATAATTAAAGCAGCGGCGGCAAGTGAGAGATAAATAATAGCCAGTCAGAAAGACATTTGTTTCTAGAAAAGATGAAACTTCCCAAAGATCAAGGATCTAGTTAGAATGCGGCACATTGTAGTCTGTAACTTTATTACTATTGACGGGGCAGCTGCTGGTCCCTTTATTGATATGGTGCAATAAAATGAGTCCCTGGATGTCTAGCACGAGCCTATTTTTAAAACTATTACCACTATGTCTATGGAAACCCTTCATCCCTTCTGTGTAAATACTGATCATATAAGGAGTTTTTTATTTCTAAATGTAGTGTAAAATTTTAATAAAATTATTACATTTAAATGTAATATTAAATGTACGAAATAATCTAAAATATGTCATTTGAAGTACGTGTCAAAATGCAAAATGCTGGAGAAAAAATACATTTTAAGGGGAATTTATGATGTGCGGTATTTTTGTAGTCAGTTTTGATGGAGACAATGTAACCATGTTGCAGTAAATATTTGGTTGATACATTTGTTACATCTCAAAATATAGCTATAGATGTATCTTTTATTTTCATGCTACTTGTCCGCCTCCAATGGGATTGGCTAAAATCTTGTGACATTTTAATAAGTCGCAAATTCATAACCGTGTCACATCCCGGCCAAGCAACACGCCGCGCCCACTTCTAACTCCATTTTTAGAAAAGGCTGCAATTTCCAGCACAAAGGGTTAATATATGTATCCGACAGAGACTAGGAAGATGCAAATGTATCGATCACTGCGATTCAAGCTTTAACGATGCAGATTTCAGGATATCATTTTAACCCTTAATCTGCTTGGACCTCCTTAAATGATCCGACTCCTCGCAATTACATTGATCCCTCTAAATTTTTTTTTGTTTCAGCTGCCAAGACAAAATGTATTCGACGTCATCCCTTTCAATACAGGTTTATTGTCATGCCAGGTTTTGAGACGCTTCGCGCTCGGTGCGAGTTATTAGTCAGCGAACATCAATAGAAAAATAATACAATTCTGATACCTTAATACGAGCGTTGATATTGAAATCTGTCATTTAGATGTCATATCACCGACACATCAATAAATGAAACAGGAACCCTATTCCAAAATCAATTATCTCGCCCCTATTGTATGAAGCACCTTTCAAACAACTGCTATTAATGAGAGGACATGACTATAGGATCGCCATCCGTTTTGCTGACAAATTGGTGGCCACTTTAGTCCCTCATTGAAATTCCATTAATCTCCGGCATCAAGGTCCAACGTAAAAATCAAAATTCCTGCTTGCTCGCAGTAACCTGCCTATGAACTCGGTTTGATGCCGCGCATGAACCTACCATCTTGCGATGAATCAGCATAAAGCACGGGCCGCGTATTATCTACGTAATATATTTGTGATATGTAATTACATTATTTGTATGCCGTTAAGGGTAGATTTTTGTTCTTCTGCTCAGTACCATGTAAAACCAATCGCTTTCCACCCAGACTGTGATAATTGCTACTAGCAATCAAGTCTAGGCATCACTGATCTGAAGTGTGCGAGAATTTCATTAGAAGATATAACTTATTTGACTTTCCTACAGTACCTAATAATCCATAAAGAAACCAAAACACATATGGCTTCGGGGAATAACTAGAAAATTAGGTGGCCATTGGGGAACCGCGTGAACTTTTGAACCGGAGGAACAGTGAGGGAGAAATATTAAAGAGCACCAGAGATTCCTAATGCATATAGAAATATAGGGATGTGACCTTTACGGTACCTTGAAAATTACATTAGCATTATGAAAAATACTTATCATGTTTAGCGCTCATAATCTATCAGTTTATATACTTTTGTTGGTGCGAACCGCAAAGAAGAAGTCAAAAGGACAAAATAACAATAAGATTTAATAACAGACCTCGCCGTGACCCGGGCTAATTTCGTTTCACTCATTGTTAAAATTCTGCCTGCTCGAGCTAATAGAGAATTGTGTGACAGCTGAAGGATTCATATAAAAAAAAAAGTGAAGAAATAAATGTAAAAAGTTATTTTTTAAAAAAATTTGCAATCGGACCAGTAGGTGTTTTTGGAAAATTTGGAAAGAGTTCATTTTGTGGAAACAATAGCGAAAATTGTGCAGTGGAAGGCAATGAGACATGATATAAGGCCGAGGCTGCTCCTAAGGCTAAGGCCTCATTGAGACGGGGCGTATTGTACCCGTGTTTAACTATTCCTATCCCGGATGGCTCTGCTAAGCTGAATGTACAGAGTGATATGGCGCTGTATGTTCAGATGTTAAATCCGGAACAGGAATAGTTAAACACGGGTACAATATTACCCCGAAGGCCTAATGGGTGATTCTAATGATAGATATCTGGACTGGACACATGACAGGTTTGCAAGCACTCACTTCATCTACCTTTGAACTCCTTATTTTTAATATAGTCATAAAATCTGAATTCACATTAAATCGGTGAATTTTACGGTCATCCTTATAGACTTATCTTTAAATGATATTGTTCGTACAATAAACATGTATTAAGTCGCGGCCTTATCTAAATCCAATAAGCGAGCATTGAGGGAGCCATTTTCAGTTAGTTACTGATGAATACTCCAGTAAAGCAAAATAGTGCTTCATTTCTAGTAAAAGTAAATCATATTTGGGCAGAACAAGATGGAATATACTAACTGCTCCCATATATAGGGGTAAAGTTCTACGGATGACAAAATATGTTTCCCTGAATCACTGAGTACAGTATTTATTACACATGCATGCAGCTCACTTATCCCTGCTCTGCAATAGACATAATTTTATACCCCATAAAGGCAATTTATGTATCCAACGGGAATGATCTGGATAACATAAAACCTTGAGTGCTGTGTTGCAGGAAGCATATTTTAGTTTGGCAATTGTACTTAGAGACAGAGTGGCCCTGCCTGATCATCATATCATGTCACAAAGCATTACTCAATCATAACTTTATAACCAACTTAGAATGCTTTCATTCACTGCATGGAATTAAATCGCAAGAGACTCCGTACAATGCCCACGGAAGTTATTGCAAAATATCATTCCCTAACTTTTACTAAATGCTTCTTTATAGAAAGCAGCGCCAATTATTACTTTTTAGAAAAAGTCAAATATTTGTATAATGGCTGGCTAGGAGAAAAGTATTCTCTGACATTGTGTTCTGCATATAGGAAAACTCCTCCGAATATTGTAAATATAAATGTCTTTAAATCTTACACACATATATATATGTTATAATATATTATATATAGTATATAGAATATATATGTTCTATATAATATATATAATATATATATACATTATTATATTATAATATATATATAAAGATATATTTATATATATTTTATATATATAGTCTATTATATATATATTCTATAATATATATATATATATATATATATATTATAGAGTATAATAAATTCTATATATTATATAGACTATATATTCCATATAAAATATTATATTGTAATATATATGTAATATATATATATATATATAATATTATATTATAATATATATATATAATATATATATTATATTAATAAAAAATAAATAAATAAAATGATTACATTTGCGTTACTTAACCTGTGATATCGTTCCAGTGTTGAAAAGAAAATAATAATGACATAGCAATAGAAAAATGAAAATAATATTTTTAAAAATAAAATACATTACAAAAATAGCATTGATCACTTAGATTTAGTTCAGCTTAATATTTTGGTTAATTTATCTAAAAATTCAACATAAAAACATATACTGCAGTTTAACTTTTTGTATTTTTTTTTAAATATGCAAATACATTTTGCATTTTTAATAAGAAATACATCTAGAACTGTACAGCAACAAAAGGTTGGTTAGTTAACTATTATAGCTTTTATCCATCACTAGTACATCTGGGGTACTTGGGGATTTCGGTTAATACAATTATAGATCTTACATACAATAATAAAATAGGTAACACTCTTGATATTAAGCTAATAAAGTGTAAAGAAGGCCTGGAAAATCTATTTCTCTAATTAAGGAAGAGGATATAATATGTAAAGGGGAATGATAAGTAGAAATCTCAATGTAAATGACATAATCATAAAGTAAACTGCTGTTTGAAAAAGTTTTGCAGTAAAATAAAATCAATTTCATTTCATAAAGAGCCACTAGAGGGAGCTCTTCAGTCCTATAAGATTGAGAGGCAGAAAATACACAGGAGAGCAGGAAGCCTGTAATTCTATTTCTTGTACCTTGTTATACTCACTTGTAGGAGAGAGCAGTATAGTGTAAAATAAACAGCAGCAGCATACCTTCAGAAGGCAGATCCTCATCCTTATCTCGATCAGAGGCAAGAGAAGATGTGTCAGGGGGGCGAGGAAAAACATCCAAGTCTTCAAGATCATCTGAGTCTCCTGGAAGAAAATAATAAAAATGTGATTACAACTTGTATAACAGTAGAGGATGTGGGATCTAATTCAGCCTTTAGTTTTTCTCTGACTCCAAGAAGCAAATATTTGGTGTAGAATTTAGAAAAAGAAAGATTACCAACCGATGGTTCAAACTGAAATGTACAGTAAAAAAATCAAAGTTAATCAAGGATTCATCTTTATTAACTCTTTCTGGGAAGGAATAAGAAGAGAATACAATTTGCCATAGATTTTCATATTACAAATTTTGTAGTCCTCACTGTGCCCCCTAGATATCATCTTTATGTTAGTCTGTGGGTCAGTATGATGATAGGGGTACCTAATATGTTTAGGGTTTTTTTTCTATTTTACTACTTTTACACAAAAAACTTTGTCACCATATTCTGGATGCCATAACTCTTTATTACTCAGCTGTATCTCAACTTGTCTTTTGCAACATGAGTTGGTGTTTTCAATAGCAGAGTTTTGGATGCATGCATCTTTTAGGCCGAGGGCCCCATGTTGCGGATATGCTCCAATTTGACAGTGGCAGAAATGCTGTGGTTTTACAGTACCTGCAAAGTGAATGTGATCCTGGCTAATCCCATACATTGCAGAAACAAATCCACAGCTGAAATGCTACAATTTGAAAATTGCGTAAATCACAACATGTCAATTATACCTACAGAAACGCTGACGTTTTCCATATAGGTATAATAGAAGCAGAAAGTTCGTGGAGGAAAACTCTGTGGACTATATGAAAAGCGCTGCAAGAAAAACTGCAATGCAGTTTATCCTGCGGCACTTTTGCTCCCTACATGGGACTTTAGCCTTAGACCAGATTTTATTTACAATTTTGGGAGGCCAGATGAAAAAAACCAACCGTTGTTTCAAAGCTTTTTTCCCTGTTTTAAATAATGTGATAGTTTATGGTGACGGTGACTTTGGCCAAGACTCCTGTTGCTTGAGTGAAGATTGCCCTGTTGCCCTGCGACTCCTTCACTATCTTAAAGAGCACCATTCATGTCCTCAGGCACATGCGATTTTATATACCGTTGGAAAGCCGATCACATTACAGCATCTGAGGGGTTAAGTGTTTACAGTCAGAGATGTCTCCGATCACGGGCACTGCCACCAGGTCTCCGTTGTTGTACATAAGTGAGCACCATAGTAAAATACCCAACATCTGCCATACTTGTATGGGGGGATGTCGAGAAGGGTTTAAGCCCGTGAATAGTGAATGAGAAAATTGTATAACTTTTCTTTATTCAATAATCAGATGCATGTCTGCTTCTTTAAGAAGACAATAGTGCACTTGAAAGTTACTCATTGTAGGGTGTTTTGTTCCTTCCTTTGTCATGAGGGTTTGCAGGAACACGGACATGTGAATCTACAATGGGAAAATGGCACGGACAGCACACGGTTGATATCCATGTACCACTCCTGCCCAGCACAGACACATTCATTTCATCTAATGAGCGCAGGCTGCAAAATTGACAGGAATTAGACCTGTCCTGAGTTTTTCTCCAAGGCTCATGGACCCCTACAAGGACCCCTGATAATACATGGACATGTGCAGGGGGCCATAGAACATAATGGGTCAGTGTGCACAATGAGAAAACACAAGGTTGTGTTTATGGAGCCTAAAGCTTGCCATACATATTAGATTTTAGACTGCTGAAGTGGCAGATTTTACACTGTCTACTGTTAGTTGTTTGTATATAAACCTACAACGGTCTGTCCCATACAGTCGACCATCAACTAAAGTTGGTCAGAACCAAAATCTGTCTGCAGTGGTCTGATGTGTATAGGCTAGACTGACAGATCTGTGGGAGATTTTTGCATTGTTGGTCTGTGTCTAACACACAAAGTGTCCGTCATCTGCTGTTCTTGGCTCCTTATAAACATTGAACCACTTTCATCAGTTAATCTTGGGGTCTGGGGTAGTTAAACGCTCATTGGAAGGTTTGTAGTTATTCATGTGTTTGGGAAAGTCTTATTTAGGAAAGTCCAGACATCCTGCTCCTCCAAATCTATAGGGACAAATTCAATGCATATTCAACACATGTTGCGATGATCAGATTGTGCGGCGGCTGCTCATGATACAGTATATTCCCATCATTGCTGCAGACCAAATGAGTTGACCTGGGCAGTAAAATATTATGTAGTCAGCAGAAATCCTATTACTAGTATCAGGGGTGGGTTGGCAATGTACCATTCCCAGTGGGCAGCCGGACAGGCTTTCTGAGAATGGGTCACTTTGCCAGCATCCTAATATGCTTTAAGGCCGCTAACATGAGTCCGCTCTGCTGTATCCAGGATAGGTCCAGAAACCCACCCTATACCTTTAAGACCGCAGTACTGGGTAGGCTAGAGGTCAATGTGTGAAGTTCATATCTGGATGACTAACATCTTGACACAGTGTGCATACAACCCTGACCCCACGTGTCTTCCTATAATGTACAGTATATAGGACAGCTGCCTTTAACTGCATGTAATCCAGACAGTAGTCCTGTAGTAAAGTAGGATACCTTACACAGGACTGTCTGATTTACGTGGAGAGAGAAGTGCTTACATAGGACTGCTGCCTTTAACTCCATGTAAAGTTGCCTCTTCCTCCATGTAAAGCCGTCCTGTGTAACATGGAGGAAGAGGTAACAGGTCTATGTAAGTAAAGTTACATTATCAAGCTGAAACTATACCTTACATAGGATTTCTTTCTTTCCCTCCATGTAAAGCAGTCAGTCCTGTGTAAAGTATTATACGTCACACAGGTCAGTGTCTGCTTTCCACAGAGATTGAACAAGATTCAGTTGAACAAGATTCAGCCCAAAGTTCTGGATTCCTTTGCGATTTGTTTCAGATACACCACTAAGAATGGTGAGGAACTATTCCACACCAAATGTCCAAGAGTCATGCGAGACCGAGAGTAAAGCCTAACCCTACCTTCCCTTACCCTGCCTACTTACACTGACCCCACTTAGGGGGTCACTTTCAGATATTTTTCAAGGGCCACTTTCATTTCCCAATCCACCCCTGAGTAGTATGTTTAACTACTTATATGCCTTTGGGTTCCACCAACCTGTCATGGATCAGTCCTCACTGTGCTAGCATCCTCCTGAACAGTGACACAAGAGAGCTCTGCGTGAGTAGCAGAACAGGGGTAAGAAGGAGTTCACTCTGCTGTAGATATAAATGATATGCCAGTGCTTACAATGAAGCTGCTCTCGTACAAGCGGAGGTCTGTAAACACTTGCAGCACAGAGCTGAGGAGGGCGGAGGTGCCTTGGAGCTGATTCTGAATACGTCTGAGCGTCTGGAGATGGAACCAGGGACATAACTAGAGGGAGTGCAGAGGGTGCAGTCTCACCTGGGCCCTGGAGTCTTAGGTGTCCATAAGGTGTTTATTCCTAATATGAAGAGACCACTACTATAAATTATACATTATAGTTGGGGCCTGGTACAGATTATGCATTGGTGCTCAGGAGCTTCAGAGAACAGAGAACTGTCTACCAATGTCCTACATTCTGTCTTGAATCTGCTGCTGCTGCTAGGGACAGAGTTCTCTTAGTAACAGGCATAGGCAGCAAGTTACCAAGATAGCAATATCTAAGATATGTCATCTCTCCTGACATGCCTGATTTAATAAATACTTGTGCTCCTCTTGACATTAGAATTTTGGAAGATCTTTTTTACTGTAAAGGCTGAGTCTGAATTCAACCAGTTGTCATTTCATTCCAAAATTTCCAGGAATGGCGCAAGACGAGTTGCTTTTTCATGTAGAATGCAAGTATTCACTAAAACGAACATATCAGGAGAGGCGACATGTCCTATTTCATTATAGCAGATCTTCCAGATTTTAGCAGGATATGTTAACAAATTAATATGTAAAGCTAAGGCCCCAATAGCGGACCACAGCAAAAAAGCTCTATAGGAAAAACCACGGTGGCAACGCATCGCGGTTTTTCCCACAGCGCTTTTCACAGAAAGTCCGCAGAGTAAACTTCTGCTTCAATTATACCTATAGGGAAACCTCTGGCACTTCTGTAGGTATAATTGACATGCTGAGATTTCCAAAACTGCAACAGTTTCACTAGAATCCCATACACTTTGCAGGGACTGTTAAACGCCTTTTTTTTCTGTGCTGATTTTTCTGATTGCCTACTAATCACAAATTGGTAGAAGTGAGAATCAGGCAAGATTTCAACATGTCCAATCGACTGTTCCACTGGAGATAAGCTGCTGCATGAAATCAGGTATTTTTGCGCCGCCTTTCAAGACTTTCTCTAATAAGGGATGTGGTGAGGTCGTGCAGGAGGGTGGTGTGTGTTTCATTGTACAGTATATGAGGAGCACCCCCTGCTGGCAATGGGGTTATAAAGACTGGTATTGATAATGACAGTCTTCATAAATCTCACCCATAGTATCCTATATTCCCATGGAAATTGGTTGTTTTGGCTTATTTTAATTATTACATAAACCATCTTTTTAAAATGGCGCATCATTAGTAATGATATTATAGTGATCATTATTATTGACATCACTGTGTGCATTATCCTTGTACTGTGACATCACTGTGTGCATTATCCTAGTACTGTGACATCACTGTGTGCATTATCCTTGTACTGTGACATCACTGTGTGCATTATCCTGGTACTGTGACATCACTGTGTGCATTATCCTTGTACTGTGACATCACTGTGTGCATTATGCTTGTACTGTGACATCACTGTGTGCATTATCCTTGTACTGTGACATCACTGTGTGCATTATCCTAGTACTGTGACATCACTGTGTGCATTATCCTTGTACTGTGACATCACTGTGTGCATTATCCTTGTACTGTGACATCACTGTGTGCATTATCCTTGTACTGTGACATCACTGTGTGCATTATCCTTGTACTGTGACATCATTATGTGCATTATCCTGGTACTGTGACATCACTGTGTATATTATCCCTGTACTGTGACATCACTATGTGCAATATTCTTGTACTGCGACATCACTGTGTGCATTATCCCTATATTGTAACATCACTGTGTGCCTTTTCCCTATATTGTAACATCAATGTGTCCATTATCCTTATATTGTGACATCACTCTGCACATTATATCTGTTCTGTAGATTCACTGTATACAGTACTCCACGGCATACATTACCTCTGCATTGTGACATCACTGTGTAATAGTAATAACAATCACAAACTTTATATGAACTTGCTTGGTGGTGTGTTGCCCCATCACAACTTGGTTGTTGCCCATGGTTTATTGTTAATCCCCTGAAAGCAGATATATATATCTTTGAGGGTTATTCTCATCTCGGCCAATAATAGGAATAACTGGCCATAAGTCCTTCTACCAGGAAACCGCCAAGTAGCACTTCTCTATGCTGTTTCTGGAACTCCTATAGAAGTGAATGCAAGCTCTGGAAACATTGTAGCACATTTACAGACACAATGTAGCTCAGCAGTGCTATGCTGTTTCCAGAGCTCTCATTCCCCACTATGGGAGTTATGAAATGCAGTGCTGCTCTGTTGTCTCTGTAAGTCTCATCCTGGTGGTCAGGACTTGTAACAATTTATTTCCATCTTTAAGGAAAGGTTATCTGGGCGCTGTATGGTGCTGACAATCCCACTTATATGCTGCATAAAAGCATTATTTGGGTACTAAACAGAGTTCATCATCTTCGCCCCACCCCGTATGGCCCCTCCACCTGACCCATCTATCAAAGTCAACGGAACCACACTTACCCCTGTCCCACAGGCCCGATGCCTTGGAGTAACACTGGACCCCGACCTATCCTTCAAGTCACACGTTTAAACCCTCAACACTTCCTTCCACCTCAACTCAAGAACATCTACCGAATCCGCTCCTTCCTCACCCCTGAAACGACTAAGATGCTCGTCCAGGCCCTCATAATCTCCCGCCTAGATTACTGCAACATCCTTCTCCATGGACTCCCAGCTAACACCCTCGCCCTCCTTCAGTCCACCTTAAACTGCGCTGCTCGTTTAATCCACCTCTCCCCCCGATCTTCATCGGCTGCTTCCCTACCCATAGCCCAGCAAATTGAGTTCAAGCTACTAACGCTAACATACAAAGCCATCCACAACCTGTCCCCTCCATATATCTCTGACCTAATCTCCCGCTACCTGCCTACACGTAACCTCAGATCCTCCAATGACCTCCTACTCCGCTCCTCTCTCATCCGCTCCTCACACAACCGTCTCCAAGATTTCTCCCGTGCATCCCCCATACTCTGGATCTCCTTACCAAGACACATAAGACTGACCCCCACAATCACAGGATACAAGAAGGCCCTGAAGGCTCACCTATTCAGGAAGACCTACAACCTCCAATAACACTATCACCGCACCCCCATCTGTACAGTCTCCCCCTCTCCTTCTGTCTCTACCCCCCTTCCGTCATAGATTGTAAGCCCTCGCGGGCAGGGCCCTCTACCCCACTGTGCCAGTCGGTCATTGTTAGTATTATATCTACCTGTATATTCTGTGTACTGTATGTAACCCCCAAATGTAAAGCACCATGGAATTAATGGTGCTATATAAATAAACAATAATAATAATAATAATATTTCTCATGGGGGAAGCGCCAACAGAACGTAGTACACAGGGCCTCATCCAACTTTAGACTGACCTTGAAGATGTTACCTTTAATGTCCATGCACTGTGTGTTAGCCTATTGTGAAGGCTCACTGACTAGTGTTAAAATTTCACCAAAATGGTATGTTTAACAGATTATTGTCATTAATAATAGTGGCGGTATAGTGGTCCATCTTCTGGCAGCCCGTGCTCCAGAAACCCAATAACTGGTATACATTTCAGCTATAATCTCTACCAGTTTTTGGATAAATTATGATATATATGTCAGACCATTAGGGTCCCATCTGTTCCCTTTAAGCCCCACCCAACTTGTTGCACTAAAACTAAAACTGGTGCCCTGGGTTTAACAAATTTCTTCCATTGTCTAAATGAGCTAAAATATCACATCTATTTCTCAAGCTGAAAAATGAAAGTCTGCCATTGACACAAGGATATTTTGGAAATCTAGCATCCATAGGATGACTTTTAGAAAGTGGCACAGTTCCATCTCGGACAGTTGTGTTTCCACGTCATCGTTTTCATTGCGCTCTTGATACGTCTGGTTAACCATGAATGCAAACAAAATAAATGTATGGACAGTTTTTCTCGACTTTCTGCAGTTTTGCTTGTCTACAGAACGCTAGGACGAGGGAAATTAGTAAGAGTTATGTCATCATTCTGCTATGCTTTATATGGCGCTGCCACGGTGGTTTTTCTGACAGTGCTAAAATACCAAATGCAAAAGAGTCAAGCCAAAAAACAATACTAATGTATGGACATCATTAACCTTACTAGAAGTCATAAACTTTCCTTAATTCTAACATTTCTCAAAAGGTGATAGAATATAGAAAGGGTCCGTTTTTCATAAAGTGATTTCTAGCGGCAGAGAAAATGTGTAGATTATGGGATACATGCCAATACATAGCCAGTATATAGTCGTACATCATAAATACCTGCTACTGAGTGTAAATGGGATCTGTCGCCTCTCCTGACGTGTCTATTATAGTAAAGTCTATTTCTCATGAAATATCAATTTCATAGCATCTTTACTAATAAAACTGTCTTGTTCCGTTCCTCAGTTACTCCTCCTAGACACCTTGATGTTACCATTCTCCTTATCAGAGGTGTGTCCCTGACTACACTGGCACAGCCAATACTGATTGGGTCGTGTCAGACTGTGTAGGGACACCCCCTAGTGGTGACACCCAGTTGTCAATATAGTTATATTGGAGGAATAAAAGAGGAACCACACAATGGGAGGGTCTAAATTATTTGCTTCCTAATAACAACATGTGGAGTAACCGGTAGCCATACCAGGCCATGTATAAGGGGTTAAAGACTTCTTATTGCATATATTATCCTAGAATGTAGGTTGAGCCATTGTAGCCACTCATATGTATTTACTGATTTGTTGCACCTCTTTAACCCCTTATACATGGCCTGTTATTCATACCGGTTACTCCACATGTTGTTATTAGGAAGCATTTTGGTTCCCCTCTCTTTTCCTATTGTATTATAAATTTCACTCTTTTCATGTTATGTTTTTAAATTTCAAATAAAATTTGTAATTTTATGGTGATTCTGTCGTTTGACATCGTCTTTTCATATGACACTTGCATAGTAAAGAATATCTTCATAACAAGGTGCCTTGTGGGGACACCGTGTGACATCAATGAGTGTGTATGGATCAGTAGTAAGGACTCAATGGGAGGAATTTAGCAACCAATATATGGCGTTATCTGTCATAGATGTGTGATAATGCAGATCATCTTCGGTGCAAGGTCTTTTCTTGTGCCAAATATCAGCTACCCAACACCACATTCAACCTTGGCCTGACACAATTATGAGAACGCACGTCGGTTTTGTAGTGTGAGCTATACAGGAATTCTGTCTCAGTTTCTGCCTTTCTAACACACAAGTGTGAACCTAATTTAGTCAGAGCATCTAGATAATTCAGGAGCGCCATAAGACACTAAGACTGGTCTATGGAACGCCAGTCTTACTAAACCTGCCTCACTGTGTCCACATAAAATCTCTATGCACACGGCTCTGTAGTGTACATGAGCCCATATTAATATTCAATACTATTAAATAATAATTCGGTTTTGTTCACATATAGTTTGGAGCCTATGTTGTAGGTATATGTTGGCAGGATTTACCCATGTATACGTCTGATAGATGGCTGTAATGTATCCCAATGTAGAGACTTACAGTAGGATGCGTCCCCCATTGGATCCCATTGTATGTGTCACAGTAGACTATGCTTTCCTATACAGTGAAAAAAGATATGCCAATGCATTCCAGCCCAATGTCTGCCAAAGGGACACTCTTATGGAATATACTGGGTGCAAGGGGACCTATAAACACATGGAGCAATGCTCCCAATGAATAGTCCAAGTGTGAACAGAGCATAAGGTTACTGCTGAAGATGGGCAAACCTCACAAGATTACTCTCACCGAATATTTGTGAGTTCTTCCACCTGTTTAGCTTCAGACCAAACTGCTATTATTATACTCTCTTGCATCTTAATGTCATTCGAGAGTCCAGAAGAGGAGAGATGAGGATGTAGAAGGACTGTTAGACAGCGCGATGGAGCCAAGGGGAGGTAAGACTATTACATTTACTCGTCTTCCCTGGTCCTCCGCTTATTGTGGTCTATAGATAGATTCTTGGGTAGTATACCCCCAAAAATTTAGGGTTGGAAGAATTTGAGAATTCTAGAAAAGTCATAACAAACCCTGATTGTTGCGAACTAGTTCACTCATCCCTACATACTGTACATGATATCACAGCACATTATGCAGAATGACGTAAGCAGCTTTACTATATATACTGTCTGGTTCGATACCATAATGTGTCTTGGTGTGAAATATCTTCTAAAAACAAATGTTTTCTGTACAATCAAATAATTGTATTTTTATACGAGACTGTATCTAAATTCCAGCGATGGTGAAATGTTCTCCCTCAAACAATACCCCTAAAAGCTTGTCACTAATGTTATGAGTCTATTTCTATGAACTGTAAGCAACCTCCATTCTGGACCTGTAACGTGGGGCTGAGCGGTCATCCATCTTTGTCTAAAGGCACTTAATATGTGTTACTTGTATTTTGCCAAGTAATGCTGTGATTGAGGTTTATGAGCATTATAATTAGGAACATTACACACTAATCGGACATTGAAATGAAATGTATGTTCAAAAGAATGCTTAGAGCCCCATTAGTTCACAGTCATTCTATTACCATCACAAGTACTGTCAGTGGTGCCTTGAGCTTGTGCCAATGACAACAGCATAAATTCTGCATCTCATTTCTGTGATCATAAAATTAATGATCAGTTTAAAAATACTTCTTTGTAAAAAGTTATAGCACAAGACGAAGGCTAGGATCTCAGCTAGAGGCATGGAGGGATCATTAAAACTTCACCGCTAATTAAAATATCTTACCCGTTCTAAGCTATGGCGCTACGAGGATGGCAAAGACAGAGGAGATAATTGCAGGGAGGCGACAGGTGGAATAAGCTGCAATTGCCCAATTCTACTATAGAGCCAGGGACACATGGGATGAATGCGCTGCCAAATTTCCCGTCGGAAAATTGTGTAGTTGTTACACTAAAAACCACTGCAAACTGGTGGGTTTTGATGTGACCCTGCACACGCACATACACAGCACAACTTTGCGCTGCATGTCGGTGAGGAGGTCAAAAAAAACATTCCAGTAAGTCGCCATTCATAGAGAAACGCACAGATAATGATATGGCTTTTAAGTACCAGTCAGCAATAAAAAAATTCACCCTGCTCATTCTTGCCATGTGTTCAGCGCCCCATATACCTTTATTGGTGCCATATAACATCTCAGTGGTTTACAGAGCCATATAGTCATTATAGTCATATGCATAAGAGTTTAGGGAAATTTTTCCCTTTAATATATGGGAGGGTTGGTTGGCAAAATATGAGTGTTATATTATAAATGTATACATACAGTATAATTATATAAGATTTAGTTAGACAAAACGTCATATCACTTTTATGACTATTTTGAAGCTTTCCGTAAAGGATAGAGGTAGAGGGTGACATAAGAGGTGGTTTTGTTACATAGCGACATCACATCCATCTGCACGCCAGGGAACCGCCATGTGGCTTTTATACAATGGAACAATGCAATCCTCATTCAGAGCTCCAAGGCAATGAGGACGGACAAGTGAGCAGGATTTTACATTGCTGGAGTTGAACCCTGCCTTGGCTACAAACATGGACCCTACCTACCTTACACGGCTGTACTAGCCGAAAAACTAACAGCGTGAACAGATAAAATGTCTACCTCTATAACCTCTATTGTTCTGCTGAATTATTCCCTCTGGTCATAGAGATTAGTCCTACAGAAGAAATATGTATTTGAAGACATGCCTGTGCTCCTGTATCCTTACTTGAGAAACCGGCCTTGGTATATTTGTGCTCCAGACTTCTGCTAGCTACTGATCTAAGAAAACATACTTTAATCAGTTATTTAAGTAAAGACTCGATGGGACAGTTTTCTTGTGTAGATGTGCAATAATGTGACAGTATTCTGCGCCTTTCTTGCCACTTTCCGTGGATGTGGGCACTGCAGAGATGCCTCGGACCAACATATTTATTATAAATCATACTAGTTTTCTGGCATGGGTTATATGGGGATTCTACTCGTACCATGCATGCCCACCCAGCGTGCACGATACGGTATGATTAACATATTATTTTTTAGGGTATTATTTTAAAACAGGGGGTAGTTTAATATAACATTAGCAATGCCTGAATGGCCTTTTTAAAGGCTACTCACGCATATGTGGGGTTCTATCAGCATAATTTTGCTGATAGTGCCCCTTTAAGGCTGAGGCCCCACGTTGTGGAAAAGCAGCTTTTTTTTTTGTTAGAGATTTTGCTGCAGTTTTTTGAGCCAAAGCCAGGAGTGGATTGAGCAGAAGGGAGAAGTATAAGAGCTTCCTATATATTTCCCATTCCTTTTGTAGCCATTCTTGGCTTTGGGTCAAAAAAGCACAGCAAAGAGACCCCTGGGCATTTGCTCCATTTGCCAACATCATACTATAGCCATGCATTCTCATCCTTTTTATTATATCTATTTTTATTTTTTCAGTGAATAAGGTCAAGGCTTGTGCCAATGCAAAATATCAGAAGCAAGAAGGAATGAGGGTGACTTATTACATAACAGATCTGCCTAACATGATTAAGAAGAGTGGTGAAAAGTGTTCTGGTTTCTGGCTTAAACCTCATGCAGCCATTTAGACCACTTGCATTGTCCGTGTTTTTCGCGACTAGCAAACTGACCCATCCATTTCAATGGCCTCATACATTTGGCAGTGTATTTTTAGGGTCCTGTGAATGGGCTCATGAGCCAGGAGCAAAACTCAGGACATGTCCTTTTCCTGTCCGTTTTGTGGCCGATGCTCACTGACCTCAGCGAATGGGGCCATGGAGGCACGGACGGCAGACAAATGTCATGCATGCGTCGTCCATGCTGTTTAATCACTGTGCAGTGAGACCCATACAGTCATGTGCATGTCACCTTATGCAGGATCCATTTCCCGTGTAATATGGAGATTGAGAGCCCTATATGGCGGTACTATACAAATATGCATAATAAATAATATGGAAACAATCAATATAATATTAGGCACTATCACCACCCCTCTGTAACACTCTATGCTACTGCATATTATTTGGCAAATTAAATTGAGATCCCTATCCAGAGGTGCTGGCTCCACCTTCAGTTACATAAGCACCATGTAACCTAAGTACATTCTGCTGCCCCCAGGGGGTACAGGACTACACAAATGGCACAACCCTACCTACAGAAGGCAATACTGGCAGAACTATTTTAACACATTCTTTGCCTGTGTGTTCTGATGTGCACCGCTGTGCGGGCTTCTTGAGCACCAAAGGGGTTGAGCACAATGTATGTAGCAGCTTGTTTGCGTTTCACACTCCATGTTCAATAGTTAGGCTATGACGTTGCACGCTGCCTTTGATTCCAGCAGCTGCAGCTTGCTGAACAAGTACTGACACATATGTCTAAAACTTTTGCTACACGGTGTTAACAGCGCAGAGTCTAAGGAATCAAAGCAGAACTGAAATAACAGGTTTTCTCCCAAATAAGAATTGTGATTTGATTTGTTTTCCAGAAATGTGGTGTTTAAACAGTAACTTTTCTGAGTTGCCAGTTGGAAGACAAGCCGGCTCATGTGTGCAAATACTTAGGGCCTGTGCAAATATTAAAGGGATATATTACTAGAATAATACACTGCAAATAAAAAAAAACTGGTGCTAAAAAAAAGGTTTTGTAAACCAATGTATATTAGAGATGTCTCTTTTATGCTAGAAATAGTGCAAACTAGATTGAGAATTGGTTGGTATATCTATGGGCATGAACCGCCCTGGTAATGGCTGCCTTGGAGGAGCATGGGCAGCACTGCCAGTGACTCAGAGGTTAGTGCTGTTACTATGTGGCACAGGATTGAAATCCAAGCAGGGGCTACATGAGCTCAGACCGTGTATATCCTCATTGTGAGTGTGTGGTTTTCCTCCAGATACCCCACTTCCTCCCTCCAAAAACAGAATGATATGTTTATTGGCTTCCTGTAAAATTGTATGTGTGAGATAGTGAAATTACAAGACAAACTGCCTAAAAGTGCTAAGGAATACACTAGTGCTCTATAAATAAGAGGATAGGGGAATTGTTACACATAAAACACGTATATGTTATACCCAATGCGTATAAACCCACCATGGAAGTAACAAGTAGCCATAGGGCCCCCTACCAGAAATTGTAGGTATCCCTTTTGCACAGGAATATCACAGTAGTAGGATAAGGAGCACAGTGAAATTATAGCCCAGTATAATGTACGAAATAAAATCTCAGTACATGAATAGACATTGATGTCACTATACATACTAAAATCACAGTACAGGGTTAAGCACACAGTTATGCCAACCTAAAGGAATAACACACACAGTATAGCTCCCAACTCTCAAAGGATTGAAAGAGGGAGAGAATGTGCAGCACAATAGGGAAATTTCCTATATAATCAGATCAACCTCTCGTCCCACCCACTTCCATTTTGGCTCTACCCATTCCAATCAATGTCTCTTTGCACCCCCACACAGTATAATGCCCTTGTATTGGCCCTGACACGCACTGTAATTGTGCACCGAGTATACTGTCCCCCCCCCCCGTTGCACCCAATGTATACAGCTCCCCCTCCAGTTGCCTCCACAGTATACAACTCCTCCTTCAGTCGTCCCTACAATATACAGCTCTCCTCCAGTTACCCCCACAGTATACAACTCCTCCTTCAGTTGTCCCTACAATATACAGCTCTCCTCCAGTTACCCCCACAGTATACAACTCCTCCTTCAGTTGTCCCTACAATATACAGCTCCCCTCCAGTTACCCCCACAGTATACAACTCCGCCTTCAGTTGTCCCTACAATATACAGCTCCCCCTCCAGTTACCCCCCACAGTATACAACTCCTCCTTCAGTTGTGCCTACAATATACAGCTCCCCACCAGTTACCCCCACAGTATACAACTCCTCCTTCAGTTGTCCCTACAATATACAGCTCTCCTCCAGTTACCCCCACAGTATACAACTCCTCCTTCAGTTGTCCCTACAATATACAGCTCCCCTCCAGTTACCCCCACAGTATACAACTCCTCCTTCAGTTGTCCCTACAATATACAGCTCCCCACCAGTTACCCCCACAGTATACAACTCCTCCTTCAGTTGTCCCTACAATATACAGCTCCCCTCCAGTTACCCCCACAGTATACAACTCCTCCTTCAGTTGTCCCTACAATATACAGCTCCCCTCCAGTTGCCCCCACGGTATGGTGGCTCATATAAATACAAAAATAAATGTAAAGATCATAACTTGCTATGGTGGGAATCCTTAAAAACTTTCCATGCCCTGCCCAACAGGATGGTGAGTATCATGACTTTAATATATATCTGGCTGGTGACTACATCCATATGCAAACCTTCTATCTGCTGGAAACTGCGGGGTACTGTATGGTCGATCACTGACCTCAGTTACTAACATCCATTTGGAGGCTGTAGTTTGTAATGCTTTGCAGCCTCTTCTCTCTGCATCCAGATGGCGATGAGACTGAGTCTTAATACAATGTGAACTGAAGCAGAGACACATATGCAGGATATGCTTCTTTTTAGGAAAATTAATCCAGTCATTTAGTTTTAAAGTTTGGAAATCTGGAAAGATATGGTGCTGCTTATAGGGAGGTGAGTGAACTGTCAGTACTCTCTCATGTTATCAGGTGGACCTGGAATGCTCTCCCATCTGGGATGGATGCCTGGGAGGTGCCAAATATCAGTTCTTATTACGAAATTCTTTGATCACACACTAGATCTATGCCAGGAACTACTTACTATGCTGAAACCCAACTGCGTTTTTACAACCAGTGCTGAAACATGTAAGAGACTGGGGAATTTTTTATATAACTGACATTTTGCAAGAACTTGTGTACAAAGAGCTAAAAGATTGTGTAAAGTTGTAAAAGATTTTTCTTTGTCTGTAATGACAGGAAAAAAAATGTATATATATATACTGTGAGAAGGTGACAGCAAAGTGCTGGAGTCCAGATATATCAGCCCGAGGTTTCTGACATATGTGTGGTCCAGGGTGGATCTGGAGTAGGCCTCAGCCCAGGTGTAGATCCTGGGCTCATTACTGGGCCAGAAAAGGCTGCAGAGCCTGCAGTCCAGGGCAGTTCCATGAGGTGAAAGGAGGTGTGTGGTTCTGTCCTGTAACCCTGAGTCTGGTGAGGCTGTATTGCACTTGTTTCGTTCGTGTGGTTGGAAGTAAGCCACACGTATAGTTAGGTTATCCGTTCTGTTAGCTAGTGGCTCAGACGAGCAGGTTTTTTTATTTTGTTTTTGCCTGAAGTTAAGGCTGTATTTTGTTTTGCTCATTTTGTGCCTGAAGTCTAGGTTTATTTATTGTTCTGTTTTTTTGTTTTTTAATATTCCAGTTTGCTGCATATTTTGTGTCCCTGTCTTGACTGTTTGGGTCTGCACCACTGCTTCTACTCAGCTAACTTCCCCACAATATTTTATCATATTGACATTGACACAATGCAGTATTACTGAAAAAATGAGCATTGATGACCTCAGCCATATATTGCTAAGTGTCTCTGTCTTCCAGCGTCATACTATCCCATACTATAATATGTAGGGACTCCAAGCAGCATAGACAACTGTTATGCTAGAAGTCTCTCTCTCGCATCATGTTCAGGACGGTAAATCCAGCGCACATAAAGACCAAAATTCGGTCATGTGAATGCGGTGAAACCAGCAACATATTGGAGGTCAAGATTTTTGAGCAATTAATCTCATCTTGTCAGTAATTTGCCAAAATTAGAATAACTTTTTAATAATGATCTGCATCTAAAAGGAACATAAAATAATTCTCTACTAGAGATGAGCGAGTACTATTCGAAACGGTCTTTTCAAATAGCACGCACCCATAGGAATGAATGGAAACGGCCGACATGCCGACTTTGCTGGCGGTCGGCCGCTTAACCCCCTGCGGTCCAACTGCATCCATTCATTCCTATGGGTGCGTGCTATTCGAAACGGGAATTTCGAATAGTACTCGCTCATCTCTATTCTCTACCTTTTGCCATCATGTTTTTTTGGATTAATTTTTTTAATATATCATTAGGGTACACCTATTAATATTTAGTTGACAATATCCATGACCACACCCGTTATGGACATGGCCATTTTGTATATCATCATGTCCCCATTCTTGTGCCATGCCCACTTTTAGACATTAGCACAGAAAGTGTCTGTCACATATAAAGTACGGTAACTGCTATCTCAGTGGCCCGGGAGATTTGCAGGCTCTTCCAGGAGTCTGGGTAGCCACCCTTTTTTGGGAGCCTCCTTGAGATACAGGGAAAGTTGACAAGTATGCAGTGACAGCTTTGTTTCTCTGATACAAAGCTCCAAATCTAAAAATTCTTTAGATACAAGGTTTGGACTACTAAGGGGGCGTTCACACTACCGTCGGTGTCCGACAGGTAGTGTCCGCTCCTAGTGTCCGCTCAAAATCTGTCACGGACATTAGGAGCGGACACTAGCTGTGTCCGTGACACCTGTCATTTATTTCAATGGGCATCGGGTGCGTTCTTTTGCACTCCGTGCCCGTCCTTCCCTGCATGCAGGGTTCCTCTGTCCGCTTGAGAAGTCGGCCATCTTCACTTGCGGACAGGAAAGGACGGGCACGGAGTGCAAAAGAACGCATACGATGCCCATTGAAATAAATGACAGGTGTCACGGACACAGCTAGTGTCCGCTCCTAGTGTCCGTGACAGATTTTGAGCGGACACTAGGAGCGGACACTACCTGTCGGACACCAACGGTAGTGTGAACGCTCCCTTAGAAAGTTGTTGCCCCAGTTGAAGGAAAGTTTATTTACTATTCTTAGGTAAGACACTCAGATGAGGAAATTGTAGGTCTTAAGATCTCTTTACTCAGGTTTCAATCAAGACAGTTATCAGGAATGACCGTTCCTAGACACGCTCATTTCTGGTGCCACATAAGCAACATAAAAGCAACATAAGGCCGGGTTCACATGGAGTATTGTGGCTCGTCATTTGGTACGTAGACGCTGCGGGAGGATTTGCGGGCCGTATACGCTCTCATTGTTTTCAATGGGAGCCGATACCGTATACACAGCGCTATTTTGCGGCCGTCACAAAATCACGGCCGCAAAATAGCGCCGCGTATATGGTACTGGCTCCCATTGAAAACAATGGGAGCGTATACGGCACGCAAATCCTCCCGCGGCGTCTACATAACAAATGACGAGCCACAATACTCCGTGTGAACCCGGCGCCTCCTGGAGACTCCCATGCAGAGGGGTGATCTTCCGGACTCCAAGTAAAATGGGTAAATCTACCATGCCCAGCAGAATGCTCCCACATCTGCTGGATTCTCTCTAATTTTACAGGTGAAATGGACACTTTATGAGCCGGTCACATCTCAAAAAAGGGACGTGAGCAGCACATTGCTTGCCCATTTCATATGATTGAGACATGACTCACATAAGAGGGGCTGGCCATGGATATAGGATATGGCCTTGCCCAAAACTTTGCACACAAAGGGCTCTATTTTCCCTAATCCCATTTACAATATAGTGGAAAGTATGCATAAATTATCAGCAGCATATATCACTCCATGTAAACTGAGTAGTGTGTACATTCATGGGTGGGCCTTCACATATAAGTATGTTCTATGTTGGACTGTTCTGTGAAGTTGTTTAAACCAGTTAGTCATTGTCCAATTGTAACTGGACAGTGTGTGTATAGAAAAGATAGAAAAGATCTATCATAAGCAATATAATGATTGTTATAGGCAGAACAATAGAAGAAAGAAAGATGATAGATAAATAAAGTGATAGATAGATAGATAGATAGATAGATAGATAGATAGGCAGACTTGCAAAAGAAGAAGCACCCATACTAAATGGATTATCCAGAGAACATTCTGCAACAGAATCTTTTGTGACTCAAGAGGAAATTCATTACAGAAGAATTTCATGTACACAATACTTTACTATTTGTAGGAAATCCTCTACTGGGATGTTTATTGCACACCTACTCATTGTCCATAAGGCTTTACAATTACAGTATATGTAGCAGTATAGAATACAAGTCCACACTAAGGATATGAGGCTGTTCAGCCCTTTATAACTTTAGCTTTCCTTAAAGATAGTGTAGCAATAAAAAGAAATGTTATAACCATAAGTAAGAATCCTGGTGAAAGCCTTGAGTTGTCCTCTCTTTAAACTTCTGGAAATGTTGACTAAAAACCAATTTGTATGATCATTTGTCCATACACACCTTTCACCTTCTGCACCTCCTCATTTCCTGCTCTGTAGTTTTAATTTTTCATGTATAATTACTTGCACACTGTGTTATTGTATTATTTGGGTACTATATGTACGCTATAAGGGGTGCAGCGTCTATAGAAGGTAATGTACAACATGCATCCAACATAAAGGTGCCCACAAAAATAAGAGTGACGTCACTTGAACTGCCAATTTCAGCAGAACTGGCCAACAATCTAATATGTAAGGGGATGTCTTGATAGATGAAGTCAAGTAAATGAGGGATCAAGCTTGTTGGTAATACCTTACCCTTTGTACACTATCAAGCTCGTTACATTTCAACATGACCAATGCTTTTTTTTCAGAAGCAGTGTATGGCTTCTTAGCCCTGCAGACCCACATCTACAACCCCTCATGTAGCCAGTCAGTACACTGATTAAGGGCAATAACCCCAAAACAGCTGTCCGTATTGGCTTTAATCCCAGATCAGGCTACAAGGTTTCTAGAAAACCAGGTATTGATCTATAGGCAGTTACCTTCCAAGAAGTGGCGCTAAAGCAAGTTCACTGCTTTCCATTATGGAGGACTTATTATCATATTCTTTACCATAATACTTTGTTTTAAGGGGAAATAAGCTGCCTGGTAGTAATATTCTCCTCACTCACCATCCAGAATACATACGCTCAACTGAAAGACGTGAGCATGTGTATGCGGAGGGGTGCTCGGTCTATTAAAGGTGGTGGCTATTATTGGTTGTATATGGACAATTTTCGGCCAGCCCTTTATCTCAGTGAAATATCATAACATTTCTACGCAGTATGGTGGCTCACTGGTTAGCACTGTTTCCTTGTGGTCTAGGGATCTGGGTTCAAATCCAACCACCAACATTTGCAAGGAGTTTGTATGTTCTCCTTGTGTTTGCTTGGGGTACTCTAGTTTACTCCTGGGCTGCAAAGACATACGGATAAGGAATTTAGACTATGAGCCCTATAGCTGACAATGGCTGCTGCATGTGGCATCATTATGGATGTATTGTAGGGGTGCTCAGAAAGTTAGAAATCGTTATGGTAAGTATATGGGGAAGTCAATCTTTTTTATACTTTAAGCTGGCTGCCACCAATGTATTAAACCTGTGAGCTGTATACTCAGAAAGATTGATAAGACCGTGCTGTAGAGCGAGACATCTCTAAAACTTACCGCATAAGATGTACTTACTTATAATGAGAATGTACACAGATATTTATGTATAAACTTGTGAAACCTGAGTAGAATGAAAAATTTCCAAATACAAGAAATTCAACCAAAACTTCTCTGATAGTAGTCCCAATGACAGGAAATAAGAAAAAGTTTGTTTCATAAGTTCGTCCACAATAACACTTTTAACATTTTTTTCAATAGGAATATTGATTTGGTTGCAAATCTTATCCATTATTTCTGCTTAAATTTCTGCCTCCTTATAGCCGGCTTATGCCTAGGAGGCTCAAAGAGAAGAAAGATACAATGCTATAAATAGTTAAAGGGGAGATTCAACCAGTAAATTGTCCTAAATGATAACATGTCTAGTCTGGGGAGGGCCAAACAGAAAAAAAACTGCAATTTTTTTTTAGATAACTGACACACAAGGCATAATAAATCTGCCCCAAAGAGTTTAGATATGTGTACTGCATGGATCTACCTTATGCAATGACCTAATTTTATCAAACATATATAAATAAGCCATAAATAAACCTGAACACAGCTGTGAAGAAACTGGACCAGGGTGTCAATGGTTAACAATTCTGCAAAGGAAGTTCCTTAAAAAAAAAAAAAAAAAAAAAAGCCCATAGCATATCCAGCTGCAGTACAACTCTGTACCAGCAGGGTGTGCTATGATCCTCGTTTCTGTATATTTGGTCTAAAGTCTAAATTTTCATTTGTGTATTGCTGTAGTATGGCATGTAGGGGACAGAGAGGTCACTGGCATTACCTTTATCATGGAATTCCTGTGGGTAGCTAAAAAAGAAAGAAAATATATGTTAGCGTAATCATATTATCAGGCCATAGTTCTGTTAATTAGAAAAAGAAATCCATTATGTAATCTGAGATAATATGCCAGGCTATAATTATAGTAAGTAGGCAATAAAATGCAGAACTTTCGCCCTGGAGGTGTCATCCCGACTGATGTTAACTGTGTCATTTGTGCCATTAGTCAGGATTCATACGCATTTTAGTGTTAGACAGTCATTCCACACTATGTAAATTGGCTGAGCTCTAACAAACATATTATCCAAATATAATTACCAAATTTCTACTTATACTCATTTTATTGCCTTTAAATTAGCAATTATCAATGGCCTGAATGGTGTAAATGTGAATTAGTATAATAAGAATCAGCGCAAGAACACATTAAGGTTTTGGGAAATGACAGAACATATTTAGATTAAAAGGAAAGCCAAATATCCAGATATTAGATCAATAAATCCTCATAATTTATTATATATATAGACACAAGAGATGGGGAGTAATAACTAGATAAAGAAATGCAGTATTTAGATAGATAGATAGAGTTATAGATAGATGATAGATAGATAGATAGATAGATAGATAGATAGATAGATAGATGATGGATAGATAGATAGATAGATAGATAGATAGATAGATAGATAGATAGATGAGATTTACATCACTGGTCTATGTCCAGACAATACTATTCATTAGGTGGTATTTTAGCCATCATATTATAATGAAAAGTTCCGCAGTCGTGGTCTCAGCTGACATATCCGGTCCAGTCACTTGTTCAGATACTTATGTAGGACGCAGTAGAATATCAGGGACCGTCCGCCTGACATACAGCACAACTGTGCTGAAACTATCTATACTGATTGCTTGGGAATAGTGGGGGCGAGAATAAAATTCCAACTGCACGAGAATCAGTGGAGCGGCGCCCGTTGAATGATGTAAAGAGTTGGAGTTGGTGGAGCAGGTGAAAGGTCTTCTTTAACTTTCCATTAAGCTGAAAGAAAGGCCGGATTAAGAGGCTTTGTCTTAAAAGGGAGGCCTATATGACAGGGAGGACAGGAGAGGACAGGAGAGGGACAGGAGGGGTAATTTGACTGTTGATGTAGAGTGGATGGGGACGGGAGGAGATGTGTGGGGGGGGTACATAATGAAAGAGCGTGAAGTTTGGCGTCAGTCAGGACGAGGTGCCCGGATCATCATCGCCCACCCACACACCCTTATTTTGATTGTTAATGGGGTTTTGGATGTCACAGTAGTTTGGCAGGGGGGTCCACGAAGCTGGTGGGGTAAGAAAATGTTTCTGGTGCAGAGGGTCCTGCGGTAGGGGCTGGACTCCCCAGGCCATTTGGTGGTACTAGATGGGTTTATGCTGTAGTGGACTGGAAAGGATGATGAGCACCAAGGAGCTTTAAGAGATTGGTGCCCCCGAGCTTGTGGGTAATGGTTAGGGGTAATATTCCTGGTGCTAGGGGAAGATATATATATTTGTTTCAACAGGTTTTGGGCTTCGAGGGCCTCCTTTGTTGGGTCATCATGGTCATTGCTTATAGTTGGGTAGGGGGTAGATACTTATTTTGTCTACGGGCTATTGTTGGGTTTTGTATTATGTTGGAACTTTAAAATGCTATTAATGGTTATTTTAATAAAATGGCTGCTGGGGCTGATTCTCGTGTCATTATTTAACAAACAATGACTTGACAATGCCCTTGTGTTTGGGAGACTCGGGCAGGATAATGTACTGCGCCAAAGTTGTAGACAGGTGATGAAAAATTATATAAAGTAAGAAAGTTTTCAAAAATAGAATAATTAAATCAGTAATCAAAATTATGTGAATAAATAAAAGTGAAATCTAATTCACATCAATATTTGATATGACCGTCCTTTGCCTTCAAAGCAGCATCACTTCTTCTAAGTACACTCGAAGGAAGTTTTTGAAAGAACTCGGCAGGGAGGTTGTTCCAAACATCTTAGAGAACTAAGCCCAGATCTTCTGTGGATGTACGATTGCCCCAATCCTTCTGTGTTTAGATGTAATCCATGACAGACTGGATGATGGTGAGATCAGGGCTCTGTGGGGGCCGTATCATCACTTCTAGGACTCCTCCTCCAAACGGCAAAGGTCACACCAAATATTGATTGAATTTAGATTTCTCTTTTGTTAATTCAATTCATTTTGTTATTAGTCAAAAATAAACTATTAACACTTGAAAGCATTCTTATGTTTTCACACTCGCCTAAAATTTTTGCCTGTTACTGTAGCTAGCAGCTGAACGAGAGTTTGGTTATCCTTACTAATCTCTTGAGAGAGTCGCTTTTATCTGTCCAGGGGCTTATAGCAGGTAGGGGAGTCTGTAAACCACTTCACTCAAGTCTCTGAGAAGAGAAGACAGCCAGAGAGGCCCAACACCCGAGCCGAGCACTTCGCCCTCTTCTTTTAGAGACTGTGGGGTCTCAGTACAAGTAAAATCCTTTGACTTGTCACTATGGCATGTACAGGCTTTCTGGAACCGGAGGTACACTTTATATGTTAAAGCATAGCGCTCCATATAAAGGCAGTAATTGTACAATATACGTCTATCATATTATCATATTCTGTTTTATGATCCTGCTGAGATATATAGATACTGTGCCGCCATTCAGACATGACAACTATCGCAAACACTTTTATAGGACATTTTACTGACGTCTAGCTTTTTATAGTGATGCATTAATATGTCCAATGCCGACAGTAAAAGCCGTATCAACGAGTGATTGTAAAGTGCAAAGTCTTTTATTTTACCATTATTCTCGCTGCTATTCTGTATGGCGACAAGAGCTTACAATGGAGGCAGTATATACTTTTGAGACTTGTGTGCGTATCGTATACCAGTCTTAGTAAATGGAGCAGGGAATGGGAAGTTTATAAACAAGCTGTGGTTATAACAGACCTCACCAATGACATGGCATACATGCTAAGGGCGGGTTAACACCTGTGCCCGGTCTCCGCTTTGCAGGTTTCCGTCTTCTTCCCGAGAAACTGGACAGGAGACGGAAACCCAGCAGTCAGTTTTCAAACTAATTCACTTGAATGGGTTTGCAAACTGTCTACCTGTGAGTGTCTTCGGCCTCTTCATGGCGACGAATCATTTTTTATTTAACCGGAGACAAAGTTGGACATGCAGTACTTTGTGCCTGGTTACAAAAAAAACGGTTTTGCCGCAGAGAGGCAGAAGACGCTCACAGGTAGACACTTTGCAAACCCATTGAAGTGAATTGGTTTGAAAACTGACTGCTGGGTTTCCGACTCCTGTCCAGTTTCTCGGGCAGAAGACGGAAACACGCAAAGTGGAGACCGGGCGCAGGTGTGAACCCGCCCTCACAAGCACAGGCATAGGATGTCATCTTCACTGCACACTGATCGACAAAGACCAGTAGAGACCACCAAAGTAGCTAAGCTGGAGTGGTAGGGGATTTTTTTATGACATTCTTTAGACAACCCTATATGATGACTTATACAGTGGGGCAAAAAAGTATTTGTCAGTCACCAATAGTGCAAGTTCCACCACTTAAAAAGATGAGAGGCGTCTGTAATTTACATCATAGGTAGACCTCAACTATGAGAGACAAAATGAGAAAACAAATCCAGAAAATCACATTGTCTGATTTTGTAAGAACTTATTTGCAAATTATGGTGGAAAATAAGTATTTGGTCACCTACAAACAATCAAGATTTCTGGCTCTCACAGACCTGTAACTTCTTCTTTAAGAGTCTCCTCTTTCCTCCACTCATTACCTGTAGTAATAGCACCTGTTTAAACTTGTTATCACTATAAAAAGACACCTGTGCACACCCTCAAACAGTCAGACTCCAAACTCCACTATGGTGAAGACCAAAGAGCTGCCAAAGGACACCAGAAACAAAATTGTAGCCCTGCACCAGGCTGGGAAGACTGAATCTGCAATAGGCAACCAGCTTGGATTGAAGAAATCAACTGTGGGAGCAATAATTAGAAAATGGAAGACATACAAGACCACTGATAATCTCCCTCGCTCTGGGGCTCCACGCAAAATCTCACCCCGTGGGGTCAAAATGATCACAAGAACGGTGAGCAAAAATCCCAGAACCACGCGGGGGGACCTAGTGAATGAACTGCAGAGAGCTGGGACCAATGTTGCAAAGCCTACCATCAGTAACACACTACGCCGCCAGGGACTCAGATCCTGCAGTGCCAGACATGTCCCACTGCTTAAGCCAGTACATGTCCGGGCCTGTCTGAAGTTTGCTAGAGAGCATTTGGATGATCCAGAAGAGTATTGGGAGAATGTCCTATGGTCTGATGAAACCAAACTGGAACTGTTTGGTAGAAACACAACTTTTCGTGTTTGGAGGAAAAAGAATACTGAGTTGCATCCATCAAACACCATACCTACTGTAAAGCATGGGAGTGGAAACATCATGCTTTGGGGCTGTTTCTCTGCAAAGGGGCCAGAACAACTGATCCGGGTACATGAAAGAATGAATGGGGCCATGTATCATGAGATTTTGAGTGCAAACCTCCTTCCATCAGCAAGGGCATTGAAGATGAAACGTGGCTGGGTCTTTCAACATGACAATGATCCAAAGCACACCGCCAGGGCAACGAAGGAGTGGCTTTGTAAGAAGCATTTCAAGGTCCTGGAGTGGCCTAGCCAGTCTCCAGATCTCAACCCTATAGAAAACCTTTGGAGAGAGTTGAAAGTCCGTGTTGCCAAGTGACAGCCCCAACACATCACTGCTCTAGAGGAGATCTGCATGGAGGAATGGGCCAACATACCAACAACAGTGTGTGCCAACCTTGTGAAGACTTACAGAAAACGTTTGACCTCTGTCATTGCCAACAAAGGATATATAACAAAGTATTGAGATGAAATTTTGTTACTGACCAAATACTTATTTTCCACCATAATTTGCAAATAAATTCTTACAAAATCAGACAATGTGATTTTCTGGATTTGTTTTCTCATTTTGTCTCTCATAGTTGAGGTCTACCTATGATGTAAATTACAGACGCCTCTCATCTTTTTAAGTGGTGGAACTTGCACTATTGGTCACTGACTAAATACTTTTTTGCCCCACTGTATATCTGTATATTGTATTGGTCCATACTAAGTCAAAGCCAAGTAACCTTTTTGGATTAACCACCCAATATACTCCTACAATTGTGTTTGCTATATCACTAATATCCTCCAATATATATTGGATATAATATACTATATACAGAGAATAGGTCTCACTACACAGGCAGTAGTGAGGGGTTTATTTATCTGAAGCCCAGTGACATGTTTGTTCAAGTGACAGTTCTTATGTGTACAACGTTACACAAATGATATTTGGCCATTTTGCTAGAACTGTAAAATTTGCATTAGGTCAATCAATATGTGTGCACATTTGATCTGTATGTGTCATGAATAATGTCACAAATTGGATAATGTCGACATGTAGATAATGGATGATTGGAATTCATTATCATGTTTGAAAGAATCTTCAGAGCCATGTTCACGATGGTAAACGGCCCTAGAAATGAGAGGAAACGTGGAATTAGATGGTATGTATTAACCTTTCCATCTATCTATCTATCTATCTATCTATCTATCTATCGATCGTATCTATATGTTTGGAACTATCTATCTGATATTATTTAGCTATCTCTTTAGATATATATATATATATATATATATATATATAATCTACCTATTTATTTATGTATGTATCTATATTCTATTATCTATATGTCTATACCTTTATCTTTTTACCCATCCAGTTATCTATGTAATAAGCAAAGTTCAGAGCAACACAGTGTCTAATAAATAAGGTATGCACCCCAAGCGAACAGGGTTTAGACCCCCTCTCAGTATGTTAGCATGTTGGACAACATGGTGGCTCAGTGCTTAGTGGTCCGAAGACTTACTCATAGGGAGTTCAGACTTGGGATACTGAGTAGAGCTGTATATGCTGGTGCTATATAAGTAAAAACAAAAATCTGGTGAACTCCATTGGAGGGAGTGTATCCAAGAGTAGGAAGGACGGCACATGATCCAAAAACATTGCTTGGTCTAATCAACATATATGTACTATGGCTACTGAAACAATATATTCATACTAGCTAGCCATCTGACTATAAAACTATCTAATATTATAATATCTAATTATCTTTTGTTCATTCTATAAAACTTGCAATCTTGCTTAGGCTAGGTTCATACTTGTGCCGGGCTCTCCATTGTTCGAGACCACCAGGTGACCCAAACCTGCGGACCCCATAGACTGTAATGGGGTCCATCATGTTCCGACGTGCAAGACTTTTCTCTCCGCCAATTTTCAGTGGATTCTGCAGCAGAGTATGCTATGGAGGCTTGATGCAAAAGTGAACCTTGCTTTACAGATTCAATTGCTTATTATGAGAAGTTTTAAAAAATATCATATCTGGCGATACATACCTAGCTTTAATGTCTTTTATCTTCTTTATAAGGGCATCCTTTTTATCCTTTGCTTTTTTCGATAAGGATTCTCCTTTTAAGACATCACAGAGATAGGCTTCCAATTCTAGTAGAAAAAGAAAGTGGATATGTGTTACATTGTATCTGTAATGTAACAATGTTACTGATTTCGGTGCACTTGTAGCCACCTCCTGACCTGAAAAGTTTAATACTAAAACCACTCTAGTGAGGAGAGACATGTTGGGGAAATCAAACTTGTTTTATTGTGATAGATGTAACTTATAGGCTTCAGTCTTCAAAGAGAAGATTCATTCAAGGTACAGTATGTTAGACTATGTCATATGCAGCCTCCCCTATAGCTTTATGACTCTTCCTTTTATCAGTAGACACAATCTGATAATAGAGTCTTTCTACAGTATGCTGCTATGTTTTTATTGCTATATTTGGGGTGCCATGTATCAATCTAAGTACTGAAAAACATGTGCGAGTGTGTCAGAATATTTGGAGATTGGAATATACTCTATATTTGTCTAAATGTCACTGCATTTTGTGTTGACAGCCTCCATAGATTTTATAGCATAATCCCATAAATAAAATGATAATAACTATCGTTTATAGGACCAAATAATTTACTGTATACAATAGTAAAGGGAGTCTGTCAGTAGTAAATTGGTTACAAACCTCATCCCAGTACTTTGTAGGGGAGAGTCTACAGTTTCTAAATATTATTCAGCTTTTCCCCTCATTTGCATATGATTACAATTATGATTTACATGAAAACTGAGTAACTGAGACATTTGGAAACTGTTAAATCACCTCTACAAGGTACTGAGATTAGGCTTATAATCAGTTTACTGCCAGTAGACTCCCTTTAAAGAGGACACTATTTTTTACAGAGATATTGGCATTTTTCATTCTATCAGCCTTTCCATCAGTCTTTCAGTCCGTCTATAATAATAATAATAATAATAATAATAATAATAATAATAATAATAATCAGTATATCAGCCTTTCTATCAGTCTTATTACAACCACAATGCCCCGGTTTCTCCTGTATCTGCCATACTCCCCCATGACAGCCACAATGACCCCTTCTTTTATAAATCCAGCCTACACTTCCTTACTTCTCTCGTATGAGGCAGACCCAGCACCGCACCTCCCATGAGGCGACCTGAAGCGACCGCTTCAGGCGGCGCTATGCCGGGCCCCCGGGGGGGAGGCATTTTTGTTGACCTAAGCCAGTCCAGGACAAGCTGTCCTGGACTGGCATAGCGTCACCGTCTCGGCAGCCCGGCACGGGAAGCGAACGGTAGATTGGGGAGGCCCTGTGGACGCAGCGCTGCTCCACCGGCCTCCCCTGACACTCAAGCAGAGAGCAGGTCCTCTCCCTGCCTGCTCTCTGCCCGCTAACGCCGCCCTGTCCGCTCCGCCCCCCTTCGCCTCTCCCCTGTCGTCTGCCTTAGGCGGCATAAAAGCTAGGTTCACCCCTGGGCAGACCTAAAGCTGTGTTACACATGCAGGAAAGTAAAGCATTACATGCAAGCTATTCAAATGCATACCTTCCATAGTTCAGCAAGCTCTTGTAGGAAGATTGAAAATGGACCCACCACTGTTTGACGAAAAATGACACCGACTTTGCCTGGACCCCACTGTTTTGCACTGTGTTGCATTCTAGTTGTTGTTATTGGTTAGCCATGACCCTGTTGTGCAAATACCACCTTGTTATCATGATTTTGTTGTTGCAGTGCAATGAATACCATTCTATATTGCGCTGCACTAGATAATGTTGTGTCCTTACGGTGAGTATCTTTATTATAGTCATATGTATCACTTTTAGTACTGTATGTATTGTAACGGTATTGTTAAGTTTTTGTAATGTAAAAGTAGACCATAGGCCTCATGTATATGTCAGGGTGTGGTGATGTAACAGCTGGTGGAGATAGAAAGATATAGGTGAAGAAATGACTGACACATGTAGGTACCACTGGGTAGCTAGTGAAGAGTCCGAGGCATTGACAGTGCAGGTCAGGGGTTTTGTACTATGCCCTAAAACTTAAATGCACTGAATCCTCCATGTCAGATCACGGATTAGCGCAGAGTCAGCCCAGCATCCCTCCACATATAGTAATACATAGGTCTACAAAGTTATTCCCAGCATAAAAAATAAATGGCAGAAACTTTGTTCCTTATATGACTATTACACTGCTGTATTTGCTGTTGCATTGATTTTAGCAAACACAGGGAGAAATAGAAATCTTCCAAAGACAGGACTGGTATTGTGGGCCGAGTATGAGCTTCATCTTCTTTACCACTACAATGAACCTCCTACACCATTTATCACAACTCTCAGTAAATTCCTACAACATTTGACATCCATGATAAATGACATTTAATGGTTAAGAAGGCTTTTAGGAAACCAGTGCCGATTCTCCAGGCAACATTGATGTCACATAGTCGGCATTCCAAGTGCTGTAACAATTTTTATTTTTACGTTCCATGCAATATTTCATTTCAGTGAGCGAACAATCTTCACAAGTGAAATTCAAGTCAGCACAAATGTGCTGTTACAACGGCTGTAATGGCTATAACATCTGATATGTTTGTATGTATGGCCGTATTTATGTATGTATTGCCATATACAGAGCCTTTCACTGGCTATGCATTATATTCTGTAGCTACACTGTTCTATGAATATATTATAAAATACACAAGTATTACATGGAATATACATTACATTAAATATAGTATACATTACATTACATGATAGCCTGGCTGCTGAAACTATATGCCCTTATTATGACATATGAACACCACAGACCAGGATTCCCCCTCATGATCCAGAAAAGGCGGCTGCTCCGTACAAGCGGCTTCCATTCTAGTTGTTTTTCAGCCATTTGAGTGGTCACCATGTAATGCTACCTTTCCTCTGACTAGCTGTTTGCCTCTCTAATCTCCTGATCATCTCACAGACCACATTTTGAGAGGGGTTTTCTCTGATTAAAAAAAACCCTTTGAACTAACACTTTATTAAATTGCATTTTCAATAATTGTATTTTAAATTGCATTTTCCATGGCCCATTCAAACTATCAAGTCTGATGGCTGCACATGGACCCATGAACTAAATGGAGCCCTACACACATCCTCTATTATCAGAACCTCCCACGCTCGTATACAAAACTTCTCCCGAGCTGCACCACTTCCCTGGAATGCTCTTCCCTGGACAATCAGATTAACTCCCAACTTCTACACCTTCAAGAACAAACTAAAGACACATCTTTTCAGACAGGCCTATCACAATTTCTATCGTAAACCCTTAACCCTCCTCTGTCCCCACTCCCACATTTCCCCACATGATATGATATCATCTCATGCTAACTTTATAGGTCCAAGTTCCATCCACATCTTAAAGGACACGACTGTTGACGGCTCATAAGGTTTTATGTTTGTGTAATGACAGTAACCTATATTACAAAAGTGTCTGACCTCTGTATAAGCAATGCCGCCCCTGCTACCTCTTGTGTCACCCCCTCTACCTTATAGATTGTAAGCTCTTGCGAGCAGGGCCCTCAGTCCCATTGTGTGAAATTACTTTCTTTGTAATGTATCTTTCTATCTGTATTTGAACCCTACAAATTGTACAGCGCTGCGGAATATGTTGGCACTATATAAATAAAATGTATTATTATTAGCAGTGGGATTATGAAGACTGGTGTTATCAAAGCCAGCCCTCGTATATCTTCCCTAATGACTTCCTCTAGACTGTAGCTGTAGCATTACACCAACCAGTCTACTCTATACCTAACAACAAACTGAATTTGAAACGTAAGAGCGAGTTTATATACGGCAGGTTTATTTCCCACTAGTTCCACATGCCCTTCACAATATATGTCAGAAAGATCTGCAGGAAAACTAGAACAGGAATCAAGTTCACCAGGAAAGTCTAGCCAAGATAAGAAAAAAAGTATCAAAAATGTTAACACGACATTCCTTCCGAAAATAGATAGCAATATTTGTTTAGCTACTGTTTACATTAACAATCTCGACTGCCTTGGAGCTCTCTCCAGAGAGAGAACGTACTGCAATACTTAAAGGAACGGTTAATAGAAGCGTAGAGGGATGGCGGCACAGATAAGTGATAACATACCATTTACAAATTACTTAGTGTCAATTACAGAGAGAAATGATTTGTGAAAATAGAGATAAAATGTACCACAAGCACTTGGGTAAAATAGAGCAGAGGAAAAGGCTTTAGAATGAAATAGGATGATCACCTTAGACAATCTTAACCGCTGTGATAAACTGCTTATGCCTAATGTACATGCTTATATAGTGATGAATACTCGCAGGTGGGAATTTTATAGGTGGAGTGTGAGGCCTCCAGGAATTCGGCCTGAAAACGGCTGATTATACTGTAAATGGCCGCAAATTATAGATAAACACAATGGGGCACATGTATCAATGTGTCGCGCGTCATGAAAATGTTGTGCGTGTACTGGAAAAGTCGCTCACCGTTAGAAGGAAGGTTTGGCTAATAACCTTACACATGAAGGGTAGCCTTTTAATGGGCTGGAATTTGACTTTCAGGTAGACATAGGTGAACCAAGAAAAATTCATTTTGCTTATTTTTCGGGAGGTTCAGCCTTAGAGTCCATTCACATGGAGAAAAATGGTGAGGAATTTGGTGTGGAATTTCAGCGCTGATAAAAAAAGCCTCCCATTGACTTCTATGGGTTCCTTAAGCCAAGGAGACCCACAGATTACACTAACCACACTAAGGTGGATTAAACTCTTTAGCACCCATAACCATCACAATCAAGAATTCGTGGTAGGGACGAAGTAAGGGGCCATGGACAAATGATTACACCGGGCCCACAAGACTTTATTTATGCCAATGGTAGGAGAGATAATTTGCTGGCGTCGAAGGCGTTATAGAGTTGCAATCTTTATTTTTTGTAGGGGTTTTGAACAAAAAAAATGCAACTTTTTTCTCTTTGACACAGCCCTTTCTATTTTTATGAAAGGAGATTCACTAGGGGGTGAACAGCGCCGCACCTCCCATGAGGTGACCTGAAGCGACCGCTTCAGGCGGCGCTATGCCAAGGCCTCAGGAGGGCGGCATTTTTGCTGACCTAAGCCAGTCCAGGACAAGCTGTCCTGGACTGGCTTAGCGTCACCGTTTCTGCAGCCCGACATGGGAAGCGAGCGGTGTATTGGGGCGGCTCTGCTGGATGCAGCGCTGCTCCAGCGGCTGCCCCTCACACTCAGGCAGAGAGCAGGTCCTCTCCCTGCCTGCTCTCTGCCTGCGAACACCGCTCGCTCCGCTCGGCCACACCTCCTTTCCACTCGACCCCGCCCCCTTCCACTTGGCCCCACCCCCTTTCTTGTGACCCGCCCCCTCAGCTTCGCCCCTCCTCCGGGGGGGAGGCTTTCTGACCCCGCTTCAGGCGGCAGAAAGCCCAGGTTCACCCCTGGGGGTGAAGCATGGTTGGCGCCACAGTGCCTGTAGTATTTGTGATAATTTACACCCATTTACTGCCCTAAATGATGCCAGTTATGAGATGGAATAGATTTCAGAGCGGGGCACACCATCAGCAGAGGAATGCCAGTCTTGATGAATCCCCATTAGTGTCTGTATAGTAAAGGTCACGATACACATTTCATGGACTCACTGAAAGAAAGAATTTAGCAATTTTTTGGGATACTTACAGACAACTAGGGTTGGCCTTTTCTTCGTAAAGTCCCTAAGTCCCTTGTATGAATGGAGTGGCAGTGTGCATGCATGCCCAACATTGTTTCAATGTTTATGGGATTACCCGGGATGTCCTAGTACAGTGGTCGGCTGTTTGAGTTTGGTTGCTCTGGAACCTCCAATATTGTATGGTGGGGCATAGGCTGTGAATAGGTAGGAAATGTTTCTTGTGGAAAAACCCAAATGAAATGGTCCTTGGCAATTTGGGTACTCCTAATTGGTTTGCTCATTATCTTGCAAAATATTATGAGGGGAGTATGCAGCAGCCAAAATCATGTGGTGGCTAACCTCCCCCAAAACAAAAGTATTAAGCATGTTGAAAATCAATACACATGACCTCATTTTCACTTTCATCTGCCAATGTGGGAGAGTTGAGACACCCCCTCCATCATAAATATTGGAGTTGGTTGACTGGTCCTACTAACAATGGCAGGTCCAGACAACATTTATCTATAGCCAGCTTAACATACACTTGGTTAGGGAACAGAGTATCGCTGGAGGATCAGACTACAAAGGTTTTATTAGAGTCTGTTGCCATGGGGATTCATAGGTCTGCATAGAAGCTGCAGACACAAATGATAAGTTGGAGCAACAGATGGAGATACAAAGGTAAAAAACTTAATGCATTTAAGAAATTCCCCTGACTATGGAGGCATAACTGCATATTTAGAAGACATGTTGTTCCTTTTTCTTCTTCATTGTCCATTGCTGTTGTATATTGTGTCCTCAGCCGCTGCCTCCAGGACGGTGACAAATTCTACCGGTTGCAGTGCTTTACTACTTTGCTGCTGGAGCGCTTTGCTGGAAGTTTTGAAGTGATTGATCACAGCAGGAAAAAGGTAGAAATAGGGAGTAATGAAAGACCGCGGCACATTTAGAGGACAAATTACTGCTATATGGCGACTGTCATCACAGGTTAGTTACAGTAACACATTATTGAAGCTGCTCTTGTACATGGACAGAGTCCTAACACATACTGTAAAAGGAAACCACCAATAATGTAGCGAATAGTAAATGAAAAGCATTGCGGTACTTAGTCTAAAACCTGAAATGGAAGTGAAAATGAAGTATTGTCCTCTTTACATTATTACATCCTTGAGATTTAGTTGTTCTTAGATAAGTTACAGCCTTTTACACCAGCAGAAGTTACATGGTCATAATCATCCAGTATGTCAGGGGGAAAATGGAAGAGATTAAGAGGAAATTAATACTTGTGTGCTCTGCAAGGTTTTTACGGATTGTGCCATAGAAGATCCTGCAGAATGACAAATATTGTAGCGTTGTCTTCTAATCACTTTTTCATGAATTTCTAGTTTACTCGACCTAATACAATACGTCATACCGAGCCAATATAATACAAGTCAAAAAGACAATAGACAACTATATTCAGTTTACCCTAATCGCAGGCATTGCTTTGTGTAATGCCCCCCCCCAAAAAAAAAAAAAAAAGTGCCCATGAGCCCCACATTTTGCGAAATGGCTACAACCGCCCTGTTCCTATGACAGCCGGGTACCCAATAAAGGCTGGTCTATGACCAACCTCAAAAACGCCCAGTTGTGGGGGAAAAAAAAAAATCACAAAAGCCAAACTGATGTTTTTTCTCCTTTTCGCCTCCCATAAAAATTAGAATAAAAAACAACCGAAACATCAAACATTGCCCAAAATGGTATAAATAAAAAATATATTTGGCCCTGCAAAGAAAACACCCATAAACGGTGATATAAAAATGTTATGGATGTCAGAATATGGCGACTCCAAAAACTATATAAATTTGGTACCTGCTGAAATGTACCTGCCTACTCTTAGAATACAGGTAACATGTCAATGAACACCGTAAAAAATGAAGCCCATAACAAATTACACTCAGTTTTTTTCCCAATCCAACCCATTCTGAATTTTTTTCCGGCTTCACAGTACATTGCACGGGATATTAAATGGTACCATTACAAAGTACAATTTGTCTCACAAAAATTAAGTTCTCATACGGCTCTGTGAACGAAAAAATAAAAAAGTTATGGCTCTTGAAAAGCAGGGAGTTTTCAGAATGTATCTATAGTAAGGGTAGCATATGTAGTGACCTTATACCGGACCCCATTGTCATGCACCCAACGACCCCTACACACTCTTAACTGTTTCCCATATGCACTAGGGTCAGTGAACTCTAAGTTTCACAGAGTAGAAAACACACCAAGGTCGGGGTCTTTCGGTGCCTGTTTGTCACTTGAGGGCAGAAGCCCTGTGTACTTCCAGCAGCCCGTACTATTAATATTTTTCAGTAGCCTACAATGGGCTCAGTATGGAAGCTCAATGGTTCACCAATGTAGAGAACTGTACAGTCTGTATGTGCTGATATATTACGCCATCCGATTTGGACATATTGTAATTATTACACCATACATAAGGTAATTTCACTCCTATTCAGGCCGACAGCAATAGATCTTGCTATACCCTTTATTTGTGGTATGACACAGTAGGTCATAACCACATTACTCACAAAGATGACTTTAAAGAACCGATCGCTCCCTTAAACAAGGGTCTTTTGTGTTCTTCAGATATCATGGCGTAAGACAGAAGTCCTTTATAGTCCCTCTACCCAAGTTTTATTGATATGTCCTCTTGGTAGACATGACTGGCTCAGTGGAGAACTTTCATTTGCTCCATTTTTACATTCCTAATCTGCTCTACTACAGAGAACGTTCCTAACTTGACTGGTATGGCCAAGAACATTTGACCTTGGACAACATAAATCCATAATTTGCTAGCATTAGGATTTTCCCATGATCATAGCAATGGTACTCATTGTTCAGCCATAAAGGTAGTGACCATGCACACGTGTGGAGTTGGGGGGTCTACAGCTCAGGGTTGAACACTCTTGCAGCACCAGCTCTCCTATAGGCACGGCCAGTTAAGGAATAGCGGTTGTTCTGATAATACTTGGACTCCTCTGCAGAATATATTATTTCCCGGCTGAGCTTTAAATAGCGAAAAGTGTCTTATAACAAATCTATCAGTTCAGCAACAAAATCTTAACCACAGGTTACAATAAGAAGCTATGAAAGCTATTAATACTTGGCAGGTCAGACAGCAAAGTGGTCAAGATACACGAAGAGAAAATCTCAAAGCAACAAGTTAAATCTGGTTAATGGTTTTCTGGTTAAGCCTCATATTTTCATCACAATTATAAAAGTAGACAAATCTAAATGTATCTGAAATTGTCTTATTAGAGCTATATATAGCTATGTATCAGTAATAGTATCATTATAGACCATTCCCTACCACATTCCGCATAATTCTTGATTTATATCATTTTTATTTGTAATATAAGACGAGGTTTAGTCATGTCACTCATTGTGACCCCTTTAACCCCTTCCCGCCATAACCACTTTTCGACTTTTGGGGTTATTCTAACTCCCAGTCTCCTAAAAGCCATAACCGTTTTATGTTTCTGTTCCCCATATGAGAGCTTCATTTTGATAAATTTTACTGGTACCATTTAGTATTCCATAAGATGTACTGGGAAGCTGGAAAAAAATTCAGAATGGGGTAGAATTAGAGAAAAACTCTACCTGTGCAACTTTCTTACGGGCTTCGTTTTTATGCCATTCACTGTGCAGCCAAAATGACTTATCACCTGTATTCTGCGGGTCGGTACTATTCTGGAGATACCAAAGTTCTATAGTTTTTATATTTTACCACTTTTAAAAAAAATCCAAAAATATTAAAATGAAAATTTCTTTGAGTCACCATATTCTATAACACCCATAACTTTTTATATTTCTGTATATAGAGCAGCATAAGGCCTCTTTGTTTCAGATGTACTTTTTATTTATACCATTTCAGGGAATGTCTGATGTTTTGATCTTTTTTATGCAACTTTCTTGGGAAGGCAAAAAAAAACTGTGGAAAAACATTATTTTATTTCTCAGTACTTTGATTTTATAAGTTTGTAGTTGGGCATTTTTGATGGTGATACATTGCAGTGTACTGTAAAATCCATAGAAGTCTATTACAGGCTGTCTAGCACAGCCTGTGATAGAACTACACTGACGGCAAGCCTGGGAGTCCTCAATATGCCCCTGGCTGTTACAGTAACGGATTGCTGCCCATGGATCTCATTACTGGGAACCATGATCATCCTCAATATGGCAGTACCCTGCTCCACTGGTAAGTAGATGCCTCAGTCACATTTTATTGAGCTCATCTGTAGAAATAATGTTCGCAACCAATGAGAGAATTGATGGCAGGCATTGCCTCGGGCTCACCACTATATAATACCTGGGTCTCCTGATGTCTGCTGGTATGATACAGCAAATGTCAGGAACTGGTTAAATGGCACCTGTCACATCTAGCTCTGGGCAGCATGTTGGAGAGCAGGAGATGCTGAGAAGACATGAATTTTCTTCACTTATTTACCTTCTTCTGCCTCTGATCAAATCTGTACAATAGATCTCTATGGAGAGGGGAGATGGGAGGAAGAGGTATGTCCACAGACACACTTTTCTTACCCAACACAACCGGGTTATCAGGAATTACTTTCCAGCCCTCTCCAAAAAGACTTATTTAGTGCTGTAGATGGCTTCATGTCACTGTCTCTCTTCTTCTACTCCTCCCCTTTCCATAGACCATATTGTGAACTAGTCTGCTTGTGTACAGAGTACAAACTAAAATTAGTCAGGTAAGAAGTAAGACAAAAGTAATTCTTAAAGATATACTTTGGGGAAGTATATTGCAATTTTGCTCCTTTCATCTATTGTATTGATTTATGAAACAGTAAATAAACATACGCTTTAGCTCTGCTCATTCTAAGCTTAGAAGTCCAGTGTTTGGTCCCTATCAGTCATCTCTGAATGCATTCTCAAAGCTGTCATTCATTGAGTAGGACCGCCCTCTGGACTCCTAAGCAGGGATTTCAAGAACTTACATTGCATGTTCTGCCACACAACAGTTCTCATTCTATAATGAGAACTGTTGTGTGGCAGAACATGCAATGTAAGTTCTTGAAATCCCTGCTTAGGAGTCCAGAGGGCGGTCCTACTCAATGATTGACAGCTTTGCAGCGCTGGAGTCCTGGTGTTCAAATCCCGCCAAGGGCAAAAAAACATCTGCAAGGAGTTTGTATGTTCTCCCCGTGTTGGATTTTCATCCTGTGTTCCAAAAAAGACATACTGATAGGGAAAAAGAAAGGAAAAAAAAAAGTACATTGTGAGCTCTATGTGGGGCTCACAATCTACATTTAAAAAAAAAAAAAAAAAAAAACATTTCTCATTCTGCTCAGCTCCTCCTGCTCTGTGAGATTTTCGTAGTGACAGGTTTCCGACTGCTCTTCATTTGTAGAATATACAATACAAACCACAGATAATTGATAATATTATCTGATATAGCTTAGCAGAAAAATGGTATGGAAGTTTTATATAAAGCAGACCAATACCATTTAGTTTGATATATTATATACTCAAATATGGCTGCCAGGTTGCACCCACCAGAAGGAATAATGCTGAGGAGCCACAATCCATCTACCTGGAATATGTGTATGTGCACTTTTAATTGCATCATAAATTTTCATTTCTTTGTACACGCAGGACGTGTCAATAAGGATCAATAAGGCTTAATATATTAATCGACTCATAAGAAACAGACTAATGGTAAGTGAACACCGGAGGAAGTTTCAAATGCTGTTTCTAAGAAGAAGAAACTGCTAAGGACCCCTTTGGAAGAATGAACAGGAAATTTCAGAGACACAGACATTTGCATGGGGAAACCCCAGGAAGCAGAGTTCTGCCCAAGATAAATGCATAGCAATAGTAATACAGTATTATTACAGTACTAAAAATAAAATGCTTTTAAAGGGACAATTTAGTAATTTTTTGTATTCCTTGTGATCCCTGTATTAGGAAGTTGTCTACTCTCAGTGTCTTTCCTTTTCTGTTTTCACCTTCTTCAATAATTCCTATGATCTCTTTTTCTAGCATAGATTGCTGTGTAAATAAGACACCTCTCTCTGCTGCCTGCAGATACTCATAAGAACTACCATGTGACCTCAGACTCATAAAAGATCCCCCCACCTCATTATTCTACCCTACCACTGCTGTCATAATGTCTCCCTGCTCTGCCTCTCACATAATCTACCCCCCCTTAGACCCAAGGTCCTATGGTGATATCTAGAGATGAGCGAACACTAAAATGTTCGAGGTTCGAAATTCGATTCGAACAGCCGCTCACTGTTCGAGTGTTCGAATGGGTTTCGAACCCCATTATAGTCTATGGGGAACATAAACTCGTTAAGGGGGAAACCCAAATTCGTGTCTGGAGGGTCACCAAGTCCACTATGACACCCCAGGAAATGATACCAACACCCTGGAATGACACTGGGACAGCAGGGGAAGCATGTCTGGGGGCATAAAAGTCACTTTATTTCATGGAAATCCCTGTCAGTTTGCGATTTTCGCAAGCTAACTTTTCCCCATAGAAATGCATTGGCCAGTGCTGATTGGCCAGAGTACGGAACTCGACCAATCAGCGCTGGCTCTGCTGGAGGAGGCGGAGTCTAAGATAGCTCCACACCAGTCTCCATTCAGGTCCGACCTTAGACTCCGCCTCCTCCGGCAGAGCCAGCGCTGATTGGCCGAAGGCTGGCCAATGCATTCCTATGCGAATGCAGACTTAGCAGTGCTGAGTCAGTTTTGCTCAACTACACATCTGATGCACACTCGGCACTGCTACATCAGATGTAGCAATCTGATGTAGCAGAGCCGAGGGTGCACTAGAACCCCTGTGCAAACTCAGTTCACGCTAATAGAATGCATTGGCCAGCGCTGATTGGCCAATGCATTCTATTAGCCCGATGAAGTAGAGCTGAATGTGTGTGCTAAGCACACACATTCAGCACTGCTTCATCACGCCAATACAATGCATTAGCCAGTGCTGATTGGCCAGAGTACGGAATTCGGCCAATCAGCGCTGGCCAATGCATTCTATTAGCCCGATGAAGTAGAGCTGAATGTGTGTGCTAAGCACACACATTCAGCACTGCTTCATCAAGCCAATACAATGCATTAGCCAGTGCTGATTGGCCAGAGTACGGAATTCGGCCAATCAGCGCTGGCTCTGCTGGAGGAGGCGGAGTCTAAGATCGCTCCACACCAGTCTCCATTCAGGTCCGACCTTAGACTCCGCCTCCTCCGGCAGAGCCAGCGCTGATTGGCCGAAGGCTGGCCAATGCATTCCTATGCGAATGCAGACTTAGCAGTGCTGAGTCAGTTTTGCTCAACTACACATCTGATGCACACTCGGCACTGCTACATCAGATGTAGCAATCTGATGTAGCAGAGCCGAGGGTGCACTAGAACCCCTGTGCAAACTCAGTTCACGCTAATAGAATGCATTGGCCAGCGCTGATTGGCCAATGCATTCTATTAGCCCGATGAAGTAGAGCTGAATGTGTGTGCTAAGCACACACATTCAGCACTGCTTCATCAAGCCAATACAATGCATTAGCCAGTGCTGATTGGCCAGAGTACGGAATTCGGCCAATCAGCGCTGGCTCTGCTGGAGGAGGCGGAGTCTAAGGTCGGACCTGAATGGAGACTGGTGTGGAGCGATCTTAGACTCCGCCTCCTCCAGCAGAGCCAGCGCTGATTGGCCGAATTCCGTACTCTGGCCAATCAGCACTGGCTAATGCATTGTATTGGCATGATGAAGCAGTGCTGAATGTGTGTGCTTAGCACACACATTCAGCTCTACTTCATCGGGCTAATAGAATGCATTGGCCAGCGCTGATTGGCCGAATTCCGTACTCTGGCCAATCAGTGCTGGCCAATGCATTCTATTAGCTTGATGAAGCAGAGTGTGCACAAGGGTTCAAGCGCACCCTCGGCTCTGATGTAGCAGAGCCGAGGCTGCACAAGGGTTCAAGCGCACCCTCGGCTCTGATGTAGGAGAGCCGAGGGTGCACTTGAACCCTTGTGCAGCCTCGGCTCTGCTACATCAGAGCCGAGGGTACGCTTGAACCCTTGTGCACACTCTGCTTCATCAAGCTAATAGAATGCATTGGCCAGCGCTGATTGGCCAATGTATTCTATTAGCCTGATGAAGTAGAGCTGAATGTGTGTGCTAAGCACACACATTCAGCTCTACTTCATCGGGCTAATAGAATGCATTGGCCAGCGCTGATTGGCCAGAGTACGGAACTCGACCAATCAGCGCTGGCTCTGCTGGAGGAGGCGGAGTCTAAGATCGCTCCACACCAGTCTCCATTCAGGTCCGACCTTAGACTCCGCCTCCTCCAGCAGAGCCAGCGCTGATTGGCCGAATTCCGTACTCTGGCCAATCAGCACTGGCTAATGCATTGTATTGGCGTGATGAAGCAGTGCTGAATGTGTGTGCTTAGCACACACATTCAGCTCTACTTCATCGGGCTAATAGAATGCATTGGCCAATCAGCGCTGGCCAATGCATTCTATTAGCGTGAACTGAGTTTGCACAGGGGTTCTAGTGCACCCTCGGCTCTGCTACATCAGATTGCTACATCTGATGTAGCAGTGCCGAGTGTGCATCAGATGTGTAGTTGAGCAAAACTGACTCAGCACTGCTAAGTCTCTGCATTCGCATAGGAATGCATTGGCCAGCCTTCGGCCAATCAGCGCTGGCTCTGCCGGAGGAGGCGGAGTCTAAGGTCGGACCTGAATGGAGACTGGTGTGGAGCGATCTTAGACTCCGCCTCCTCCAGCAGAGCCAGCGCTGATTGGTCGAGTTCCGTACTCTGGCCAATCAGCGCTGGCCAATGCATTCTATTAGCCCGATGAAGTAGAGCTGAATGTGTGTGCTTAGCACACACATTCAGCTCTACTTCATCAGGCTAATAGAATACATTGGCCAATCAGCGCTGGCCAATGCATTCTATTAGCTTGATGAAGCAGAGTGTGCACAAGGGTTCAAGCGCACCCTCGGCTCTGATGTAGCAGAGCTGAGGGTGCACAAGGGTTCAAGTGCACCCTCGGCTCTCCTACATCAGAGCCGAGGGTGCGCTTGAACCCTTGTGCAGCCTCGGCTCTGCTACATCAGAGCCGAGGGTGCGCTTGAACCCTTGTGCACACTCTGCTTCATCAAGCTAATAGAATGCATTGGCCAGCACTGATTGGCCAGAGTACGGAATTCGGCCAATCAGCGCTGGCCAATGCATCCCTATGGGAAAAAGTTTATCTCACAAAAATCACAATTACACACCCGATAGAGCCCCAAAAAGTTATTTTTAATAACATTCCCCCCTAAATAAAGGTTATCCCTAGCTATCCCTGCCTGTACAGCTATCCCTGTCTCATAGTCACAAAGTTCACATTCTCATATGACCCGGATTTGAAATCCACTATTCGTCTAAAATGGAGGTCACCTGATTTCGGCAGCCAATGACTTTTTCCAATTTTTTTCAATGCCCCCAGTGTCGTAGTTCCTGTCCCACCTCCCCTGCGCTGTTATTGGTGCAAAAAAGGCGCCAGGGAAGGTGGGAGGGGAATCGAATTTTGGCGCACTTTACCACGTGGTGTTCGATTCGATTCGAACATGGCGAACACCCTGATATCCGATCGAACATGTGTTCGATAGAACACTGTTCGCTCATCTCTAGTGATATCATCTTCAGGCCGGGTTCACACGGAGTATTATGGCACGTAATGTGGTACGTAGACGGCGCGGGAGCTTTTACGTGCCGTCTACGCTCCCATTGTTTTCAAAGGGAGCCGGTACCATATACACGGCGCTATTTTGCAGCCGTGATTTTGTGGCGGCCGCAAAATAGCGCCGCGTATACGGTACCGACTCACATTGAATACAATGGGAGCGCAGACGGCCCGCAAAAGCTCCCGCGCCGTCTACGTACCACATTACGTGCCATAATACTCCGTGTGAACCCGGCCTCACAGGAAGGTGAATTTAGTATTAGCTATGCAGTGTTTTACAGAAACAGTAAATTGACATGGCTACAGGTACTAGACATGGGTACAGGTAGCAGGCATGGGTGCAGTATCAGCAATAACAGATTTTAAGGGTATGTTCACACGTCAGAATTTGCATTCTGCGTGTGAACATTCCGCATGGCTAGCCGTGACGGGATGCCGTTGCAGTGCACCGATATCCAGTCGCAGCATTACGCTTGAATAATGAGCCTAATCAGGGAGGAGCCTCGCACCACGGACACCATGGCTAAGTCAGCCGCGGAATCTGCGGCAGAATAGGACAACGCACTTCTTTTTTTCGCTACTAGCTAGCGGAAAAAATAAGCGAGTGGCTCCCATTGAAGTCAATGGGAGTCGTTTTTGTAGCCGGATTTTGAGGCGGATTCCGTGTCAAAATCCGCTCCAAAAAACTCTGTGTGAACCTACCTTAAATCTACTTTATTGACTACCTTGCATAGCTAAAACAAATATTGAATTATAACTATAACTATAGATTAAATATATGTATTCTTTCCATCTGATTTTACTGGAATGGCTTGAATAAGATTTTAGTCTGGTAGTCAGTAGCCTCAATATAAATTTGCCGAGTGCCAACGGCACATATAGTTAAAGGAATTATCTATTTTTTTATCCCAGAAACAGCGCCACTCTTTTGGTTGTAATAGGTATTGCAGTCTCTTTCACTTGAATAAGCTACAAAGCCGGACACAGTCCAAGAACACTTACAATACTATTTCTAGACTGAACAGCAGACCCTAGGACCCCACATCAAGTGCTTTGTCCACTTATAGAATAAACTGATGTATCACATCATTCTTTGTATTAATCTCCCATTACAGGAGTTTAATACACTTAGGGGGACAGTGCTAGTGAGAATTCTCATAATAACGACATTGAAAACCAGCCTGTAAGAAATAAAACCCCAAATGACATTCTATAAACTCTTAGCCTCATTACATTGATCCACCTTCATACTTAAATGATTATCCGTCTGCAGGTCAAATTCCTAAGTACAAGGTTTATGAAATATTCATATAACCAATGTGGCTGGAAGTTCTGTGGTCTGCCTGAAAAGTTCCATTTCAAGAATTTCTACTCAAGTAAATACCGCATACTAAAAACCTAAAATTAAAGGTCACCTAAACATTAAGTTTTCTTGTAAAATTTCACAAATAAAGACCATTTTGTTGAAGGTTATAACTCCTACAGATGTTTGGGAACTATAGTTATGATTCCTACAGGCCGGGCAAAGATACCGAAAATGCCCTTCAGAGCACTGCAGTAAACAACTGTCCAGCTCCGGCTGACTGATAAGATATTACAATTGCTTTTACTCAGCTAGATAACACGTATTAATATGAAGTGGTTTCTGTCAAAGTCTGGCAGGTTTTGGAAATGATTAAAATTAGTTTATAAGCAAAGGTCTGAGTAAGTGATTTAGCAGTATCTAATCGGTACTGACCAAAGTCATGTGGAGTTGTTAGTACGGCCATGAAGGGGAAATGTGTGGCCACCCACAGTTTCCTACTAATGAGACAACCGCTGATTAATTTTAAGGTAGAGTTCACACTGTGCTCACAGGTTTATTATAGTTTAGATCAGATTAGCATCAGATTCTTCTGCATGTATGCTAAGAGTCTGTGGCTCCCACCTTAGTATTTTACTTTATACTGTACAGTTCTCAGCTTCCTGCCTTTGATATCATGCTATTTGCTCATGTAATTATGATAAAGTTAAAGGGGTTTTCCAGGGAAATAAAAAAAAAAGAAAAAAAAGTGCTATTAATGGGTTAATAAGCACACCCATATCCCTTTAACAGTGTTTGGTGTGATTTCTGGGAGCTCCTGGCATCTTCTGCATTTGTTTACATGGTGTAGCTTCCTGTGCTTCTAGCCTACAATTACCATAATGCTTTGCTCCCTCCCCCTTTCTCTCTCCCATACAACCCCTCCCTGTCTCCCTAGCTAGCCTTCGCACTACTAGCCCTTCCCAACTAACTCAGTCCCCCCTTCCTCATTGAAGATTCCCTCACAATATCTGTTGATAATCAGTGGAAGAAATACTCCTGCACAGAGATGAGTATGGGGTTGGGGTTTTTTACACCTTCCTGGCCTAATTTTTTTTTTTTTTTTTTTTATTTATCCTGGACAACCACTTTAAGCCTTGTCATCTCAGTCTGCAGCTGAAGATGGAGCAGATCATCATTCCTGCAGGATTTCTACAAGTCTGTTTTATGTCAGGATCATTCAGAAAATCCTGCAGACTGATAAATAGTGAGAGCAACTATATCTACTCTGAAGCTAGTGCTTGAAATGTGTCCCTGAATCTGAGTGGGAGCTACTTGCCCTGATATCTGCCTAAATATCAGTTAGAAAGAACACCTGCCCTGGGCCTGTCCACTATACCATGTCTTACCTGTCACTTCGATGCCACTAACTGGTATCTCTTAAACCATCCTGATCTTTACTGCTGAAACTACTAGTAGCCCAAAGCCAAATCAGGTTAGTGGTACAGTGGGTCCACACCAGCTGCATTACAGAGACCAAGTCATCCAGGAATGGATGAAAAACACTTAAGAGCCATCACTAAATGGTCAGAATCAAGAGAACATACCAGTTTAAACCTTTGATCGCCGCTGTGAAGACGGCTTGAAGTGGAGAGGGGTCTCCACCTTCAACAAGCTCATTCGGTTTCTCCCAGTTAAATCGAGGCTTCACAAAGCCAAAACAATGGGGCAACACGGTGGCTCAGTAGTTAGCACTGCAGCCTTGCAGCTCTGGAAGCCAAAACAATGAAATAAATAAAAAAAAAATTATGGATTCTAAAATACTAAAGCAAAAAATGTAACTGTTAAAAAAAAAAAAAAAAGCAACAGACCCGATTAATGTAGAGCTAAACCACAAAATATTATTAGCAGCGTCATTATGGGGAAATATAATTCTAACTATATGTAACTATATGTAAATATAGAAGAAGTGCACCGAGCGACCACAATCTGTTTACTCCAACTTTCAGAGCAAATACCAGTAGTGGACTGGAGTATGGATGACCAACAGGAAACCCAACACCCAGCCGGGTGGTAGAACAAGGATATATGACCACAATTAGGGAATAACACTGCGCTGACTAGAAGCGTTTAATTGTAAACAACGCACTTTATTGGATTCCAACACACATCCAATAAAGTGCGTTGTTTACAATTAAATGCTTCTAGTCAGCGCAGTGTTATTCCCCTAATTTTGGTCATATATCCTTATATATAAATATAGCATTGTTTAAGGCAGGGTCGGACTGGCCCACGGGGGATCCAGTGAATCCCCCTGTGGGCCCCGTGCCTTTAGTGGGCCCTACCAGAGAAAAGCTGCTTTTTTAATAGGAAGTGGAGGTCTGGTAACGGGCGGCAACCAAGCCACATATTGTTAATGGAATGGGACCTGGCATTATATTGGCTCCTTTCCCATAATGCTATTATTATACACTGGGGTCGTCTCATATCCCAGAGTATAATAATTGAAGGCCCAGGAGAGGTGACTAAATATAGCAAACACTTATATTCTCCTGTCCTGAGACTCCAATGGATCCTACCATCTTCTTCGGGCCTCTTCTGGCCTGTAACTGAGGTCACACGTCCCAGACATCACTTCTGGGGCCTTTGATTGGGCCCTGCAGTCAAGTCGAGCGTGCCAGCTTTATTACATCAGACGTGCCCCATGTAACCAGTGAGGCCCAAACACAGACCACAGTAGTGACGTTTGGGACACGTAACCTCAGTTACAGATTAGAAGACCCCCAAAAAGATGGTGGGAGCTGTAGGAGTCCCAAGAGCAGTAAGTATAAGTGTTTGCTATATTTAATCACCTCCCCTGCATGACCTTAGTCACATGCAGAAGAGTGAAAGAGGATGCAGAAGACTTCTGGATGAAGTTATGCTGCCCAAGTGAGAAGAGGTAAGGTGAGAATAAGTTTTTGTTATTTTCCATCATCTCCCCTGGGCCTCCGATTATTATACTCTGAGGCAACCACAGGCTATTATAACAATACTAAAACTATTCAGGATGACGAAATTCACCAAATATTTAACAAATTAATCTGAACTAGTTTAATGAGGACTCTTGGGAGCATTTTATTCTGTTTGGTGCCACTGTGGGGAGCATATTATTCTGTGTGAGGCCACTGTGGAGCATATTATTCTGTGTGGGACCACTGTGAAGCATATTATACTGTGAGAGGCCACTATGGAGTATATTACACTGTGTGGGGGCCACTGTGGAGCATATTATAACTATGCTTGTCCATCATGAGTCATCAGATATCTGAGACACTACAGTCAACTATGTTACTAAGTAAAGCTAAGGCCCTATGTAGTGGCCCACACCTAAACAAACCAGCAGAAAAAATGCAGTGGAAATGCATCACTTTTTTTAAGCAGTGTTCTTCATTGATTTTTTTTTTTGCGTTTTTTCTTCGCTTATTAAATCTATAGGGAAAACACAAGCATTTCCGCAGGTAAAATTAACATGGTGCGTTTTTGAAAAATGCAGCTTTTCCACAGTGTTTTTTTCTGCTGCATATCTGCAGAGTACGGCTTTAGCCTAAAGGAGGGTTCAGACTCGTCAGATGTTTTTTTCTGAATGCTAAAGGAACAAGGCACTTATAAAATAGAAAGTGGTCATCCCTGTTACACAATGCCTGTACTTATTAGTTGTTATGACCAAAATAATCTACAATTAAACATCTAGAACTATGAAAGGTCCCTATTGTCTGCAAATGTAAGACGCACAAGCAATGCTTTATCTGTATGAGCTCAATATATTTACTGTAAATACTCGCAGTATCAATGTTTTCTACTCGGATCAATAAGAGAACATAAGAGAACATAGAGGAAAGTGTCATTTAGAACAACATATGCAAAAAGTTCTGCAATACAATGGATGGACCTTTCCTAAATTGTGCTAACTCTAAAAAGTAAAAGCAATAGAATATCTAGAATTACCGGTATATTATTTTCAATATTTATTTTACTTGAACACTTTTATATCTGTAGTCATGTAAGAACATAGAACATGAGTGATAAGAGGAAGAAGCTAAAAAAAGAAATATAAAAAAACTATTGTGGTAATGTTGGTATCCTGTGGTTATTATTTTTAAATATTTCCTAAACGTAACATCATCTATCCACAAGATATAGATCTGTTCACTGGTGAGTTCAACCATCAGGACCCCCAGTAATCACAAGAATGGGGGCCTGCAAGTTACCCTGTGTGGTCCATGTGAACGGAACAATTGAGACATTCCTGACGGTCTAGGCCTGTAAAGGTATTCAGAATTCTTAATGATTTAGGGTTGCACAAAGGTTAATGGAAGCTTCCCTAGTGATCTAAGGTGATAAAGAAGTAAATGGGGTTAGCGAAGGTTAGTGGTAAATTCCTTTGTGATGTGAGACGATAACGGTATTAATGGGGCTACCGAGACGCTTAAAGGGGTTGTCCCATCTCAAGGATCCTATCTATACTGGTAGCTTATGTAAATTGAAGCTTTTTTCTAAATATATTGCTTTAGAAATTCTGCTTTGTTTGCCTGCTATGTGAACTTATTCCTCTCATTGTTTACACTGCATTACAATAACCACGGATATGGGAGATAGGACAAATGACTTCACTTACTCACTGCTCTGCCAACAGGACAATCCATTCAGATAATTGCACCCTGCTGATAAAGTCTGTTATCTCTCTAAGTAAACACACAGATAACACGGAGTCGGTTCTGTACAAGAATCTGCAGATTATCTGACCTGCAGAAGTGTTATTTGTCCCGTTCAGCAGGAGGGAGGAGAGGGGGAGTGAAATACAGGAAGTGAGAAGCAGACACTGCATACAGCCTAGCTGAAGGGCTAAGATGGGAGAACCCCTTTAAGTTGATGACATATCGATTAGGCACAACACTTGGGGGTCCGACTCTGGGAACCCCCGTGGATCAGTCGATTGAAGTGGTGGCAGCGCTACCTGCACTCCGCATGTCGCGTTCCTCGGTCACATGGCCTTATCACAGCTTAGTCCACTTCAAATAAATGGGCTGAGCTGCATTACAGTCACATCTGCTGCGCAAATGTACAACACACTGCTTGGTAACTATGGAAGAGGCTTCAGTGCTCACTCAAGCGCTGCAGCCTCTTAAAACAGCTGATCACCCAGGGGTCTATACACTATACAAGGCAGTTTGCTCTCCAGGCTCAAGTACCATGAAGAGACCTGCTTAATGCTAAGTGTGCCTCTTCTTCTTCATGTCTGATCACAAAATGCAGAAGGTAGAATATATTATGTGGCCATTTAACAGCTATGACATTTAAGGAAATTATTAAAAATGCCTGTAACCAAGTGTATAGCTGAATGGGGTTCAGGTCCTGGTGATTATTGTAGCCCAAAGTCCCCTTACCACATAAGAAGATAGTAGTATATGCATATAGAGTGAGTGGGGTCCTTGGTACCGCTTTTGCAATGGGGCCCAGCAGGGATGAACCTATCCTCTCTGCCACATGTGGCAAACTATAGAAAGGTGCCCCCTCCCCTCACACAAACAAACAAAAAATACTCAACCTAGCCATCTTTGGTGCCATGATGGGGCCCCCTACTTAGGATACACCCCCATTGGCAGACTGTTTATGGACCCCCATATATTGTATATGACCACCTTTTTTGCCTTCCACACAGTATATGACCAATTTTTTATTGTCCCCAGACATTATGGCTTAAGCATCAGTTACAGGCGGTAGTGTAGGGTGGCATGGACAAGAGCATGGAAAGGTGCAATAAACAGCAGCTAATTTAAAAAAAATGCTGCCCCCCTCCCCAGTTTATTTCATGAGGCGCTGCCTGAGGACACTGCCTCAAGTAGCCTCCTGGAATATGTGCCCCTGAGGCCCAGGAGCCGTGAGCCACACCACCAGTAACACATAGAACCTTTATTTCCAAGCAGTATGCTGTGTTTCTTTAAACTGCAGCATCACCCTTATACATAATGTATATCGTATGTAGCAGCCCCCTTGAAAAAAATAAGGAGAAAAAAATTATGCAAAAACCATGGTTGCACTCTCCTTTTATGAGCTCTCATTTATTTCAATGGGAGCTGAGTTGCAGTGAAGGCGCCAGGTTGATAGACATCGGATAGAGTTTTCTGCTTCGGGCCCAATATTGTGTATTGGACGGGCCCCGGAAGCGGCTCAGTACAGATGATCCAGTAGTGGGCCCCCTATCAATCATATATCTATGGACTATCCCGACAATAGGACATAAAAAAAATAAGCCCTCACAACCCCTTTAATAAGAAAAAGGAAACCATTACTGCAACTAAAGCAGTGATGGTTTTGTATACTGTGTGGTGTGAACATAGCTTCAGAGACATTTAACATGAGACGTGACATTCTAAAGAATATGTCACAGACATTGGTCATACTGATGACAGTTCTTACAGCGACTGTGGCATTATTGATAAATCAGAGGCTTTATATATATAGTATGTTACAAAATATTAGGTAATATTTTATATAATATAATTCTATATAAAACTTTCAGGCTTGTATTAAGGGGAGTCGACACCGGCCTCATAAATATTCGACTGCTCCCACCTCCATATAGAGTACATTACAGTGATGAACAATATTCCTTTGATATATATGTCCCTTTTGCAGATTTGGAAAAAAAACTAATTTGAAGTAATATGCAAATGAGGCAATTCGTGCATCGGGGGCAGTCCACTGAGCTCTTGCTGCTTAAGTAGGATGGGGGATATCAAAGCAATGGGAGGATCAACTCACAGGGTGGTGCAGGCAGGAGATAGCAGGGGTCTGAGCAGCTCAAGTCCTGCACCCAGTGATGTGCTCTGTAATGGGGTGGCAGCAGCTGAATATATTTGAGTAGGAGGGATGGTAGACTCTGTTTAAAGATTTCATAGCATTTACATTACATTATGGTTTATACTATAAGCTAAATAACAAAAGAAAATCTGTGAGACCTATGTAATATACCAATTTGAGTAGATATGTTGTAGTTCAGTGGTTCTTAACCAGGGTTCGATCGAACCCTAGGCCATATGTACGGTTCATTTTGTGTACCAGTAAAAAAACATATACCTATGTCTTGAATTTGGAAAAAAATCATATTTGATTTACCACTAAAGAAGGGTTCGGTGAATGTGCAGATGAAACTGGTGGGTTCGGCACCTCAAACAAGGTTAAGAACCACTGTTGTAGCTATATTGTGCACGTATATATGTGATTGAAGACACAAGTTATAAGTCTTTGTATTTAGCAAATTCCAAACCGGTCCCTGATCCGAGATCCTGAAGTGTACAATGTACTAGTGTCCTGTATGTAAGTATATAGACGTAAATGTACCCAGCACACCCATAGATTCTGCACCCTGACAACCACAGTACATCAACATATGTTTAAACATTGTGGTCTCCATAGTCGCAGTCCCCATGCTGTAAGCTGCAGGTCAGAATGCAGGTAATTACAATGACTCGTAACCTGTTCTACTCATTTACATGAGCACAGCAGGAGTCAGTACAGATCCCCTTTAAGAACTCCCTGTACACTACACCACATGTAGCCTCACCCTCTGTCAATTACAGTACCTGTTATTAAGGTCTTAATGTCCTCGGGTAGCTGTTGAGCCATTGTGAACGGCTAGTTTGGCTTGTATAAAGCAATATTTCGAACACTGAGTAGTTGGCAATGAGACTCGTAGTTTTTGCACTGTGCATGAAAACAGGGAAGTAACATACAGAGAGGAAGAAAGAACAGGCGACTGTGTGTTTGCAAAGTTTAAGGAAGTAACTGGACAAATCAGTCGGTTTGTCCTCACCTCCTCCCCCTAGCCAAAAGCACAGAATTGTGCAATGAAGTGCTGAAAGTTTTACGTACTGTATTTCATAAATGTATATTAGCATCAGTCAGTCATTTTAGCATATTATATAATGAAAATAGCATCATAGACAGAGGTGTATGATATCAGATATGAAAATGGATCTTTGCATTATTGGAAAGTCCAAGATCAGTATGTTCATAAAGAGCAGAACTATATCATAATGTGCTCTAAGAAAGCATAGCATGTACAAAGCAATGACGGGTCCCCAATATCGTGTTATATGTAATGAGTAGGGGCTCTAGACTGGATGTCTGAAGAGTTACATGCATTGACCCAATAATATTCCTAAGCGGGCTCAACCTCTGCCTCCACACACACACACACACACATATATATATTATATATAATTTAATGTCCCATTAAGTAGCCCCCCATAAGGCCCCCTGCCCCCTCAGTCACCGATATTACATACAAAAAATATCAATGCCTTGGCACCCCTTGGGCCCCACACAACAGACATCATAAGCCAAACACAGATTTTCAGTGGAACATTTGGTGCACATGATCAAATACACTACATTAGGTGTGTTACAGGTGAACATACCTGGAGTTTTATATTCCCTGTTAGAGTTTGGTATCTCTATCCTGTCAGTGGTCAGTATGTGAGGGCAGGTACGTTCACCTGTGTTAGGGGCACAAGACCCCCAGAGCTTATGTTGTTGTAGTTTCAAATTAAATAACAGGCCAAGATCGGCTACAGCCATCCTTTGGCCTGGAGAACCACAAAGACACAGATGGTGGTGTATCAAAATGGATTCTGATTTATTGTTACAGAGAGGTAGTATTTATACAGGTTGGGTTATTCTAATGACATAGTAACATAACCTAGCATCTTCTCATTGGCTAAGGCCTAATTACATCTAATTAGTACATTCCAACAGGAAACTACCACCCCACAGTCTCTCTCTCTAGATGTATATCCTCGTTGGAGACAATTAGCTTAATTACCCTTCTCTTCTCCCTTTATCTAAAAAGGGGTCTTTCGTCTTTGATCTTTTCCTAACAATGCCCCTGGTCCCAGCCAATCTGTCTCCGTTCTTTGTAAGATAGCATCACCCAATACACAGAGCATAGTGTCTACATAACCAGTCTGGCAAGTTCCAAACTGCTCATCTCTGGACAGATAGAACAATCTCAGCCCCCACCTCTATACATAATTTTTCATAAGATATTGTTAGCCCCCCACACCTGTAACACACCTAATGTAGTGTATTTGATCATGTGCACCAAATGTTCCACTGAAAATCTGTATGTTGGAGAGACCTGCCAGAAACTCAGAATGAGAATCAATTCACATCGCCATACAATTAAACAACAGAGAATGGATCTTCTCGTGCCAAAACATTTCTGCCAGGAAGATCAACCTTTCACTTGGGTTCATGTCTTTCTATACAAATCACTGAACTAAGACAGCCATAAAGATAAAGAATCTGGGAACTGGGAATTGATTATTTGTTTTTATATGTACTTTATATAGTAATAAGCCTCTTCCCCCCTCCATCCTGAAATCCTATCCCTGTGTCCAGTTGTACATAAATATGCAGCCTTCAGAAAGTGTTTTTAGATATATCTGAAGAAGAAGCCCAAAGTAAGCTTTGAAACGTCATATTCTGTCATCATTATGAGTTAGCCATTAAAAAAGGTATCACCTACTGAAGACTTGCAAGTTTTTTGTTTTTTTTTATATTTCATAACCACTGGCTAACACGGTACAAAAACAAACATTTAGCCTATCAACTAGACACTCCAAACTCAATATAACCTCTATAGAAAGTGGGAAAATACTTGGAAACCTTCTGTCCTCTACATTAGTATCGACAGAAAGACAAATTTTAAGCTAAAGAAACATTAGCATGCACCCCTTTAAATCACGTTGCCCATGACAACCACGGATGGCATAGACAAGGGAGAAATCATACAGCACCCACCCTTAACTGTCATAGTGTATGTGTGTACCTCTATATACATCTGTATGTTATAAGTATATACTGAGCTCATAACAAGAACTGGAGATGGGAGAATTATTTGCAAAAAGATTGTATATACAGATGGTGTATATATACAGATGGTGTCTATACAATCTTCAAGCAGTGGTAGATCTAAGTTTAGCTCTTATAAGAGCTGTTGGAGTAAGATTCCTACCTAAATAATTCTAATTGCTAGCTAACCCTGGCAGAACGTCTATCCCTGTCTAATTCACAGTCGCATCTGAACCGAATCTGACACCCACTATTCTTATAAAGTGGAGGTCACCTGATTTCCCCAATGTGGGACTATTAAAGGATTATCTTATCTTATCTTATTTAGTTTTAACTTCGTTTACCGTGTGGTATTGGATCGAGTACAAATATTTTGAATACCGTAATATTCGATCGAACACCTAATCGATCGAATATTACTCGCTCATCTCTACTAATAATAGACGGATTCTTATCATTCTGCAGGGACCTCAGTTACGTCACTATAGATGATGCCACTAATACCCATTATTGCATCTACTCCTGCACAAATGGTGAAGGGGCTTCAGAGGGATCGTCAGTAGAGAGGATTGTTTGACCCACGAATAAGCATAAGCAGCTCCCACAGTTTTCTTGTCCACCATCCAGACACAGGTGACACCTCCATTGCAGACCCCTGTCTCCGTCCAGACCATTTCCAGACACTTAGTAGAAGGAAATTTGTTGCCGCAGTAACTATTATATGCCTTGGCATTGCCAGCGAGCCACTGTCACTATAGTTGTAGCATTTTAGTGATGTCATAAATTTCCAGTCAGGTCTGAGGCCTACTTCAAAACCTGAAAATGCCAAGGTTCTGGCTATGTTAGCTATGACGGGCTGGCAGGAGCTGCCTCAGCAAACATTCCCAGAGCTGAGGTAGCGCCACCTATTGGACTCATGACACACTTGATTTAATCCATTCTATTGTAAACTCAATCTTGATTTCATCCACCCTAAATAAATGTATTACATCCCTGGATAGGTTTAGGAATCACCTGAATCTATACCTCCTACTTGACATCAATCAGGACAGCTGCGGCCCGTTATATATTTTAAGGTGACCCCAAAACAAATCTCCATTCTAAAAACCTTGTAATACAAATGATTCACTATGGGACAAATCTTTACCAAGATTGAGATTAGAATAGAATGGCTTAAATCAGGTGTGTCATGAGTCCAATAGGTGGCGCTACCTCAGCTCTGCACCCCATTTTACAGGATCAGTGGAGCGCCCGGTCAGGAAACTCTCACCAATCTCACCCATGTGTCATATCGAATTATGTGTGGGTATGGACGATAGGAAAAGCTTTAATGCTGCATCAACCTAATAGTTTTATCGGCTTATAAAACACAAAGTTAGGAAAAGAACTTCAACCGGAGCAAATTTGGAAAACATGTCAAGCAAAGCAATGAAAAGTTAGAGACACAGCTACATAACCATTTAACATCGGGAATAATTACTACAGTTGTTTGAGATGCAATTCTGTCTCTTAGATCTGAAATAATAATCTTCACATGAAGATTGAACAATTGAAATGAATACAATGCCCAGTGAGGGTAATAGCTGTTTAAGTCCACATAAATGTAATAATAGCAGAATGAATGGATGATAAGGACCATTAGTCCCACCTAAGTGCCCATAAATAAAACATCGGCCGTCCCCGGGACCCTGATTACAATGTTTATAACAATCTCAGCCACATTAGAAGGTTACAAAATCTAATTACTATTTAAATGGCATCTTATTGAAAGTCTTTAGGTTTTACTTATTACACTATTATAGCAATGATTTTTTAAAGAAATATTGTCCTATTAAATTCAATAGATTTGCAACATTTATACAAAGATTTCTTTTCATTAAATAAGAAACATTTAGGGCCATGTTGGACAAAGATGGCTCTCTTTACTATAGGTTTTCCCGTGATGGCAACTTTTCCTGTGTCTGATCCATGGGTTCTGACTGATGTGACCCCCACTGATCACATGAACAGGGTTCCGTCTATGGGACTGCCGAAGAGAAGCCAAGTACAGGTCTGTCCAATAGTAACAGAAATGAATGGAGCAGTCTTCATTAACTCCATTCTTGTGATTGGTTAGAGTTCACCAATCAGATACTTATCGCCCATCCACAGGTCATCATGGGAGACCTCATTTAAAGGGGTTATTTAAAGGGATTAATTTTTAATAGAAAAGGGGCCGAATGTGTTCAGAAAATAAAATAAGCTTTATTCACTGGCTGAGGCAGGTCACCATTGGGGCCAGTGATTGACTGTGCAGGCAATTCTAGGCATTTCCTACATGTTGAGACGAGACCAGCAAATAGAGACTAGAGGGGACCCAGTAAGTATCAGAATGGCAATGTCAGGGGATCAGTGAGATGAGTACTGCTTCTTTTTTTGCTTGTAACCCATTCTAAATAAGTTTAGAACATTATTCTTAAAGGGGTTATCCAGTTTCTACTATTGATGAAGAATCTCACGCATCTCACGGCGGTCCACATCAAGGGATCCTTGAATGTGATAGCGGACCAATTGAGTCAGGGTCTGACAGTGTCAGGCGAGTGGTCCCTGAACAGAGAGATCTTTCATCAGGTAACCAGGATGTGAGGAATTCCAGAGGTGGATCTAATGGCCACCAGGTACAACGCCAAAGTAGAGAAATTTGTTAAAGCCCACTCTACCAGGGCAATGTCCACCTCTTGGGCGCAAAAGCACTCGGTATCTTTGGAACATATTTGTATGGCTGCCACCTGGCAGTCTCAGACTACTTTTGTTAGACATTACCTTTTAGACCTCCAAAGGTCAGAGGCTACTGCCTTTGGCCAAACTGTGTTATCATCTGTGTGCCGAGGGGTCCCTTCCTAGGGGTTATCTCGCTACATCCTCATCTGTTGTGTCGCGGTTTGAACATGGGGGAATCGAGGGTTGTATAGATAACCTGTTTCCTTTAGTCCAAACAGCAGCACAAGACTCCCACCCTATGTTGTCTGTATTTGCTATTTTATTTTGATGGCTTACTTTATAATTAACACAAGGGGAGGAGGTTCCTCTTACCTTCTTATAGGGGGTGGGCAGTGTCAATTAATTGTTTAATTAAAATTCCACCTGTCCTAAACCACGCACAGGGGTAAGAATACCCCATCTGTTGTGCCGCTGTTTGGACTAAGGAAAACAGGTTATCTATATAACCCTCGATTCCCAACCTGCTCCATTCACTTCCATGGGAGTTCCAAGAACAGCAGAGCAAGTATGCATGCTGGGAGTTGTAGTTTTACAACAGCTGGAGAGCTGTACATTCCCTACCCCTGCGCTATAGCTTTGCCTATCAATATACTTTTCCAGCTGTGTGATACTATCTTACTCTTTATGACTTGCAGCCCCTATACCCATGCAAATAAAGCTTCACTGTATAGAACCTATGTGGAGACCTCCCTCAGGAGACCCTATAACCTTCCTTTCTAAGTTATGCCTGGGAATATAACAACTAGAGACATTTCTAGCTATGCTAGCACCAGACCAATAAGTAGAACTGCATATAAATCAATGAGCCTTCATCCAATTACCACATGTCACCCGAAATACAATATAGGAGTTCTTCCCTACAAATACTATCAGCTTCGCTCAGCAGGCCTCCTTCCTGTCCGTTTCAGTTCATCTCTACCGTTACGTGCTCTCAGTATGCTTTATGCTTTCTTTCCACTTAAGAATTTCAGGAACATTTTTGTCAGCGTGATTTTGTGTTTTTGCAGCTGTGTTCACTCTTCAATGTTTTCAACCTTTGTAACCAAAAAAATGAAAATCGTGGAAAACAAAATCTGATGGGAGATGCAGCAAACAATGCTGTGATGTTACAACAAATACGACCAAGCGGGAAAGAGACATTTAAAGTAGAATGGCTGAGTTCAGTGCTAACCACCTGGGAAGGATACAGTATCTCCGAGCAGGCGGCAATAAGACGGCAATAAGACGGCTCACAGTTGTGCAAAGGATATTGAAGTGTGTTAGTAATTCGTTGGCAATTATCCATGGAAATTGATTTTTTTCACTCTGTAACTTATGGTATTTCTCCCTCTTCTCTCTGGCCTATGTTTTGGTAGCACTGTGATAATAGATGAGAATTTTGGTGCAAATCTGTGTCTCACATAGTGATTATTCATGAGGGAGTCCTATAGATTGTCCCATAAATAACTCATTTCTAGTGCGATATGACCAAAAACTGGTGGTGGGAATTTACTCTGTCATCTACTTCTCTCTACATCCTGCTCTTCAAAGTGGGCACAACAAAGAGGGGCAGACCTGGACCGGGACCCCTCAGATTTACTATAACTCACACCAGAAAACTGACGTGAAATCTTTCTAAGCTAGTCCCTGACTGGTGTAGCTTTCAGTTCTAAAGAAAAAGACCTTCCATGGTGAAAGCTAGAGGTTCTTAATATTTCTGCCGCATCCTATGCCAGTGAGGGAATGGATTAAGACTAGAGTAGAAAATACCTGACATCATAAATTCTTCCTATTATGTGTACATGTGATAGGTTATAAAATAACATTGCTAACAACATTCTGATTGTAAAAGAGGGACATATGTTTTTTTTACTTTACAGCCTGTCGTACTGAAAATCCTATTCATTCTGCAGTCGTGGTGTTATAGAGCAGGAGGAGATGATATGTAGAATTGTGGACAAAGATTCAGTATAACGTCAGTCTTATCACTATAGATCTCTGCTCATTCTGGGTTTACTAGTCCATTGGGTGGTCTTATTCAGTGATCAACAGCCTTCTCTGTATGAGTTTGCAAGTAGCGATTTCTGTCATTCACTCAGTAGTACCACCCATTGGACTCAAGATGTAAAAATTTAAAGAATCTTTTCCCCAAAAAATATATCAGTTTGATCTTTACCATGCTGCCCGCATATTGGATTGGATTATTAATTTATCAGGATCATTTTAGAAATCCCTAAACTCAGAGCCCAATGCACAACTCAGAATAAAAGGTACTTGCATCATGCATGGTAACCTACACACTACACAGTGTACAAAGCTGTCTGCATCTAGCTCTGTATACTGTGCTGAGAACATCTTATCAGTGTCGGACCCCCACTGATCTCACACTAATGACTTATCCTTGGGATAAGTCTTGAACAACCCCTCTATATCATCTCATATATATCGTAAGAGACAAAACTGATCACCTGGCTTCAGAATGTATTATCTTATTCCTCAAACTTTTCAAGACTTTTAAGACATGTCACACATGCTGAAGAAAAAGTATGGTGGTCTCCAGGTCTCCTGTGTTATTGTGTGACATCAGCAAGTTCTGGCTCTCCTTTGCCCATATCATGGGCTGCTGGTTTAGTGTTTAAAACCTTCCTACAGTATGTCTGTCTGCCCTGGGGTTGCTCACAAAAACACACCAATGCACACCACTTGACAGATGAGTTTTTTTTATCTGGTTTATGGCTGGTTCCCATAAACCCCATGTGAAGCCAAAGAAGCCAGAACAGTACACAATGGCTTCACTGCATACGTGTCACACCTCATTTTCTTGAGAAAATGGCTGGACTGGGGTCTCGGTCATTCAGGCTCAAACCAGTTACCCGCTATAATGGGGTCCTCTGGGTGTCCGCCATTTTTATACTAAAACTGGTGGAGAAAAAAGTCCTTCAATGGAGACTCCAGTGCAGATGAGAACCTAGTCTTAGCTGTGCTTGAAGTCTCACTTACAGGGAAATGTATTGGAGTTGCTGCATCATCTTTGCAATATATTTGCATACATAGCCCTGTGTTTGTATGGAATTCCTTGGGGGACTTCAGTTGCTTCCCACATGCCAAAAACATAATAATAGTGAAAATGTCTTCCTGTAAAATAACTGACATTAGTGTATGTTGAGATGAGCTGTATGGCAGCCACTAACTCCTCCAATCCACAACATCCCATGTGCTTGGAGTCCCTTGTGTAAGAAAACCGCATTACAAATGTCTTCCATTATCATCATTGTGCACCTGCCTAGTAATGCTGAGGATACAGCATAGACATGCTCATGTGCCAGTTTTTAAAACAACCCAGGACAGACAGACTTGCCATAGGAAGGTTTGGGACACTAAACCACCAGTCCATAAGACATGAGGCTTAGTGTCCCAAAATGTAACAGCACATGTGAAAGTCAAGTTAAAATTTTCTGCAATAAAGTTTGCTACATCTAAGAATAAGGTTCCAAAGTTTATGTATGTAATGATGTTAAATTATGTGGATCAATTGTCAATTAAATTTGTATATTAAACTATTTTGAAATGAAAACTATAAAATAAAAAATTGTTACATCTAAAGTACAAATCTCAGCTGTCACCACAATCATCTCCACCTAATGGTCACACGTAGTACTGCAGATTTTATCAACCCTGTAGAAATACTTAGTGATTCCAGATGTCAGAAGAAAACATTGTCAATAAGCATTACTTTCTATTAATAGCAAGATTGTAAGCTTTTGCAGTGAATAGTCCTTTGATATGTTTTATGCAGACACATAGAACTAAAAAAAACTAGGAGAAAAAAAAAATTAAGAATGCTGTAGGATTGTAATATATTGTTATAGTTATAGCAGTATAGTATATTGATATAGTTAGTAGTTTGAGATTTTGGAAGAGTTCACTCGCAGTAAAAAATAGTATAAAAGTGAAACAAAAATATATGTATTATGTATCTATTAAATCCCCTGCTGTTCAGATCCCACTGCACTGGCGATCCAAGTAGGTCCTGTGAAATCACATGCATCATTCATGTGACTGCTGCAAGTCATTGACTACTGGAAGGGACAACCAAAACATCAGCACAGGAGTGGCAGGGAGTCATTTTTTTATACCATTACCAGCCCTAAGGGGATTGTTATCGCTCTCATCCACAAGGCTCTCCATAATGCTGCACCTCCCTACGTTTCATCCCTCATCTCTGTCTATCACCCAACCCGTGCTCTTATTATTATCAGAACCTCCCACGCTCGTATACAAGACTTCTCCCGAGTTGCACCACTTCTCTGGAATGCTCTACCCCGGACAATCAGATTAACTCCCAATTTCTACAGTTTCAAGCGCAAAATAAAAACACATATTCACAATTCCTAATGTAAACCCTTCCATACCATAATTAGAATCTCTAAAATTAACCCTCCTTTGTTCTAGCTCCCACACGATATGGTGCCGTTTCAGGCTGACTGTCCAAGCAAAGGACACGACTGGTGGCGGCTCAAGTACTGCTATATCGGCACAACTGGAATATCTCTTCTATCACTCACTGTTCCGAAGCACACAGAGCAGATATTTTCAGTACCCAATATGCTAATTAAGTTCTGTTCTGTCAAGTGGGTGGTCTCAGGCAGAAGCAGACATAGGGGTGTGATGCTGAGGACTGATACTGTTCACCTTTCTGTCATGACCCTATGCTTGTGTAACCCCCTCACAGGAGTTCCTAATGGTTATTTGGCCATATAAGTGCCTTACATGTTATGATAGTTTGTATATGTTGCCATGTTTATTCTGTATTCATTTGTGTAATTTTGTTAAGCTGTTGTTCTCTGCTTTCACTTGTCCTAGTGAGCTGTGGTCTCCATAGCAACACACACTATAGTGAATGGATCTGTAGCTGGAACAGGAAATAGTCATAGCAGGGAGAGGAAGTAGTATTCTGTAAGAGCCAGGGAAGGAGAAGGGTGGCAGTGGCCATCTTGTGTGTCAGACACTGTGCTGTGAGGATTGCCACAGCAGCAGCAGGACAGACAAGCTGTGTGACAGCGCCCCCATCACTATCAGTAAGAGGACAGGATTATATCAGATTAAGCAGAGCTATAACCCCGGCAGCCTGCACTGACCTCTACAAGGTAACTGAGCCCCTGCAGTAGACCAGAAGCTGGATCTGCAGCCATCTTAGACTCTCTGCTAATACATGGGAAGGTGTCAGCCAGCTACAAGCCACTGTGCCACAGCTCACTGCTACAGGACAAGTGACCCAACAGATGCCTGTTACAATAAAGCAGTGAGCACTTCTACTGATCCTGGCCTGGACATTGCCTTCCTTGTAGCTAAGCCCTGGGCAAATGCTCTTTGTTGGAGTAGAGCACTGGCACCCACATCACCATCTCAGCCCAGGGACCAGCGGGTGTCTCAATACTCCAACTGGCGTCACATCTAACTGACTCTGCCTATTTCCCTGTGCACCTCTCCTGGGAGTTCTGGTGCCTATAAGGTCACCGTGACAGTCCAGCCTCCTGCACGGTTCTCCCAGGGTGGTCGCAGTTGGCGTCACGAACAGGATGCTGTGCCATTGAAAAAGAAGGGAGGCACTTGAGCTGCTGGCAGGAAAAAAAGAATCTGTGACTGCGACACTGTGCAATATCGCCATCTTGGCCCTGCATCGCACGCTATACCTGAATCTACAGCACCGGCAAAAGCAGGTGAGCCACGTACTGCCAGTATGTTTAGGAACAAAGTAAAAAAGGATTTTGTCAGTTTTAAACACCAAGGGTCCAGTAGTGAGGATGAGGAAGAGGGGTGTAGTGTTTCAACCCCCACAGCTGCAGTAATGCCAATCACAATGCCTTATTACCCAGGCGTGCCATGGCTGCCACTCTATGTAGGCGAGCCAAATACCCTAAAGGACTTTAAAGAAAAGATGCAAGCAACTTTCAAAGTTTATCCCCTCACTGCTGAGCAGAAGGTTGCTATGTTAATGGGTCAGATGGGAGGACTAGCCCTCCGTGAAGTTAAGTCCTGGGATGTTAAGGAGAAACAAACTGTTAAGCAAATTTTTGATAAACTGCGCACCATATTTGAAACTAAGACTCTGTCAGAACTAAAAGCTCGGTTCTTTAGCCGCAAGCAGAACGCAGGTGAAAGTCTTAGAGACTATGCTCTGAGCTTGGATGAAGCTCTCCGCCAGGTTGCGCAACTAGATCCTCATGAGCTTCACAATTATGATTGCACGCTGAAGGAGCAATTCATTGAGGGTGCTACACCTGATGCAGTTAAAATGCAACTACGTATGCTTAACTCTCAAGACCCTGACCGACCCTTCAACCTATTTAAAGAGACAGCCATCCAAATCCTTAAAGTGGACACAATGCCAGAGGAGCAGCATAATGTGCCCTCAGCTTCTACAGCACCTCCGCCCTGTGTAATCCAACAATCCATTGCTCAGTGCGCACAGATCCAACCTTCTGACTCCAACATTGAACTCCAAGGACAAATCGCTGAACTTTCAAGGAATCTAATTAAGCTTTGCAAAAAAGTGGAGGACCTTCAGCTGACACCACCGAGGTCTCCCTCATCCCGGCACTGGCAGCGACCTTCGCCACGTCAGTATTCACGCAGACCGTTATTCCGACCCGGTCGCAGGGTCACGGACCAGTTTGATTCATCCGAAGGCCCATCTGTCGAAGATTGTCGAAGTTGTCATTTACCAGGACACGTTGAACGAGAATGCCAGTCTTTAAACTAGGCCATCCTGGGGCAGAGGACCTACCCCCAGGAGACAACCACCACCATGGTCCACTATCACCTAAATGGGGCCGACATTTCATTGGAGACCGCCCTATCCTTTCCATCAATATGAACAACATCCCACTGACTGCTCTCTTGGATACGGGATCACAGATGACTACCATGCCCCTTGCCCAGTTTGAAAAATATTGGTCTCGAGATCAGCTACAACCATGCAATCCTCATGAGCATGTGACTCTAATTGCCAGCAATGGACAAGAACTTAAACAGGTAGGATACTTCCTAGCCACCCTTAAGATTGGCAAAACCGAACTGAAGGATCAAGGGATTGTCATTGTGGACGTTGCCAAAGACAGAGACACTCCCTCCATCATTATTGGGACCAATGTCCTAGTTAATTGTTTTGATGAAGCCATTGCTGCCTTGTCTGACACTCTTCAAATAGCCGCTCCAAAAGAGAGACACATCTACCATAAGGCCATTAAGGTTTTGGTCCAACAACAACAGGTCCAACTTTCCCAAGGTGAGATCGGAAAAGCTAGGGTGACTGACGCTAGACCCATCATCTTACCACCTGGTCATGTGATGATGGTCTGGTGCCGGGCCAGGTTTGGTGTCAAAGGCAGGGATTACTCCGTGCTCATCGAGTCAATGCCTACGGATCGTACAGTTATTGCTGCCCGTAGTTTGGCTAAGGTGACCCATGGACGAGTCCCTGTACAATTGTTGAATTTTGGGGATTCTGAAGTTACACTACCACGGTATACAGTGGTTGCCAAATTATCCAGAGTTCAGGATGCTGATTGCCTCCAGAGAGTCCATTGTGGAGCTCAGACCACCAATTCACAACCCACATGTAACCCCACTGGGGAGCAAAAAGAATGGTGGCAAGAGATTCACCTTGGAACCCCTGAGACGCCTTCATCTCAGCTGCAAGGGGTATTGCGGGTAGTTCACGAATTCGAACACATTTTCAGCAAGTCCCCTATAGACTTTGGGCATGTCACTGCAGTGGAACACACAATTCAAACTGGTGATCATCCTCCCATCAAGGAAAGACATAGGCCCATTCCCCCAGCACAATACCAACAAGTAAAAGGCTTACTTCAAAACATGAAGGATTCTGGTGTCATAAGGGACAGCCGAAGCCCTTGGGCTGCTCCCTTAGTACTTGTCAAAAAGAAGGACGGTACCATTCACCTTTGCGTGGATTACCGCAAATTGAATGATATCACCCACAAGGATGCGTATCCGCTGCCCCGGATAGAGGAGTCCCTTGCAGCCCTTCAGTCTGCAGCCTACTTCTCTGTCCTGGACCTTACCAGTGGATACTGGCAGGTCCCTATGTCCCCAGCTGATGATGAAAAAACTGCCTTCACAACACCAATGGGTCTGTTTGAATTTGACCGGATGCCATTTGGGTTGTGCAATGCGCCTGCCACATTCCAACGGCTCATGGAGTTCTGTTTAGGTCATCTAAACTTTGAGTCTGTCCTGTTATATCTGGATGATATAATTGTTTACTCCAGAACATATGCAGAGCATTTGGATCACCTTGCGAGAGTGTTTGAGTCTTTGGATCGCTATGGTCTGAAACTCAAGCCTTCCAAATGCCATCTCCTAAAATCTGAAATCCAATACCTGGGACACATTGTGAGCGCTGATGGGGTGTCGCCAGATCCTCAGTACACTGAACGGATACGCGACTGGCCAACTCCTGAAACGATAAAAGACATCCGTAGATTCCTTGGGTTCGCCGGTTATTACCGCCGATTTGTAAAAAACTTTGCCCGGATTGCTGCACCCTTACAGGCTGTACTGGTAGGTCAGTCTACCACCCGATCTGGTAAGAGTCCAACTATCCAATGGACCCCTGAAATGCAAAAAGCATTTGATGAGTTAAAAGCGGCCTTAGTCGGTCCAAATGTCCTTGCTTACCCTGATTACAGTAAACCGTTCATTCTGCAAACAGACGCAAGTAAAACTGGACTTGGTGCTGTCCTTTCCCAGAAACAAGAAGGTTTGATTAGACCCATTGCATTTGCCAGTCGTTCGCTTCGGGCGACTGAACGTAATGACTCTAACTATAGCTCCTTTAAGTTGGAGTTTCTGGCCTTGGTTTGGGCGGTTACTGAAAAATTCCATCATTATCTCACCGCCACTCCTTTTGTTGCATACACAGATAATAATCCTCTGACCCATCTTAGCACTGCCAAATTGGGAGCAATTGAGCAGCGTTGGGCTTCACGTCTTGCCAATTATTAGTTTACCTTAAAATTCCGTGCAGGGAGGGAGAATGTTAATGCTGACATTTTATCTCGGTTACCCCAAGAGTCAATTAATGACCTAGATGACCCTGACATATGAGAAGAAATTGAACTCCCTGACTTCTATGACAAAGTCACTCAACGTGTTAACCAAAATGTCCGGACCAAATATTGTAACCTTCAGACCATGCGGGTTGAGTCCCTCCATCATATGGATTGGGAACAAATCCAAAAACAAGATCCAACATTGCAAAGATTAAAAGACCTTTTAAAAGATTCAAATTCAATAGGTCCAGATAACAATGCAAGCCCTGAACTTCAAAATCTCTGGCGAGAGTGCGGTCGTTTAACTTATCTGCAGGCAAAACTGGTCCGCCGTTATGTAAATCCTCGTACCCATGAGCGAGTGTTTCAGATTGTGATACCAAGACATGACGCTCCTTTGATCTTGGATGCGTATCATAATCAGTCAGGACATTTCAATGCCCAAAAGACAGAACGAACCATTAAGGATCGTTTCTACTGGGTGGGAATGCGCCCTCAAATTGAACAGTGGTGCCGGGATTGTGCACAATGTGCTTTGCGGAGAGGATCTAACCAACGTGCCCCTCTACAGGGCATTGTGACAGTCAGACCACTAGAGTTGGTAGCACTTGACCACGTCAAGTTGACTCCAAGTCGGTCAGGTTACACTTATGCACTAACAATGATTGATCATTTTTCAAAATTCATGGTTGTAGTCCCAGTAAAAGATCTCACTGGTAAAACAGCAGCTCGGGAATTCCAAAGACATTTTGGGCGACCCTACGGTTATCCTGAAAAGATCCTTACTGATCAAGGTCCTGCATTTGAGTCAGAGCTTTTTCAAGAGTTCTGCAACCTCTATGGGTGTCAAAAGATCCGCACTACAGCCTACCATCCCCAGGGTAATGGGCTTTGTGAAAAAGCCAATCAAATCATTATCAACATGCTGAGAACAGTTGCCCGTGAAAAACGATCTGAGTGGCCAGAGCTATTGCCAGAGATCACTGAGATCTATAATAACACCAGACAGGATTCCACAGGGTACACTCCTGCATACCTCCTTAGAGGACAGTTAGGACAGCTCCCCGCTGATCACCAAATGGGAGTGATTACAGAGGTTAGGTCCCCACCTTTACCAAATGACACTTGGGTAGCAGAAAGACTAAGGGTTAATAGAGAACTTCAGGAACTTGTGTGTAAATCTCTGGACCAGGCTAGACACAAACAGGCTCTCCAGTATGACAAAGGAGCAAATGCTCAACCCTTGCAACCTGGAGATAAGGTCCTAAAAAGGCGACATGTTAGGCATCATAAGTTAGAGGATCGTTGGGAAGACAAAGCCTATGTTGTCCAAGAGGCACCACATGATAACCCTAAAGTGTGTAAAATTGTTCCAGAGGATGGAGAAGGTCCATCCCAGTTAGTGTCTCGAGATGATCTCAAAGTCTGTCCCTCCTCTTATACAAGTCCTAGAGTGACCCGTCGGTTACCAGCTACTCCACACGCTCTGTCACAACCAAGACGGACATTACCCTGTATACCCATTCTTGGCCAACATGGTACAGAATTAGGACTTGCTCTGGCTTCCCCTAACTTATACTTCTTTGTGAGACCTACGGTTACACCGTTGCAAAGAGAGACTCCTTCTGTGTCAAGGGAAACAAGTGACTCCATTTCCTTAGAGGACTTTGTATCAAAGACTCCGGATACTCAAGTACTCCCTGACAGAGAGGAGGCCTCAGAGCCTGAAACAATTTCTCAAAGGAGATCCCAAAGGGTAAACAAGGGTAAACCCTCAGTTCGCTACAGCCCTTAAAGGAACTTGCCAAGATCAGCCATAGTAGACTGTGCATTTCAGCTGATCATCTGCCTTGGAGACTGTTGTTTATCTTCACTTCAACAAATAAGCCATACACCTGGTGCCATAGTGGCGACACCATGCTTGGACTGCCCAAAGTTCTACCTCTATGTTTATTATTTGTTCCTAACCTATTTAACGTTTATTCCATTTACTTTGGACTATGGGATATTTAAGCCATTGACTGTTTTCTGTGTTATTGGTAGCCCGAGGACGTGCTACATTCAAGAAGGGAGGGATGTAACCCCCTCACAGGAGTTACTAATGGTTATTTGGCCATAGAAGTGCCTTACATGTTATGATAGTTTGTATATGTTGCCATGTTTATTCTGTATTCATTTGTGTAATGTTGTTAAGCTGTTGTTCTCTGGTATCACTTGTCCTAGTGAGCTGTGGTCTCCATAGCAACACACACTATAGTGAATGGATCTGTAGCTGGAACAGGAAATAGTCATAGCAGGGAGAGGAAGTAGTATTCTGTAAGAGCCAGGGAAGGAGAAGTGTGGCAGTGGCCATCTTGTGTTTCAGACACTGTGCTGTGAGGATTGCCACAGCAGTAGCAGGACAGACAAGCTGTGTGACAGCGCCCCCATCACTATCAGTAAGAGGACAGGATTATATCAGATTAAGCAGAGCTATAACCCTGGCAGCCTGCACCGACCTCTACAAGGTAACTGAGCCCCTGCAGTAGACCAGAAGCTGGACCTGCAGACATCTTAGACTCTCTGCTAATACATGGGAAGGTGTCAGCCAGCTACAAGCCACTGTGCCACAGCTCACTGCTACAGGACAAGTGACCAGCAGATGCCTGTTACAATAAAGCAGTGAGCACTTCTACTGATCCTGGCCTGGACATTGCCTTCCTTGTAGCTAAGCCCTGGGCAAATGCTCTTTGTTGGAGTAGAGCACTGGCACCCACATCACCATCTCAGCCCAGGGACCAGCGGGTGTCTCAATACTCCAACTGGCGTCACATCTAACTGACTCTGCCTATTTCCCTGTGCACCTCTCCTGGGAGTTCTGGTGCCTATAAGGTCACCGTGACAGTCCAGCCTCCTGCACGGTTCTCCCAGGGTGGTCGCACTTGCTCTTGTCGGAGACCATCCATTTGATAGTATATAAACAGAATACATGCACATACACAGTGTATAAACATAATATAAGGTAGATCTGGCACATAGTGGGTGAGAAGATGGCAGCCTCCGCCAACGTATAAAGGTACAACAAAGAAACAATAGACACAGAATTTTTGACCTTAAAATGAAATGGAATTAAAAGATGATCATTTACTTTATGCTCTGGATCAGATGCATCCACAGTACACCCATATCTTGCTTTAGACTTCATACACACATGACATCACACATATTACTCCTGACAAATACATATAGAATCCTACACCAAAAAAATGCCATATGCATGAAATTGGCAGTATAGGCATAACTCCCCGCAAGTCAGTCACAGATTTCAGGCGCTGTCCTATATGTTCCAGGTAGCGAGAGGTATGTCCCAACTCCAACTCAATTTGCATCTGATGGGGTTGAGTTCAATGGTGAAGCAAGGAGCCATAATGAAGTCAATGGTGAAGCAGGCAGAGGCAATAATAAGGCCAATACATCGAGTCTGCTCCTCCCAAGTCATTGACAACACAGACCAGAGTGGAATTTGGGTTAATGGGGGCCACAAGGGGGCATTATATTGTGTGAGGGCCACTGGAGGATGTTATATTGTGTGGGGCCATAGGGGCATAGTACTGTATGGGTGTAGTAAGGGTGCAGTATAGAGAGTTGAGATCACTATAGGGGCATATATGCTTTGTGTGGGGCACAAACGAACTGGATGGAATTGGTAGTAGCCAAAGGGGACATGAGAAGTGTTAGATGTGTGGCCTATTATGTGTAAATTTACTGTGGAGCACACCACACTTTATTCTCCATCTTTCCGTCCTCTGAATGATGGGAGGTTTGGCGGAGGTTTACTAGTGGCTTTATAGTCTTTGTTTGGCACTGTGTGTGCATGAAGCCTTGTTATTCCTCTTTTATATGCTGAATGCCATAGCCAGTAACCAGACTAATGAGCAAACGCACAACAGATGGAAGGATTTGTTCTATCTTTGTACAACTGTATTTCCCATGCATTCTAAAAAGATCACACCATCTGAAATTTACAGACAGCCATGTTTTCCTGTGAACGGTTATTGGAATGAGCAAAAAATCCTTAAATGATTTCCTTGTTTCTATTGGTGACCACCAGTTTTATAAATGAAACACTATAAATCACTGGCCTGTAACTATTTTCTGAAAATGATTTTCTATTTCCCATCCTCCCAGACTCATCCCAGCTTGGATTCTCCGCCTGGTAATCATATTCAGATGTATTACATTTGTAAAAATATAGGCCGTCCTGAGAAACCATCAGGCGCGAGGATCTTTCAGCACTGGGGACTCCGGGACATCATGGATCAATTATATCCATAACTGAGAGTTCTATGGCATTATCACATCACGTATATAAGGTAGACCACATACCATACTTTATTCGCTATGTATAAAAATGTGAAGTTGGTTAAACACCTGTTGCGGATTATGGTTTTTTCTTACTTAGGAGTGTTATACATCAAAATTTCCTGGCTGCAAAACAAGGAAAATCCATGGTGAAAAAGACTATCGGTTTTAGTTCAGCGTTAAAACCATTTGTTTTCAATAGCTTTCCCCGAATCAAGGGAAGAATTTACACAAAATTTATGTTTTTAATATCTTTTCTGCTCAAAACCTTTAGGTGGTCTGAAAGTTTGTCTCGGTTCCGATAAAATGGTGAAGAAACCAAATTAAAGAAGAACCAAGTTATCACCAAACAATGAAGTAATATTTCCAGGCAATAAGGGGTTGAGGGGATATCGTGACTCCATAGGGAGAGAACCACCATTAAGGTGTGTAGAGTCTTATTAAGCCATGAGCGCTCCACTGTGCAAAGGAACATGGGAAGAATATGCAAATCTGACTTCCATGATGTAATTAGAATGCCAGTGCCTCAAGTATGCACACCAATAGAGGGCGCTGACTGAGAATGTGCAAGTCTATCTTCCATGATGTAATTAGGAAGACAGAGTCTCAGTCAAACAAACCTATAGAGGGCGCTCCCAACATGCCAACCTTCTCAGAGGCCTTTGTTTGGCAATGATGTTGGGATTATACCAGGTACAGTCTTCTCAGCCAAGGACAGCTGTTTCGATGTATTTGCATCTCATCAGCTTGGAGTGACGTTATCCCCTCAACCGTGTCTAAGCCTCTCACCTCTGCCAGATCAGTCCTCTCTGCGCCAAGCTGATGAGATGCAAATACATCGAAACGACTGTCCTTGGCTGAGAAGACTGTATCTGGTATAATCCCAGCATCATTGCAAACAAAGGCCTCTGAGAAGGTCGGCATGATGTTAAAGGGAGCGTCCTCTGTAGGTGTGTTTGACTGAGACTCTGTCTTCCTAATTACATCATGGAAGATAGACTTGCATATTCTCAGTCAGCGCCCTCTATTGGTGTGCATACTTGAGGCACTGACATCCTAATTACATCATGGAAGTCAGATTTGCATATTCTTCCCAGGCAATAAAGGTTATATAAAAAAAAAGACTAGAAATATCTTTGTACAAAATGGAGTATTTCCAAAAGTAGAACAAGTATACCAGGATACATTTACTAGCTTCTGAACATGTTTGTAGGAACATAGTTACAACAGCCCCTCGTACAGAGGAACCATAAATTTAGACAAGACTTTGGGAAAGTCTTTCATGATCTTGTAAGACAGAATCCGCTCCTCTTCTTGTCTCTAATTATTTGACCATAATATACTTGTGTGCATGAGATTTCACGCTTTCTATGATTTGCAAGATTTTTGTCTCTCAGCTTTGATTTTGTGATATATATGTGAAGACCGTGCAGCGAAAAAAGTGATAACAAGAACATCCCTGGAGCAGCGCTGTAGAGGTGCTATCAGAAGTCTTAGAGATATATCCTCTCTAGAAACATGCTGGGGCACATATATCAATACTCTCAACCTTTGCATATTCATACTTTTAGACGTATTTATGAATCTGTCATACGGATCTTCATAAATATGGAGTGTTAATAGAAGCTCCAAAATTCTGACTCAAATACCATCCAAGTAAAAGAGTTGAGGTTCACCATGAGAAAAATATTTGGTGCAAAACATGTAGACAAAATCTATAGATAAAATCTATAAACACAATCTGTACACCAAAAACTTAACTCACAAGCTTTAAGTTTATACCATTTTAAACTCTGTTTACTTTGCGCAAGAAAATCTGCTCCATATTCATTCTTTTCTGCTTCATAAATGTGTTGGAAAGTTAGATACTTCTAAACCAGCCCATGCACACATTTCAAAAGTGTCGAGTCAGTCCTATTTTTATGCTCTGTCTGGTACACACTGTTCATACATATGTCGTAAATTCTGTGCAAATATAGACAAAAACATGTCGGACGTCTATTAATAAATATGCCCCACTATATGTCAAATGGACATTATTTTGTTATGTACTTGCAAAAAGTCATATATATTTGGGCGCAAAAGTCATATATATTTTGCCAACATGCACATTGAGTGTAGTGTCCAAATGCAGTGTGGACAGAGCCTAAGCGTGGAAACGCATTTGGGGAAATTAATGTTGGTTGATCCTACTGATTCTTCCTACTCAAAACTTTTTATAGGTTTAAAAAAAAAAAAAAAAAACCTGCACCCAGTTGCACAGTGTTGTATTCTATTAAAATATCAATTCATCACCTATTGATTGGATTGGTGATAACCGCTTGGTCAGGGGGAGTTTAACCACTGAGACCCCCCACTGATCACCAGAACAGGGAGCCCATGGAGCCTGTTCCCCGTAGCTCTTAGTAGGAGATACACATGGACACTGTTACTATATTCAACTTTATGGGACTGCTAAAGAGAAGCTGATTACAGTATTTGGTAGGCCCATAGATATACATGCTTGGCCACCATTGCATTCAAATCCTCCAGGTAGTCAACTTTTTCACTTTGAGAAACCTAGGACACAGGACTCCCATCGTGGCAATTGGTGTGGGCCCATAAATTGGTGGGGGCCCACCTTTCCAGTGGATAACTGATAGCTTGATTTTACCGGAATACACCTTTAAGGCCAAAATCAAGAACGCTCTACAATACAGAAAGAAAGACAAACATTTTTACCTCGTATTGAAATTGTAGACCTGACATGACTTTGGGGACTTGAGATCCAGATAAACTACAGGATACCTAAACTAGAAATAATTGAATAACCGCTGAAAATAATGCTCTGCGATATTACAAGTGATTTCCCTGACACAGATCTGTGATATGAAAGCGCACCTTACTTTATAAATGTACATATCCTATTTAAAGGTCATGTACAGGGAACCACACAGCCTGTATTTCCTGAGGCTATTAGACTTGACATGAAGTTATTCAGACCATTAATAAATCTTCTGCTAACAAGGAGGTGTAAATGTGTTTTTATTGCTTATTGTAGAGCTCAGGCCGGAGCAATCCACTTCATAAGCCCAGGAATCACGCTTCCTAAACTACGATGACAGAAAAATTATAAACTGTCTTTTTACATAGAAGTCTGGTCTAGTTTCGGTGCCGGCACACATGGTTCTACTTACCGCTGCCTTTATGTTTCAGCTTCTTCTAAAATTAATCAAGAAATCATAGAAAGCAAATATGGCTACAAGTCTCTCCCAAGGGGCATTGTTAGTCACATATATAGCATGCTTTTCTAATTTTATCCTGACGTGATACACATTGTAACTGGGTCAATAAATGCTGCAGTGCTTTAACACTATGTGTTACCTCTAAGTATGACACGTGTTATTTTCTGCATGAACATACAGTGTGGTTACAATGTGAATAGAGCCATTGTGATGAGCCTTACAGAACTGCATTTTTCTTACGTCTTGTCATACATGAGAGCCCCATGTTAGATGCTTGCCATTCTTATCCCGACTTGTCAGTTTAAATTATGGTTAAGGCTTGGAAACTAAGAACATGAATGAGAATTATTAAAGGGATTATCCCACCATAAATAAATATCTCTTATGAACAAGATAGTGGATACATTGCAGAGCTCGGGTTCTGAGGCTTCTGCCAGAAATATCCATATGTTGTGGATATGTTGCTTTGGTGTAACACAACCCTATATACAATAAACTATCAGTAAAGTACTTTCTAAGGCTAGGTTCCTACTGTTAGGTGGATAGGAAAGGATGGAAGAACCAATCTACATCAGTTTTGGCATCAGCATCTTAGAGCATGACCCTTTCTTGCACCAAAGATGTGTCGAATCGTTCCTTCTGCACCCAGCTAAATACTTTGTATGAAAATGGGGGGAGCAGAGACCAAGGTGGGCCAGACCAACATATTTACTATAATTCATGCTAAAAAGTTGGCATGAGTTATACTTGCAATCTATACTAATTCCTCACTGGTGTAGACTTCAATTCGGGCCCATGGGAGTATACCTGGGTTAATAAGAGGCTAGAGTCTCTTAATAATTCAGATGGAGTTAGTGCCAATGGGGAAATGGAACGAGACTGATGTACAGAACATGGCACTTATTAAATGTCGCCTCCTTATTGTAAAGGACACTATTCCTCAAAGGAATGCTCACTGAAAATTGCAGTAATGACAACCCCAGCAGTACATGCAACTTTAGTACCTCACGCAACAGTGTTAACAGAGGTAAGCTTCACCTTCACTTTGCCCCTCATTGTTGCAGAAACCCCACTCACTCACTCACTCACTCACTCGGACACCCTGATCTTGTCCTACCATTCTCAGACAGTTCACTTGCTTAAAGGACTGGAAAGCACTCAAGCCACTTCATAGGCCACAGGGTAGCCAATCTCTAACAATATATAGGTGCACTTCCAGGACTGAATTTTTCACACAGCTCCTTCCGACCTCACTATGGCTTCCTACAAGTCTGAAGTCATCAGTCTCTCATAATTGGCCCTCCCTCACATAGGTAAACAATATACAGGACACTTACCTCGGCCAACTTACAGGTGAGATTTAGGCCTTGCTACAACACACTGCTCTGCACTTCTCACAGAATGGGTCCTTTCCAGAACTTCAGTTTCTACTCAGATACCCCATCACTTCACTAAATTTCCTGCACATGGATCAGCTCCTTGGAAGATCAGGCCCATTCTCTCTCTTAGGGCAACATCAGGTCTCTTAAGCACCCCATATGGTTAAGTACAGCAAGTGAGCACTGCTTACATGGGGAAACAGCTGATCTGTGGGGGTCCCAGCAATCAGACTGTTGGCAGTCTTAGGCCTGGGGCCCGGTTCACATCTGCGTTCAGTATTCCATTCAGGGAGTCTGCATGGGAACCCCCAAATGGAATACCAAACGCATTGACAAGCGGTGAGCTTATGAAAGCACACGGACCCAATAGACTATAATGGGGTCTGTGGTTTTTTTCCACGCATTGTCCGCACGAGTCATGTGGAGAGGAAAGTACTTCATAAAGTACTTTTCTCTCCGCATGTTCTGAGCAGACACCACACGGAAAACACACGGACCCCATTATAGTCTATAGCAGTGATGGCGAACCTATGGCACGGGTGCCAGAGGTAGCACTCAGAGCCCTCTCTGTGGGCACCCATCTGTGGCACAGATCATACTGTAAGGAGGCCACTATGGAGCAAAATGTACGAGTACTGTGTTCACTGTGAAGCAGATTGGACTGTGTGGGGGTCAATGGGGCGCAGATTGTACTGAGTATATGTTTTATTTACTCAGTATATGTTTTATAGCAGACGTGATATTATTATAGGTCATAATAACATTGCATGGTCATGATAAAACAGATCTGTGCGATGTAAATAGTGAACAATAACTGTTCAAATTATACCAAATGCGGTGCAAAATTGTTTCTATGATTGAAAGCTCTGTAAAGCCCCATTTATATGATTGTATTTTGCTGGTCCGTAATTGTCTGCATTTGTGGATCTGCACAGTATTAAGGTTAAATTGATGTGTTGGCACTTTGCAATAATTTATTAAGTTTTGGGTTGCAGTTTGGGCACTTGGTCTCTAAAAGGTTCGCCATCACTGGTCTATGGGGTCTGTGTGCTTTCATAAGTTCACCACTTGTCAATTCGTTTAGTATTATATTCGGGGGGTTCCCAAGCGCACTCCCTGAATAGAATACCAAACACAGATGTAAACCAAGCCTTAAATAGATGACTTATCCATAAATAATAAAATAAGTAAGGATAAGACATACAGTGATGTCACAGTAGGATAATAAATAGTTGAATAAACAAGGATAACAGATACAGTAAGGTCACAGCATAGAACACAGAAAATAAAGATAATGATGTCACTGTAACTGGCTGAGGATCATAATTTACGGATAGCAAGGTCACAGTATAGATGTTATTAACACAGTGATGTCACGGCACAAATATAATAAACAGTGATGTCACCATCACTGGCATAGCTAAAGCTACTATATGTTATTGTAGACAGTGATGTCATAGTATAGGGATAATAAACTACTGAGTACTGATAAGTACATATACAGTATATAATGTGGCACAACTATAGTCCAGTGCAATGTCTACACTGCATTTACCAGAAACCATCAGTACAAAATCTAATCTTTTTTCATAAAGTCCCATCAAAAGCACATCAGTTCCTGTTTTACTTATTTTTAGGAAGAATTTTGCAAATGACAAGGTACAGTTTGTACATTGTATAATTCCAGGGCTATCAGCATTGTCTTAGTAGTAAAGTAGTTGTAGTAACAATTTCTAAAACTGACAGCCTGTGCATTGCTTTTTCCAGTTGCGCAAAAGACATGGATGATTATACACAAAATGACTGCAAAATATGCGCTCATCCAGTGTCCTGATTCTTGCAGTATGTTCCAGAAAATTAATTTACATATGCATGTGATAAGCAAGTCTAATCTTCCTGTTAGACAGTTTTAATGTGCAGAGCAATATGCAAAATCTTCATTCTTCTGGAACCCAAAGTGAATTCCTTAGTATTGCAGTCTGGTGTCTCTGACAAACTAGTTTATTTGACAGGCATCAGGGACCTGAAGCCGACTTGAAGGAAAAAAAGCGGTAATCATTCAATCTTCATTGGATTTCTATGACAGAGCGATCAAATTCTGCAGAACCTGGCATAAGCACATCATTATCAGGACCTGCCTTAGCATTTCTTAACAGATCACGGATTGCGCTGGTCCTTGGTGGCTCTTGTTTTTTTGGCACTGTTTGTAGTTATTTGACCTTTTCTGAGTGGATAATCCACACAAAAAGCCGTAATTACTTCCCCAGCTTTAAGCAGCCGGGCGCTGGGAATAATCAATGCGGCTGATTTAAGTATTGCACAATCAGACGCTTCCGCTGGTAAAAAATCTTTCCATTGACCTGAACCATCTGTAGGACAGTATCAGACATTGAGCCTAGTGTCACACACATGATCTGATCACACAACCAAGGCGGGACATGGCTTTTATTACAACGATAAGTTTTTTGTTAAAGAGTAGAGATGAGCGAACAGTGTTCTATCGAACAGGCTGTTCGATGTGTTCGATTCGAATCGAACATCATGTGGCAAACTCCAAAAAAATTCGATTCCCCTCCCACCTTCCCTGGCGCTTTTTTTGCACCAATAACAGTGCAGGGGAGGTGGGACAGGAACTACGACACCGGAGGCATCGAAAAAAAATCGGAAAAAGTCATTGGCTGCCGAAATCAGGTGACCTCTATTTTAGACGAATAGTGGATTTCAAATCCGGGTCATATGAGAATGTGAACTTTGTGACTAAGAGACAGGGATAGCTGTACAGGCAGGGATAGCTAGGGATAACCTTTATTTAGGTAGGAATGTTATTAAAAATAACTTTTTGGGGCTCTATCGGGTGTGTAATTGTGATTTTTGTGACATAAACTTTTTCCAATAGGAATGCATTGGACAGCGCTGATTGGCCAGAGTACGGAACTCGACCAATCAGCGCTGGCTCTGCTGGAGGAGGCGGAGTCTAAGATCGCTCCACACCAGTCTCCATTCAGGTCCGACCTTAGACTCCGCCTCCTCCGGCAGAGCCAGCGCTGATTGGCCGAAGGCTGGCCAATGCATTCCTATGTGAATGCAGAGACTTAGGAGTGCTGAGATCAGATCCCAACTAGAAAGTGGATTACTTGTTAAAGGCTATATGGTTGCAGTGTGTAGCAGTCCAGGCTTCTCATTCATGAAATAACTGCAAATGAAGGAGACAGTGGCTGGCTGTGGGGACCATAATACTAAATTTCCTTCTGGTAGGTGACTGGAAATGGTAGTGGAATGTAAACCATGTGTTACCTGTGTCTAAACAATGGACAAGAAAACTGAAAGAACTACATGCTTGTCGGCAGATCAAATGATCCTCTCTATTGGTGGTGTGTCTGGGCCAGCCAGAGCCTGTTCACGTGTGTGTGACCTCACGTAACCATTGCTCCCAACACCTTGTAACAGCTAGGTCAGAATGGCTTTGGCTCAAAAAAAGATGCAAATCTGCAACATAATGTGTGGCCTCACCCTAAGGCTGAGTGCACACAGGGTATTTTGGACCGGAATCTGAGGCGGAGGCTACCTCAGGTACTGGTCCAAAATACAGGTAATCCACGACTGGATGCCAGTGCAGTCATCTTTTACCACTGTTGCTGTGTTGCAGACATGGATAAGAATCAGTTTATTAAAAATATAATCCATCTTTAACCCCTTCCTGCTGGAATCATTTCCCAATTTTGGTGTTTTAATTTTTTATTTCCAGCCATAACTTTTATTATTTTTCCATTCACACTGCTATAAGAAACAAGTTATACTTTGTAATAGCACCATTTAATATTCCATACAATGTATTGGTAAGGGCAGTGGCGTAACTAGGAATGGCGGGGCCCCGCGGCGAACTTTTGACATGGGCCCCCCCCCCATCCCAACTGACGCTGAAGACCTCGACCGACCCCCTCCTCCGCACTCTATTATGTCCCTTACTGGCCCCTGCACACAGTATTAACCCCAATAGTGTCCCCTGCACACAGTATTAACCCCAATAGTGTCCCCTGCACACAGTATTAACCCCAATAGTGGCCCCTGCACACAGTATTAACTCCAATAGTGGCCCCTGCACACAGTATTAACCCCAATAGTGGCCCCTGCACACAGTATTAACCCCAATAGTGTCCCTCTGTGGACATCCATAAACAATTATTATACTCTGGGGTCTTTTCAGACCCCAGAGTATAATAATCGGAGACCCGGGGAATAAAAACATTAAAAAAAAAAACACTGTTGCTTCTTACCTGTTCCCCGGCTCTTGTGCTGTGCTGTCCTCCTGTGCTGACCATCGCTCGCGTCCTTCGTTAATGATGTCGGACATCACATGACCCGGGAAGCATGCCGGGTTCATGTGAAGTCAGAGACGTCAGACAACAGTAGGACGGAGGCCTGGCAGGATCGCGGAGAGGTAAGTAACAGTTTTTTATGTTTCTTACCTCTCCCGATCCGCCGGTCATTATACTCGGGGGTCTTTGCAGACCCCCGAGTATAATGATAGCCCCTGTGGGGCCCGCAGTGTCACAGTGAATAGGGCCCGTAACAGCCTATTTAAAAAAAAACGCAGCGGTAGCGGCTGTCACCTGGCCCCCTAATGGCCCGGGCCCTGTGGCAGCTGCTACTGCTGCTACCACGGTAGTTACGCCACTGGGTAAGGGTGAGTTCACACTACGTAAACGGCAGCTTATTCTGAACATAAAACACGTTCAGAATCAGCGGCGTATAAAGCAGTTCCATTCATTTCTATGGGAGCCGGCATACGAGCGCTTCCCATAGAAATGAATGGGCTGCTTTTTTCACTACGAGCACTCCCATTGAAGTGAATGGGATGTGCTCGCGTGTACGGCTCGGCATGAGCAGAGCTAGCCGTACACGCCGGCACTTCCCATTCACTTCAATGGGAGTGCTCGTAGTGAAAAAAGCAGTCCATTCATTTCTATGGGGAGCACTCGTAAGCCGGCTCCCATAGAAATGAATGGAACTCCTTTATACGCTGCTGATTCTGAACGTGTTTTACGTTCAGAATAAGCTGCCGTTTATGTAGTGTGAATGAGCCCTAAGCTTGGAAAAAAATATTGATGGCATGGAATTTGAAGAAAAACATAGTTGTGACATTTATAGGGGTTTGGTTTTTGGGGTATTCATTGTATAGTAACGATATGTTACCTTTATTACCGGGGTCAGTATGATTACGGTGATCAAATTTCTATAGTTTTTGCTATGTGTAAAAAAAAATATATAGAATTTTGGAGAAAAAAAAGTTTGCATCACCATATTCTGACACCTGTAACTATATATATATATATATATATATATATATATATATATATATATATATATATATATATTTCCATTGTGTAAGGTCTTTTTGTGGGGCAAAGTGCAGTTTTACATATACCATACTGAAGATTCACTGACTTCTAGATAAAGTCTCCTATTTTTTTCACATTTTTTTCAGCGGTACACATCATTGTGGGAGATGTACAGCATGTCCGTTTATCAATAGAAGTAAGGAATTTACCAACAGCATTATGGGTACAACATATGCATGCAGAGACTTTGCAACATGTGCTACAACGGGTGTAGTTTATCTCCTCAGTTGTCCATGTCCCATGTATTACGTGGGCAAAACCATCAGGCAACTGAGGAGAAGAATTAGAGAGCACATCTGTGATGTAGCTAATGAAAGAGATACACCAGTGGCAAGGCACTTTAATAGATGTCATGCAGGGGATACTTCAGGTCTGAAAGTACTAGTCGTTGAAGTCGTGAGACCTCCAGTGAGAGGAGGAGACTGGGACAAGTTGATCCTACAAAAAGAAACGTTATGGATCTACAGACTAGATACGTTATCCCCAAAAGGGTTAAATGAACAGATGGATTTTACCTGCTATATTGAATAAATATGAAGATACACCTAATGGTATAATAATTCTTTTATAGCTATAAGCTTACAAAAGGGCATTGCAATGCACGATTAGCATATAGTGTTAGTGCAGACATGGTTACGCTAGGCAAGGTTTGCATAGAATGTTAATACAAATATGGTTACACATTACTCTCTGTGAGTGAGAATTGATAGTTCTGTAAATACAGCTCTTACAAATACTGTATTAGTATCCCACGTTTAAATGTATACTAGCCACTATACTTATACTGTACATATGCATATAAATCCCTATATTTACAATTGCTGAGTATTCAGACTATGCGATATTTAGATGAATGAAAGGGTGACTCGCTTTCATCAACTAGGAGGGGAGGGGAAATAAAATCCCATATATCCTGGGGCATGTTATACATCGTTAATAGATTGAGGGATATCCCGGTGTTTATCTTTAGGACACATAGCTTTGTTGCAATTTGTTCTTGTATGTATAAATAGCTTAGATGATGAGTCAACGCATGCGCACAGCATGGTAGGGGATCGTGAATTTACCCATAGAGCCGTAGTAAATTGCGCATGCGTATGGAGGATGGTTAAGATCATATAACAGCGCCTACGTGTGAGAAGTGAATGTCGCCTAAAAAAGCACATCCACTAACAGGAGATGTTAACAGAGTGTGTGCGATTGAGATATATTGAGATATATAGCACGAAAGGATATCTTATTTAAGATCGTGCAGACAAGTCGCACACTATGACAGAAATATGGGTGTGTATGGATGAACCAATCAGAGACCGGATATCGCGTATGCAGATGCTGCATTGATATGAGGGATTGAAGCATATGCCAAGTGTGATTGGCTGGGCCAAGGTACAGTGGGCGTGGCGAGTAGCTTAAATAGTTTGGTCTCGGCAGTACACTTCACCGCTGCCTATAGAGCGGTCCTGCCGACGGTCAGACCACATACCGTTACACATAATATCTGTTGGGCAGTATTTACTGCTGGTGATAGAATCTTCCTAAATACAAAATTAACCCCTGAAGAGTCTCTTTAATGAGATGAAACGCGTAGGGTTGAAATAGGAGTTATTTATGCCGCAGTAGGTGTGAATAGGAGCTAAACGTCCCAGGACCTGTCTGTCTCTATCCTTTACCCCTGTTGGTGTGGCAGTAGGCCAGTATCCTCAGGGAGGGGAGGGAGGCAGCAGGCCATAATTATCAGCTGGGAGGCGTTCTCCTTTTGTATTTATGCTGCGGTATATCATTACCTTTGAGTGAGGGAGATAGGGCATTTATTATAGGGATTTCATGAGTATACCCTGAATCTCAGCCCCTACAAAAAAACTATCTACACCCTACTCATTGAGTATTTTAATCTATTAACCATAAGCTATAGGTTAATATGGTCTGACATTATATATGTTTTTAAACCTTTGAAAAATTTTGTGTGTTTTTATAGAGGATATCAATAAAGGTTAAATTTTATTATCTATTCCTATTTTTGGGTAAATGCACCCTTCAGTGAATACATACTGAAGATTGTATGACTGTCTGATCACTTTGTAGTAATTTTTTTACCATATGGGATAAATACCAGGGGTGTAACTACTGGGGTAGCTGCGGTAGTGGCTGCCACAGGGCCCGGGACATTATGGGGCCTGGCGACAGCCAATACCACTGCGTTGTTTTTTTTTTTTGTTGTTTTTTTTATATTATTATTATTTATTTATTTATATAGCACCATTAATTCCATGGTGCTTTACATTTGGAGGTTACATACAATACACAGAATATACAGGTAGATATAATACTAACAATTGGCTAGAGGGCCCTGCCCGCGAGGGCTTACAATCTATGAGGGAAGGAGGTAGAGACAGAAGGAGAGGGGGAGACTGTACAGATATCAGTGAGGTGATAGTGTTATTGGAGGTTGTAGGCCTTCCTGAATAGGGGAGTCTTCAGGACCTTCTTGAATCCTGTGATTGTGGGGGTCAGTCTTATGTGTCGTGGTAAGGAGTTCCAGAGTATGGGGGATGCACGGGAGAAATCTTGGAGATGGTTGTGTGAGGAGCGGATGAGATCAGAGCAGAGTAAGAGGTCATTGGAGGATCTGAGGTTACGTGTGGGCAGGTAAATAGGCTGTTACTGGCTGGAAATACTCCAGCCGGTAACGGGCCCTATTTACTTACCGATCATGGCGGGGCTGGGATCAGTAAGTGAGGCCGCGGACCCCACAAACTATATTATTATACTCAGGGGGCCTTTTCAGACCTCTGAGTATAATGATCAGAGGTCCAGGAGAGGTAAGAGAACATAAAAAAAATAGTGTTACTTACCTCTCTGGGCAGGCTTTGGGCCTACTTGTGTGACGTCCCTGATGTCACATGACCGGGGACTGCATCCTTATGCTTTGCGACACAAGCCCCCAGGTCACGTGACATCCCGGACGTCATTGAAGATGGCCACTATCAGCCAGGAGTGCAGCGGAGCCAGGGATAAGTAAGTAACAGTGGTTTTTTATGTTTGTATCCCCCCTGGGTCTCCGATTATTATACTCTGGGGGTCTCAAAAGACTCCAGAGTATAATAATTGTTCATGGGTGTCCACAATGGGGCATAAACCCCTTGTGCAGGGGCCACAATTGGGTATAATCCTGGGTAAAGGGGCCACTATGGGGTATAATACTGTGTGCAGGGGCCACTATGAGGCATAATACTGTGTGCAGGGGCCACTATGGGGTATAATACTGTGTACATGGGCCACTCTGGGGCATAATAGTGAGCGCAGGAATGCACGGGGGGGAGGGTCATCGGGGTCTTTGGTGTCGGTCAGGGGGGCCCATGTCAAAAGTTCACCACGAGGCCCCGCCATTCCTAGTTATGCCACTGATAAATACTTTTATATTTTAATTATTGCAGCATTTTTCAACAATACAATACCAATTAAATTAATTTTGTATTATTATTTTTAAGATTAAATAGATAAAATAGGGAAAAGAGAGAGATTCTAATTTTAAGGGTTTTTTTTTTTTTAAACTTGATACATACACTTATCATTATTCAATTTTGCAATTTTAAAGCTCTGGTGATAACTAATGTTATCGGGTCACTGACAAGCCATATTAACTTATGAGTGTTTCTTGACTGATGTGTTTTCTTATGTACTGCATACATCATCAATGAAGTCATCGTTCAGGAAGACAGAACCTGTATAGATTATAATAGACAGGAAGAGGTTGCCATTAAACATCACATTATCATTACCGTTTATCACAATCTACAGACCACAAAGTATGCAATTTCATGTCTAGATCATCGTCAGCTTTCCCCTTATGTGCCCTTCTCCATCCTGATCCGTCCCATTTCTACTCTAAATGTTTACCATCGCTCAAAAGTATATCATTGTAATTAGAGATTATGTTTCATTCTGTTCTCTTGTGAGTGATTCACACTTAGGCTTTTTTTTTTTTTTTATTAATTTTAACATCAGCTGGCTCGTAGCTAGTTTTAGACCAAATTAAAGAAATGCAAAAAAAATGATGTTATGTTGATTACAATACAACACTGCCCCTAGTGGTAGTATAAAGTATGCTAGATTTTTTTTTCTACTTTTTCTGTCCTACATGGGCAATGACGGGGATGATAAAATAACAATAATAAAAGAAGCAGCCTGCGCTGCGCACAATAACTCTTTCTAACCAAGATGTGAATGTTTAGCGAGATCAGATTTAAGTAATTAGATTATAGTATAATATCTGTGTCAATGTGTAAAGTAACACAAACCAGAGAAGACAAAACAAAGGGGCAATTTCTAATATATTTTTATAGAAATAATACTAATTGTAGCGATCAATTAATTACTGAAAATGCAAACTGACTTTAAGAGAACCGGAGACATTATCTATATGCTCAGGGAATCAAAAAAATTCTATTATTCAATATAATTAATCTTCCGCTTAATTACCTGTTTAAGGCCCCACATTGCAAATACGAAAGAAATGCAGCGGCAAAAAATGCAGTACCTGGAAAGTGGATGGGATTCTGGCTAATCCTATCCACTCCTTGCAGAAAATAAATCTGCAGTGGAAATGTTGCAATTTCACAAACCATTGCGTCAAATATGTCTACAGAAATGCTGATGGTTTCCATATTGTTCTAATGGGGACAGAAAGTCCTCAGAGGAAAAAAGCGTCGGTAATCCGTTCGAGGAAGTCCGCTTGGGGACCCCCCCGAATGGACTACTGAACGCATTTGCTAGCGGTGTGCATTGAAAGCACACAGATCCCATAGACTATAATGGGGTCCGTGTGCTTGCTGCAAAATCTCCACAGGGAATATGCAGACAGGAAAGTAGTTCACCATAGTCCAAGGGTGTCCGTGTGCTTTCACTGCACACTGCTTGCTAATGGGTTCAGTAGTCCATTTGGGGGGTCCCCATGCGAACTCCCCAAACAGATTACTAAACACAGATGTGAACCAAGGGTCAGGGTCAGTGCACACAGTTTTATGAAACTGATTTTGATACTGAATCTGCCTCAAAATCAGCCTCCAAAAAAAGCCTCCCAATAGAACTCTATTGGGAGGCTTTTTTGGAGGATGATTTTGAGACGGATTCAGCGTCAAATTCAGCAGCAAAAAACTCCATGTGAACTTCTCCTAACAAATGTACACTCTGTTAGGCCAGGCTCGTATTTTGCAATGAGGAAAGGGGAATAAACTACTGCCGGACAACTCTAGTAGTGGTTTATCTCCCTTGAGAAAGAATCAAAATTCTAAAATTCTAAAATCGGGGTGGAATCTGCCTGAAGATCGATCAGGGCATTTCTTTTTTGAGACAGCTGATTATTTTCAGTACAAAAACAAGTGTCGGCCTCTAATTACATTTTTGGGAAATTCTGACTTTAGAAGTTCTTCCATGTGAACTGCCTTTGTGTTTTTTAGTATTGTAGTGGGTTTTGGAAGTTGAATACTGTATAAATGTTTTAATGACCTCCTGGTGTATAACTCCATCCCTATGTAGGGTGAAGCAATGATCAGTTTTGGTTTTATGACTGTCAGAGGGTTTCTGTTTCACTGCCTTGTAAATCTTAGCTGGCAACAGTTTATGTTGTAACACAAAAGTTATATAAGATTCATTACAACTGCCTGTAGTGTCAATCTGCATGCGCACTTCACCACCAATAACCTTTTACCATAGTACCCAGATTTTTTGCTGATGATAGGTATATTGGCACAGTTTGGCCAGAATCCATTTACCGTATATACTCAAGCATAAGCCGACCCGAATATAAGCCAAGACCCCTAATTTTACCACAAAAAACTGGAAAAACTTATTGACTCGAGTATAAGCCGGGGGGGGGATGCAGCAGCTACTGGAAAATTTGAAAAATTAAAATGGTCTGAGTTTTTGGGTGCAGTAGTTGCTGGGTGCTGGGGAAGGGGAGGGGGTGTTTTGGTTGTCTGTCTGCCCCTTCCCTGAGCTTGAGGACTGTTTTTTTCCCCCACTTGGAATTCAGTCTGGCTGAATATAGGGGATCTGCAATGCTCCTATTAATCCCTTCCCGACAGAACAGGAGCACTGCAGATCCCCTATATTCAGTAGACCGGGCACTTTCAGACACAAGATACCTAATGTGTATGTGTGTCACAGTAATTTTCTACTTTTGTGTCTATTCTAGGGAAGGAGTGAGTTAGAACTTTTAATTTTTTTTATTTTTTTTTAAAGCTTCTTTTTTTCCCCCACTATTTTATGGGAGATTCTATACATTGATATTGCTGCTGGTCATAGACCTCCCCCCCTTAAAAAAAAAAAAAAAAAGAAAATTTTTTTTTTTTTGCTGACTCGAGTATAAGCCGAGGGGGGCTTTTTCAGCACAAAAACTGTGCTGAAAAATTCGGCTTATACTCGAGTATAAGCTATTTTATACCACTCCAGAATGCTAGTAAAAAAGATTTAAAGGGGTATTCCCACCTCACATACTCATCAGTCTTTACTGCTGTAAAATCTTCTTTCTTCCTGGTTTCTTGCATCATTTGGTGGGCGGGGTTTCACATGCAACCTGCCGTTTAGCTCCGCCCCAAAATTTGTATGTAGCTCCGCCCACCCATATTGGACTATGAAGTACAGGCAGCAGCAACTCCATTCTGTGTTACATACAGAGACTGCCTGTCTCTGCCATAATGAACACAATTGAATTAGCTAGCCTGATAACTGGGAGAACAGAAGAAATGAAAGCAGCTCCTCTCCTCTGAGTGCAGGAAGCTAGGTCACGTGGTGTAGACACAGGAATAGCTAGATACACAGGCTTGCTCCCGTGCATTTAGCCCCTCCCCCCTCCCCCCTGAGAGCAGCAGATACATCACTTGACTTTTGAGCAGATAAGTCAAGGGATGTGTCAACAATGAATTGAATAAAGTAAGATAGTGGACAAACAAATCAGTTTTGCTAAAGCAGTGTATTTAGGAAAAGTCTTACATCCACATTAACAAGCAGTATAGATAGGATCCTTGTGATGGGACAACCCCTTTAAGCCCATTGCATGTGACCATGTGCTAGGTCATTGTGCTATCCAAGTATTTCCTAGATAGCACACTGACCCATTCATTTCTGTGGGTCCATACACATAATCGTGAATTACAGTCAGGGCTGCAAAATATGGAGCAGGTTCTATTTCTATTTTGCGAACATGCTTCCACGGCTCATATTCATTGAATGAATGGGGATGCAGAAGCACAGCCGGTGCATGGCAGCACAGGAATGACTTCCGTGTGCTGCCTTTTCACCAGCTGTATCGTTCATTCACAGCCGGCAGTTAGCACATGATTGTATGCAACCCGCCTTAGGCAAAGGATCCGCCATGGAAGCGCATTGTGGTTTTTTCTGCAGCAAAACTGTAAGATAGTAGAAAAATAGCTGACAAATACCAAAGAGATCATAATACAGGAGATCTGGAGACACTGGAAATACAGGGCATGATGCAGCTAAAAAGATCACTGAGACAGAAAAGGAGAAGTAAGAGCAATATTAGCACAATAAGGAAAGCTACTAGACATCTATGATTATCATCCCCACGACAATAAAACAAACAGCCAGAAGTGCAAGTATAGAAATAATAGACTCCTTATATTGCATTATCTGAGATACTGCAGAATGCTCTCTCAGTCCAGAAAATTTTTCAGGCAGAAAACAGCAACGATTTTAGTTAAAGTGCATTTCAGTTGGTCCAGGATTAAAGGTTTAAAGGATGCAAAGACATGGAAGTGGTGAAAAGTCCTCTATGGGCTAAAGCCCCATGTTGCAGAAACACAGCTTTTTTTGTTGCAGATTTTGCTGCAGTTTTTTGAGCCAAAGCCAGGAGTGGATTGAGCAGAAGGTAGAAGTCTAAGAAGCTTTCTATATGTCCCCCATTTCTTTTGTAGCCATTCTTTAGCTGAAAAACTCGCAACAAAATCTACAACAAAAAAGCTGCATTTCCGCAACATGGGGACTTAGCCTAAAATAGCTTTACTTGCAGTCAGCTTGCTTGTTTACATCCAGTTGCTGGAAACCTCTAGTAAACACGTTCTGCCAAACCAGTTTCAGTTTGTTACATTGTATCAGTGCCAGTGTGGAGATACTGGAAAGTGGAAATCCTGCACAACAAGTCTTGTGTTTAAAGGAGGTCAAACATATGTCGAAACATAGAGATTGCTTAACCACTGCACTTTTTAAATCTGTCAGGACTGTCCTAATTTGAAGTTATAGTGAGTAATATGTTGAATAAATGGTGTATATTCTGACCACCATATATTCTATTTGCTCCATATTCTTGTTCTATGATGATTGATACAAAAGCCCTTTTGTATCATGATGTTATGTCATGACTTCTCAAAGCTGCAGATTCAGCTCTGCCCGACATCTTGACCTTAGTTCCTTTTTCACATAGATGAATATACTGCACAGGTAATTGTCTGTATACACTGCTGTTACGATATGCCTTAGAAATGTATATATGACAATTCTGGTGCATCTGGCCAAAGATTCAGCATTGCAAGCATGTACATATTAGCCCAATGGAAAAACTGCAAATTGTTTCAGATCCCGAAAGCAAAAATATGAGGGAAGTATTAGACTGAGGCCCCATGTTGTGGAAACGCTGCATTTTTGTTGTAGATTTTGCTGCTTTTTTTTTTTTAAGACAAAGCCAAGAATGGATTTTAAAGAGGATAGAAGTATAAGAACTTCCTATATATTTCCCATTCCTTTTGTAGCCAATCTTGTCTTTGGCTCAAAAAAATGCAGCAAAATCTACATAAAAAAGCTGTGTTTCCGCAATGTGAGACCTTAGTCTTAGAGTGGTAAAGAAGAGTTTGTCATTGGCAAAGAGGAGGTTCTGTGTGGGGTGGTATCCTTGAATTAGAGAACTGTAGGCTAAGGCAAAGCCGGGAGACCAGAAGGTCCAATTGTCTAGGCAATGATTCAGTACTAGATGCCTCCCATGTAAGGCCTCTATTGTAGCACAAGATTTAGTCAGTTATTAATAGAGCCACAGCCAATTTAATGGGTATGTTATGGATGCTAATGGATCCAGGTTGGGTCTATTGACACATTACAAATTTGGCCATACAAATAAGCGGTGCAGGGAATTGACTGTTGGCTATCTCACTCGGCACCCCATATGCGTGAATGCTCAACTGAGCAGGGCATATGTAATGAAAGACTCCTCTCTTTATCCAACTGCCTGATCTTATACCTCCCGACATTTGCCAGTGAGGCCTCCATACACATTAGATGGTCAGCCGAACCCATTGACATTACCAGGTTACAAATCCAATGTGTATTGAATGTTTCATGTTTTAAAAAGTTTTACACATTGGTATGACTCTAAGAGGCGAACATTCTCAATATTTTCATCTTAATATTTTACAACTGTGCAAGTGCCTTGGCGAAGGAGGAGAATGAATATATAAACCAAATTCACATTACAGTTCAGGGCAGGTCTTCAACAATGGCCATTACATTTCTTTTGAAGGACAAGCTAAAGTTCGGATTCTTCATGGCTGGTGTGGAATAAGGACAGATTTTTGGGACTGGTTGTGAATGAATTTTCACCTTGTTAGGACTATTTCTATAAAATGTTATCATGAAATGATCAAAATACTTTTGTCTACCTGACAGTCACAGCCCAAGCGCCTGGAGAGCATTCTTACCATTATGTATCTACTGACAGGTAAATCCCTCAAAGAACAATGTCACTTATTGAAGCAGAAATCATAATTTTACTTTTCTGAAGTTTGTAAAGGGTTTATAGTCAGTCTACCACCTCCCCCAAGCATCTTCAGTCGCCTCCACCATCTTAATGAACACATTGTGGTGATAAACAACATATCTCTGTTATGTATGTCACTTTTGTAGATACGGAGAAAATCAACTTTGAAGCCTTATGTAAATGAGGCACTTTATGCCCTGGGTGCGGGTCTGCTGCTCAGACCCCTACCATCTTCTGCCTGCACCATGCTGTACAGTAAGATTCTAGCAAATCCAATCCACACTTTGCAGAAAATTAATCCCAGCAAAAATTCTGCGATTTCCAAAGCCTTCACGTTTTTGGAAATTGAAGCATGTCAAAAATACCTACGGAAATGCTGGCAGAAAGATTGATGCAGACTTTCTGGAAAGAGTACTGCGGGAAAAACGCTTTTTCACTGCGGCCCTTCATGTCAGGTGCTAGGAGAGCCATTTTACTAATTTCATACACTAATTTCAGTGGGACCAACTAAACATCTAATGGGTATAAAGTGTCTCCGCTCCTCCCTGACCACAGATGTTAAGGGAAAGAAGGATCGGACATGATGATCCAGGGTTCTCAAGGAAGATAAATCGCCACCAGAAGTGTCTGACACAGATTTGTTTCCTTTCCCTATTGACAATGCATGCACACTTGGCCAAGGTGAGCATACGTATAAATAAGAAAGTCTGGAGGTAACTGATAGGCAGCTATCTATACTTACCAATATGGCCGCCTTACAGTTAGTTTAATTACTGATATCAATGTGTTTTGTACTTGAATTTCACTTTACTAAACCTTTGTGGACAGAATCTACATATCAATTTGTCATCATTTTCAGAACTAATATTGTTATTTTGGATCAGTGATATTTTTGCAATATGTAAGAAATACAGCACTGAGATCTTTGGCAAATGCCTGAAGACAGCCCCAACAATGTACATGAGTATTATCAGTTATTTTGGAGAAGAATGTGGACAGCAGTTCATGATATGCCAGCAGCCATCTTAGCCAGAGGGTAGATGAGATAAAAATTTGTCAGATCTGTCTTTTACTTAAAAAGATGTTCTTGCCCGACACACCCCACACCATCTCATATCTACTGTCTTAGATTTTTCTGCTGTAAACCAGGGATAGGTACAGCGAGAATTCAGAGAATGCAGTTGCTTTATTGTATGGACATGGTCCAAAAATGAAGACTTTTTTCCTGTGTCAGACTAACCAATTATGCACAAAATGTTGTCAGATATAAAACTCATGCAAACACCAAATACATCCAAAGTGTTCCTGCTTATAATACTTATGCACATGGATAAAATAAATGGTGAAGTGACCGTCATCTAAACACAATGAATTAGTAACCCCATCTAATACTTTATTCACAATGCAATGTTTTGCATCAGTGTCTCTAAGCCAAAGCCAACATAAGGCTAAGGGCCCCTTCACACTGAAGTGAATGGGAAGCGCTCGTGTGTACGGCTCGCCATGTGAAGGGGCCCAGCGCTCGGCTCATTCCGAGCCCTACACGCGAGCGCTTCCCATTCACTTCAATGGGAGCGCTCGTAGAGAAAAAAGCAGCCCATTCATTTCAATGGGGAGCGCTCGTATGCCGGCTCCCATTGAAATGAATGGGATGTGCTTTATACGCGCTGATTCTGAACATGTTTTAATGTTCAGAATCAGGCAGCGTATCTGTAGTGTGAAGGGGCCCTAAGGCTCCACTTACCGGCAAAAAAGCTCTGCAGGAAACAACGCAGCGACAATGCAGGTATCCTCTGCGGACTTTCTGCTTCCATTATATCTATAGGGAAACTGCCGGTGTTTCCATAGGTATAATTAACATGCTGCACATATTTTTCTGCAATGAGCGGATGAGATTCGTTAGAATCCCATCCACTTTGCAGAGAATGTAAAAAGCCACAGTTTTTGCCAGGGCGTTTACGCCTTGTGGGCCCCTGGCCTGAAGCTTCCTGCACACGACTGAAAGCGTTCCGGTTCTATGTTTCATTTGTTTTATAGGATCGGCTCTTTATCAGAACCATTGGATAACACACTCTGCTGTACACTTGTATGCATCAAGCCTTATAGTATGTGTTTATGTGTACACTGATACCTTTTTTAGATATTTGACATTCCAGCTGTCAATTTTTGAAGATATTCAGGGGACGCTTCATTATCAACTTCTGTCATTTTCCCCTTCCAACATACTGTTTGCCCCGGAGTAGTAGTGGACGACTTTTTACAACCTTCTAAAATCTTCAGTTTCTTGCATCCAGTGCAATAAATCAATACCCGGCCATGTTTATTCTTCTATTACTTGTGGCCATTCTTAACTTGATAACACACAAGAAATGCCAGATTTTAATAATCAAATTACTAACATGATAACCATAGTTATCCATTATATCTATTATACGTTGGTTTTCTTGATTTTATTCAATTATCTGATTTAATTACTTTTTTATTTTCATACTTTACTACCTCCACCAAAGCCAGCTCTTTGCATCTTTTAATAGGCGCTTCCCTGTTTCCAGAATAGTTGTAATTTTTTCCTCCCGGCTCCAGCATTCCCAAGCAATCAGCACAATTACATTTGGTGCCTTATGTGCTAATTTGGTTCCTTACTGACAAGTGGGTGGTGCAAACCAGGAAACAATGTATCCATCCATGGCTTTCAATATACAGAACAGCTTGCAATCTAATATTCTCAACGCTTAGCACATATAAAAACTAGAGAATAAAAGGGTGTAAATATACACTAAGCAGTAACTTTTACAGTCAGTCATTGCTGCTTTTCATCCTGGGAATGAAAATTATTCTTCTTATTATTACTAATATTAAGTATCTAGTCTTTGGGAGATTGCTGAAACTGTCGCCCATAGCTTCTTGCACTGTTAGTATATAGAACATCGTGGCTCCACCTGATTCATTTACTAACACATGTCTCAGGATACTCTCTGCAGTTACACAGACACATGTGGAGACTTGCTTTACCCTTATGGCACCATGATGACAAGTATGGTCTCCATGTGTTCTGTAACCGGAGTACAGGCCTTAATAGTTCAGATCTTAATTTTCTCCTTTTGTTATTTTTACCAGTCAGCAAAATATTATTATTATCAATTTAACTACTATAATGACACGACCTACAAAGACCCCCTACTGAAAAGACCACTCTGATCTAGAGAGGATTGTCTATGGCAGATTGTCAGTTCCTTTACATACATATTGGTCTACATCTTTGGGTGAACCCCCACCTCCCATTTAAGAGATCTTATTTCACTCAAATGGTGGATAGCTGTCTCAAATAGTTCTCAATATATTTAAAGAGGACTTGTCAACAGGCCTGAAAATACCAGTGGCCTACATTATCTGATAGGCATTATTACCCTGATCATTTGGTGTCTCGTTCAGCTATTCCAACTCTATAAGCCCTGATCTAAATTGGTATATAGGAGCCAAGTCAGCTGTTACACCGTGGTTTCTCTAGGGAAGGATCTCCATGTGTCATATCTAATTTAGTGTTAGGGCCTGTGCACATGATGTAATGTGGCGCTCATTGTGACACGTAAACTTGTGTCAGAGTCAGCGCTTCAAAACTTGACTTCAATGGGTTCCCTCTTACGCATGCTACACATTGAAATCAATGGGAGGCTTTTTAACCCATTGATTTCAATGTGTTACGCGCGTTGAATGGAACCCATTGAAGTCAATGGGATTCTGTTTTCAGCAGAAAAAGGAACCCATTGAAGTCAATGGGAGGCTTTTTTTTCAGCGCTGAAATTCTCAACACATTATATGACGACAGGTTAAACATTGCTATGAAAAATCAAACTCATGAGGGTGTATTCATATAATATATTTAACATCTGCGTGGCATTTAATACATGCAAAGAATAGCTGTAAAAGGCAGCCATCCATTTACATAGAGTTAGTGTTAAAAAAAAATTGATTATATTATATTTCATTTTAACTACACATGTATTCTGCATACATGTAATACCTTAGTACTGACACCTGTCTGTACAGTAGATTGATATAGACTCTGGACTAGTCCTGTGTAATGCATCCATGGACTAACAGAATAGGTCTAACCAATACGTGACCACTAACATTTACTAAGCAGGATTCAGGCTGGAAGAGAGTGGTTTAAATCAGCTGTGTCATAGATCCAGCAGGTGGCGCTGCCTCAGCTCTGAGAGTGTTAGTATATGTTCTTGCCTGCTAGCCCATCACAGATAACACATCCAGAGCCTCAGTATTTTTGGGTGTTGGATTGTTGAAATAGAGGCTAACTATGTCTCTCCTATATGCAACCTAACCCGCCTGGTTCGATGTGGATTCAGCAGGTGGCGCCTCATACTAACAGTCAGACGAGGCAGCGCCACCTACTGGATCCATGGCATACCATGCAGCACCTGATTTTACCCATTTCTTTCTACCATCTACCTATCATAACTACCTCACTGTGTGTATTTTGATTGTTGTCTGTAGATGATTTGCAACATGGTTGACTATATCTGGATGACAGTGTCAAGTTTTTAACGCTAAAAACAAAAATCAACAGATGGGACACATGGAAGGGATGTAAGATATTATTTATTTATATATTTCATAAACTCTGTTTCTTCACAGATACTGCCAGACATGATAAGATGATGCTGCTATAATACTGTAGACCAGGTCACATGACAGACACCATGTTTAGTCCATTTCAGTTCTCCTACAGATCAATTTCACTGGACCACATATAAACTATACCATTGTTTTTCTTAAGAGGGACAAAATATGATAAATATGAATATATAATATTGATATAATTAGAAAATTAAGAAATACAAAGCATTGGTAAAATAAAGATGTGTGAGCAAATACATGTACAATTGTACAATATTATGTTCTTTACACAAATAAATCAAGTCATGAAAACCAGAATACATCTTTACCTTTTTCAACTCTGTGGTTGCTTCTGCCATCTTTTTCGGTGTGGCCTGCTGGGGGAGCAGTATATCAACCAGGGACAGAAATAGACTTGACAGGCTGATCAGAAGGGCCAGCTCTGTCCTGGGGAGCCCCTTGGACCCAGTACAGGTGGTGGGTGACAGAAGGATACTGTCAGTAGTGAGCTCCATGCAGGTGAACAAATCCCACCCCATGTATGGGACCTTGATGGGACTTGGCAGCACTGTACGTGACCGTCTGCTCCACCCCAAGTGTGAGAAGGAGCGCTATCGCAAGTCCTTCCTTCCAACCGCGACCAGGCTGTATAACCTACATCAGACCAAGCAAAGATCACTCCGCACAGAGAACTAATGATTATGACGATGACTATGAAGTCTTCCTTCTTTCTTCTTCTGTTCCTTAGCTGCTATGGACTCCTAGTATATCTTCTCTTCTCAGCATATTCGTGCCTTTGTCTGTATTATATTACTGTGTATTATCCTGTACCTGTATTACTATGCTGCTGTAACATACTGAAATTTCCCCACTGTGGGACTATTAAAGGATTATTTTATGTTATCTTAAGATCTTAGTTACATTGTTCAGAATATGGTGACATTTCGTTATATTGTTTAGAAAGATAACATTTTTGAGCACTGAAGAAATCCATCAAGAAAAATCTTTTCCTTTGTGTTTTCATTCACTGCTAATTCTTACAGGTTCATAGAATAATACCAATTACTTCCTAGTAGTCACATAAATAGACTAGATTTGTAGGAAGGGTTTAGGCTTATTGTCTCTGCATGCTTGCATATATATTAGAGATTAAAGTACAAGTTACAGCCTCCGTATTAACACCCTGAACAGCATCTGATCATGTAATGAGGGCTGGGATTCAATGCACAAAGTAACCAAAGCGAGGACAATGTGTTCCATGTTTTCATAGAGGATCAATATGTCTAATCAATGCAGAAAACATACAATAGAGACTAGATTTCAATAAAGTAAAGCTTGTCAATGCACAGTTACAGCTATGGAAAGTCCAACTAACACACAGATACAAGTGCAATGCACCTATAGATTGCTTTTGATATGTTAAATGTTTTACCTCCTACTAATGTTTATGGACTTAACCCTTCTTCTAATTTAAAGGGAGTCTGTCAGGATCAAAATACCTCAGAAACCAATAACAGTGCACTATAGTTGCAATTTATGGGAGCAAAACACACCTTTGTAGCTACCAAATGATGTAATGCAATGCAATGCAAATTAAACTGCAAGTGCACAAGGGGCGGGACCTATTTGCCAGATTTGCTAGCAGATAGTTGTGGGGGTATTAAAATATAAGTTGTCAGTCAACAGGCAACAATTCTGTGTCGCTATTCCTTCATTCACACAAGAAAATATAAGCAAAGACTCCTCCAACATTACCCTATTTATTTCTATAAGTAGATGTCCTGCAAATTAGCCTTTTAGGACCATAAAGTACAAACAGCCTTAATATGATATAGCATCCGAAAGAACATAAATAAGACTTCTTACAAGCATTGGAAATTTCTTTACTTTGCAGTGCCTGGTAATAGGGTTTACCAGGGTAGATGCTAGTAAAGGCGTCCACCAGTGAGGTACTTGGGAGCAAAGATGGTCTCGGAAATGTTAATAAAAAATGAAAGCATTGTAAAGTTTTAGGATGGTTTGGCATATAACTAAAAGAAATGTGAGCAATGTATTCATTCTATTGTTCATGTTTTCTCTCTGTCCTATCTGTTAGGACATGCCCTCAAACTATGGCATGTGATACACAAATAGTACCCACATAGAATAATTTTTGGACCCATCCGCCAACTGCCCATAGGAACTAGAATATAGCATCTTTCAAATCTGGGTGTCTTTTGGTAGACCATTATTGTGTTAAAGCCTGGGTCCAATGGAGGATCCTTCTCTGGTGGACTAGTCTGATACCGATAGTGGCATCCAACACCTATAGTCAGATTAAGGTGTATTAAGACAGGATAATTGCATTTGTTCCATTTTTACATGCCAACTTGTTTCCATAAAATTTTTGTATATTTCTTGTACAAACAGTATACTGGAGGAACACGAAGTACATGCTATAGTCCTTGAATTATAATATATCAAGCCTGAAATGTAACTAGAATCTTCTGGGTCCCGGTGAGAATACTTTACCTGGAATTAATGCCTGCTAGGCTGACGTCAGTGTGCGGTATAGGATCTATATACAGTATAAAGATCATTCATTTATCTAGTGAGATATGTATAGCATGAGTGCTCCGCTGCAATTACTATGATCAATCATTGTGCCTCTGCTTACTGTGTTTTGTTTTCTTGTGCTTTGGACCCCCAGGATAAAGGACTGCTGAACCCCCTATGGCTACAATATGTATCAGATATCCAATCAGCGGACATGTCCCTGTTCTACACCCGGGACCAGGCACACTTTCCCTTTAAACCTTTTGATTCTCTATGAACTTACAGATTTTCTGATTTATAGTTTAGGCTGATGAGACCCAAACATGCCAGAAAGGAGGAATGAGCACAATAGCAATGGCTGTTCTGTAATCAGAGGCATCTACTATAAGAATGCACCAGAGACAAACATTCTCAATGACTGACTTACTACTTTCTAAGTACAATTTATCCCCATGACAGTTTCCTATACATATGTGACATCGATTGAACATGGGTTAATAAGGGTTTGTTAAACAGTGTGGTTTTTTTCTACTGTTTTGTTTCAGTGATGACAAATAGGAACCTCAGACTGACTTTAATGCTGTTTAATTTCAGGCTTGTTTACAGGAAAAGCGGAGGTTTATAGAAATGCACATTTCTATTATCCGGCCAGTATGTTTCTAATTTACGATTATTTTTGTCTAAAGGAAACTCAAATACTGTACAGTTATTCCGCGTATTGTATAAAAGACGCCAGGCTTCTGTAACTAGTCCCAGCGACCAGCTGAGGCTATAGCTTCCTATGCTTGCCTTGTTTGCCCTGCTCCTACAATGTATTCAGCCGCAGTCCCATTGGATCTAGCCATAGCTCTCCTGAACAGCGTGCTATGTCAGCCCTGGAATGAGACCAAGCCTTGCTGTCAAATATAGTATTTACCTTTATCTGGCTCCTGCTCTCAGGTATTGCTAGCCTGACTTCATATTGACCCTGAACGTAAGCCTTGCCCTTTGGATTGCTCATCTAGTGCGTGTTATACTTCTATATATACTTCAGCCTCATCCTCTTGCCCATTGCCAAATGGGTTTTCTGGGCAAACGATATTGAAAATCTATCCTTATGATAGGTGACCAATATCAGATTTAGAGATCCTTGCCTATCAACTGTTGTCTGTAGCCACTATACAAAGAACAGATCTAAAGAGCAGATCCAGTACTGTTCAATAGTTTTACATAGATGACGGCAAAATTCTGCAACGTAAGAATGCTTTCAACATAGAAGTGTTAATTAACAAAATGAAGTGAATGAAAAAAAAGAGAAATCTGAATCATATCAATATTTGGTGTGCCCACTCTTTGGAGGAGGAATCCTGGAAGTGCCCAGATCAGATGCGTAATGATCATGGTCGTGGTGAAGGTAAGGTTCAGGGTCCGCGGCCAGCTGGAGATAGCTGGGGCCTGATACCCAGCGGTCGGGGAAAGCCTGATTCTCCAACCATTATATTTTGTTAATGAAAAGGGGCCCCAACATGTCACCAGATGTCAATAGATACTAGCCCAGGGGAGTGGACTAAAAATAATAAACACATATACTCACCTCTCCAGCGTCTTCTGTCATGGGACTGAGGCCTGTGATTAGGCCCCAGCGGTCACATGGGGTGAAGTGGCGTAATGAAGTCAGTGTGCCCCCATGTCACCGCTGAGGACCAATCACAGACCTCAGCAGGGATGTGGGTAAGATGGCCAAGGATGCTGAAGACAGCCGGAGCCAGGATGCCCAGGAAAGATGAGGCAAGGTGAGTATTAGTGTTCGTTATTTTTATTCAACTTCCCTGGGCCTCCAAATATTATACTGTGAGGTCTGAGGAGACGGAGCGGAGGGGGGCATATAATACTGGAGGGGGGGACCACTGCTGGACATATATGAGATGGTTCTGGGCATATAATACTGGGGGGAACCACTGCTGGACATATAGGGGACACTGATAAGCATATAATACTGGGGGGGGGCACTGCTGGACATATAAGGGACACTGATAAGCATATAATACTGTGGGAGGGGCACTGCTGGGTATATAATATTGTGGGGGGCACTGCTGGGCATATAATACCTTGGGGGGGCACCACTGGGTATATAATACTGTGGGGCACTGCTGGGCATATAATACTGTGGGGGTGACCACTGATGGACATATATGAGACAGTGCTGGCATATAATACTGTGGGGGGCACTGCTGAGCATATAATAGTGTGGGGGGGCACCTCTGGGTATATAATACTGTGGGGATGACCACTGCTGGACATATATGAGACAGTGCTGGCATATAATACTGTGGGCGGGGGTACTGCTGGGTATATAATACTGTGGGGGGGCACTGCTGGGCATATAATATTGTGGGGGGCACTGCTGGATATATAATACTGTGGGGGGCACCGCTGCTGGACATATATGAGACAGTGCTGGCATATAATACTGTGGGGGAACCACTGCTGGGCATATAATACTGTGTTCTTATTTCTAAGGGAGCATTCACACGGTGTAACGTCCCGCGAGATTTGGCACGTGTACGCCACGTGACCCTTTGCATGCCGTACACGCTCCCATTGAGTTCAATGGGAGCGGGGATCGTATGCGCCGCGCTAGTTTGCGGCCGTGCATTTATTCACGGCCGCAAACTAGCGCGGCGCATATGATCCCCGCTCCCATTGAACTCAATGGGATCGTGTACGGCACGCAAAGGGTCACGCGGCGTACATGTGCCAAATCTCACGGGACGTTACACCGTGTGAATGCTCCCTTAGAATGGATGTGAAGAGTAGATTGCCAATTAGTTGCCCACCTTGCTTAAGTTCACTGCAAAACTAAAAGGTCAACCTCTATCAAAAAAATTAGAACCTAGCCTCACATTGTATTCACTAAGTATAGAAAACTATTAATGGCAAAAAATAGGTAAAGATCTGAAGATATGCCGCAGTTTTAATCTTTTTGTGTCAAGGTACTAAGGTTTATTTGTAAATTTCAAAAAGGAATGAGCTGTATGTAAAAGAAAATAATTTCTCTGAAGTGTCACAATATAAGAGCAAGACTAAGACCAAAACCAAACAAAAAGTACGACGATAATGATACTGTAATCAATTAGATACAATATCTGGTACAGAATAATAGCAAAGCACAAAAAACTTTGTTTCTATTGTGACTCCTTTACAATACTAAATATTAGACAAAAATGTAAATAGTCGATTACTGTACACAGATAACAATGTTACAATAATAACAGAAGATAAGATAGAGAATATAAAAAAGTATAAAAAATAAAAATGTATTTGTTATTATATATATGTGTGTGTGTGTGTGTGTGTTTTATTTAATGAAGTGGGTTTGTATTGAAGGTTTAATGTATTTGTTGTTTTATGAGCTTGTATTATATAAGAGCATCAAGTAAGAATTCAGGAATCATTCCCTGGAAGAAGCTATTACAGAAAAACTAAAGTTGGGCATGGGGGATGACCTGTTCTCTAGAGATGAGCGAACACTAAAATGTTCGAGGTTCGAAATTCGATTCGAACAGCCGCTCAATGTTCGTGTGTTCGAATGGGTTTCGAACCCCATTATAGTCTATGGGGAACATAAACTCGTTAAGGGGGAAACCCAAATTCGTGTCTGGAGGGTCACCAAGTCCACTATGACACCCCAGGAAATGATACCAACACCCTGGAATGACACTGGGACAGCAGGGGAAGCATGTCTGGGGGCATAAAAGTCACTTTATTTCATGGAAATCCCTGTCAGTTTGCGATTTTCGCAAGCTAACTTTTCCCCATAGAAATGCATTGGCCAGTGCTGATTGGCCAGAGTACGGAACTCGACCAATCAGCGCTGGCTCTGCTGGAGGAGGCGGAGTCTAAGATAGCTCCACACCAGTCTCCATTCAGGTCCGACCTTAGACTCCGCCTCCTCCGGCAGAGCCAGCGCTGATTGGCCGAAGGCTGGCCAATGCATTCCTATGCGAATGCAGACTTAGCAGTGCTGAGTCAGTTTTGCTCAACTACACATCTGATGCACACTCGGCACTGCTACATCAGATGTAGCAATCTGATGTAGCAGAGCCGAGGGTGCACTAGAACCCCTGTGCAAACTCAGTTCACGCTAATAGAATGCATTGGCCAGCGCTGATTGGCCAATGCATTCTATTAGCCCGATGAAGTAGAGCTGAATGTGTGTGCTAAGCACACACATTCAGCACTGCTTCATCAAGCCAATACAATGCATTAGCCAGTGCTGATTGGCCAGAGTACGGAATTCGGCCAATCAGCGCTGGCCAATGCATTCTATTAGCCCGATGAAGTAGAGCTGAATGTGTGTGCTAAGCACACACATTCAGCACTGCTTCATCAAGCCAATACAATGCATTAGCCAGTGCTGATTGGCCAGAGTACGGAATTCGGCCAATCAGCGCTGGCCAATGCATTCTATTAGCCCGATGAAGTAGAGCTGAATGTGTGTGCTAAGCACACACATTCAGCACTGCTTCATCAAGCCAATACAATGCATTAGCCAGTGCTGATTGGCCAGAGTACGGAATTCGGCCAATCAGCGCTGGCTCTGCTGGAGGAGGCGGAGTCTAAGATAGCTCCACACCAGTCTCCATTCAGGTCCGACCTTAGACTCCGCCTCCTCCGGCAGAGCCAGCGCTGATTGGCCGAAGGCTGGCCAATGCATTCCTATGCGAATGCAGACTTAGCAGTGCTGAGTCAGTTTTGCTCAACTACACATCTGATGCACACTCGGCACTGCTACATCAGATGTAGCAATCTGATGTAGCAGAGCCGAGGGTGCACTAGAACCCCTGTGCAAACTCAGTTCACGCTAATAGAATGCATTGGCCAGCGCTGATTGGCCAATGCATTCTATTAGCCCGATGAAGTAGAGCTGAATGTGTGTGCTAAGCACACACATTCAGCACTGCTTCATCAAGCCAATACAATGCATTAGCCAGTGCTGATTGGCCAGAGTACGGAATTCGGCCAATCAGCGCTGGCCAATGCATTCTATTAGCCCGATGAAGTAGAGCTGAATGTGTGTGCTAAGCACACACATTCAGCACTGCTTCATCAAGCCAATACAATGCATTAGCCAGTGCTGATTGGCCAGAGTACGGAATTCGGCCAATCAGCGCTGGCCAATGCATTCTATTAGCCCGATGAAGTAGAGCTGAATGTGTGTGCTAAGCACACACATTCAGCACTGCTTCATCAAGCCAATACAATGCATTAGCCAGTGCTGATTGGCCAGAGTACGGAATTCGGCCAATCAGCGCTGGCTCTGCTGGAGGAGGCGGAGTCTAAGATCGCTCCACACCAGTCTCCATTCAGGTCCGACCTTAGACTCCGCCTCCTCCGGCAGAGCCAGCGCTGATTGGCCGAAGGCTGGCCAATGCATTCCTATGCGAATGCAGACTTAGCAGTGCTGAGTCAGTTTTGCTCAACTACACATCTGATGCACACTCGGCACTGCTACATCAGATGTAGCAATCTGATGTAGCAGAGCCGAGGGTGCACTAGAACCCCTGTGCAAACTCAGTTCACGCTAATAGAATGCATTGGCCAGCGCTGATTGGCCAATGCATTCTATTAGCCCGATGAAGTAGAGCTGAATGTGTGTGCTAAGCACACACATTCAGCACTGCTTCATCAAGCCAATACAATGCATTAGCCAGTGCTGATTGGCCAGAGTACGGAATTCGGCCAATCAGCGCTGGCCAATGCATTCTATTAGCCCGATGAAGTAGAGCTGAATGTGTGTGCTAAGCACACACATTCAGCACTGCTTCATCAAGCCAATACAATGCATTAGCCAGTGCTGATTGGCCAGAGTACGGAATTCGGCCAATCAGCGCTGGCCAATGCATTCTATTAGCCCGATGAAGTAGAGCTGAATGTGTGTGCTAAGCACACACATTCAGCACTGCTTCATCAAGCCAATACAATGCATTAGCCAGTGCTGATTGGCCAGAGTACGGAATTCGGCCAATCAGCGCTGGCCAATGCATTCTATTAGCCCGATGAAGTAGAGCTGAATGTGTGTGCTAAGCACACACATTCAGCACTGCTTCATCAAGCCAATACAATGCATTAGCCAGTGCTGATTGGCCAGAGTACGGAATTCGGCCAATCAGCGCTGGCTCTGCCGGAGGAGGCGGAGTCTAAGGTCGGACCTGAATGGAGACTGGTGTGGAGCGATCTTAGACTCCGCCTCCTCCAGCAGAGCCAGCGCTGATTGGTCGAGTTCCGTACTCTGGCCAATCAGCGCTGGCCAATGCATTCTATTAGCCCGATGAAGTAGAGCTGAATGTGTGTGCTTAGCACACACATTCAGCTCTACTTCATCAGGCTAATAGAATACATTGGCCAATCAGCGCTGGCCAATGCATTCTATTAGCTTGATGAAGCAGAGTGTGCACAAGGGTTCAAGCGCACCCTCGGCTCTGATGTAGCAGAGCTGAGGGTGCACAAGGGTTCAAGTGCACCCTCGGCTCTCCTACATCAGAGCCGAGGGTGCGCTTGAACCCTTGTGCAGCCTCGGCTCTGCTACATCAGAGCCGAGGGTGCGCTTGAACCCTTGTGCACACTCTGCTTCATCAAGCTAATAGAATGCATTGGCCAGCACTGATTGGCCAGAGTACGGAATTCGGCCAATCAGCGCTGGCCAATGCATCCCTATGGGAAAAAGTTTATCTCACAAAAATCACAATTACACACCCGATAGAGCCCCAAAAAGTTATTTTTAATAACATTCCCCCCTAAATAAAGGTTATCCCTAGCTATCCCTGCCTGTACAGCTATCCCTGTCTCATAGTCACAAAGTTCACATTCTCATATGACCCGGATTTGAAATCCACTATTCGTCTAAAATGGAGGTCACCTGATTTCGGCAGCCAATGACTTTTTCCAATTTTTTTCAATGCCCCCAGTGTCGTAGTTCCTGTCCCACCTCCCCTGCGCTGTTATTGGTGCAAAAAAGGCGCCAGGGAAGGTGGGAGGGGAATCGAATTTTGGCGCACTTTACCACGTGGTGTTCGATTCGATTCGAACATGGCGAACACCCTGATATCCGATCGAACATGTGTTCGATAGAACACTGTTCGCTCATCTCTACTGTTCTCATTTGGAATGTGCACGATTTTTTTTGTTTCCTTGTAAGTAGAATAAAAGTACTCTATGGCCAATATTTTTCAGTGCTTTACTATTGTGGCCATGCACCTTCCTACTCTGTTGTAGTGTGTCTGGTTGGCGTAATCCTATTGAATTATATAAGATGTAAAGGGACTGTCTCTTTACCATATAAGATCTTATTAGACCTCATATATATATATATATATATATATATTACACTCACCGGCCACTTTATTAGGTACACCATGCTAGTAACGGGTTGGACCCCCTTTTGCCTTCAGAACTGCCTCAATTCTTCGTGGCATAGATTCAACAAGGTGCTGGAAGCATTCCTCAGAGATTTTGGTCCATATTGACATGATGGCATCACACAGTTGCCGCAGATTTGTCGGCTGCACATCCATGATGCGAATCTCCCGTTCCACCACATCCCAAAGATGCTCCTCTATTGGATTGAGATCTGGTGACTGTGGAGGCCATTGGAGTACAGTGAACTCATTGTCATGTTCAAGAAACCAGTCTGAGATGATTCCAGCTTTATGACATGGCACATTATCCTGCTGAAAGTAGCCATCAGATGTTGGGTACATTGTGGTCATAAAGGGATGGACATGGTCAGCAACAATACTCAGGTAGGCTTTGGCGTTGCAACAATGCTCAATTGGTACCAAGGGGCCCAAAGAGTGCCAAGAAAATATTCCCCACACCATGACACCACCACCACCAGCCTGAACCGTTGATACAAGGCAGGATGGATCCATGCTTTCATGTTGTTGACGCCAAATTCTGACCCTACCATCCGAATGTCGCAGCAGAAATCGAGACTCATCAGACCAGGCAACGTTTTTCCAATCTTCAATTGTCCAATTTTGATGAGCTTGTGCAAATTGTAGCCTCAGTTTCCTGTTCTTAGCTGAAAGGAGTGGCACCCGGTGTGGTCTTCTGCTGCTGTAGCCCATGTGCCTCAAAGTTCGACGTACTGTGCGTTCAGAGATGCTCTTCTGGCTACCTTGGTTGTAACGGGTGGCTATTTGAGTCACTGTTGCCTTTCTATCAGCTCGAACCAGTCTGGCCATTCTCCTCTGACCTCTGGCATCAACAACGCATTTCCGCCCACAGAACTGCCGCTCACTGGATGTTTTTTCTTTTTCAGACCATTCTCTGTAAACCCTAGATATGGTTGTGCGTGAAAATCCCAGTAGATCAGCAGTTTCTGAAATACTCAGACCAGCCCTTCTGGCACCAACAACCATGCCACGTTCAAAGGCACTCAAATCACCCTTCTTCTCCATACTGATGCTCGGTTTGAACTGCAGGAGATTGTCTTGACCATGTCTACATGCCTAAATGCACTGAGTTGCCGCCATGTGATTGGCTGATTAGAAATTAAGTGTTAACGAGCAGTTGGACAGGTGTACCTAATAAAGTGGCCGGTGAGTGTGTATGTATATATATATATATATATATATATATATATATATATATATATATAGGGTTAGGCAGGGGGGTATGGATGATTGGAAATAAGAGTTACATACATTCTGCCTCATCCTCTATTATCTTTGTATTCTTTTAATTTATTTTTTCGTATTCCAGCTTTGACCACTCCTTGGGCGTTGCACCTACATTTGGATTTTGGATATTCCATTTTTAAAATGTCTTTATATGTTGGGTTAATAATGGCTGTTCTGTATGTAGACCATTGTATGTGCTTAAAGTATAGAATGGAATGAACTGACTTGTTAAAATGTCTCTTTAGACATAAAGTTGCATTTTGTCTGAATACCTTCCGAGTTTGTGTTTGGTAAATTGGGATATGAGAAAACTTTCAAGAGTGCAGATGCCCCGCAGATACCCTTTTATACTAAGTTCAATTCTTTTCAAGAGAGAACTCATCACCTTCATCGCTGTCTCTACCTTGCATTTCCTGTTGACCTCGGTCTCTAAGGTTAAAGTTGAGTATCAGACCTGCTGGATTGTCTACTGGTGTGAAGGGAAGTGCTGAAAAGTATATATTTGCTGTTTGCTGATATAAGAATAGGGACGTGTTTTGGCAATCTGTAAATGTTCCAGGAGGCCTCCTAACCTGAACGTTTTGTGAGGATGATTTGAGGTTAACATTTCTACCTGCCCTTTTCCCATAGAATATAGAAACCGCAGTAGCAGAAGAACTTGTTTTATCAATGGCTCTGAAATAACATGGATTTTTCCACTGAGCTGATAAAATCATGTAGTATAGACACATTGGTGGAGTATAGATACCATTCATATAAATGACAAGCTATAAAGCTTCAAAATGACATGAAAGCTTAGAAACATACATAAAAGTTACTATACTAAAGATGGAGGATTTTCCATGTGAACAAAATATTCCAGTTGTTGCAGATATTGCTCATCACATGTGCAAAAGTTTTAGCTCATCTTCTATTGATTTCCTAAGCTAAATAAAGTCAACTTTTGCAAGCAATAAATTACAATATTTCTGTACTTTTCAATGTAGCATATCATCACTATGTATTTGCTTATTTTAAAGGGGCTCTAATAGCAAAATCATGCTGATAGAGCCCCACATATGCGTGAATAGCCTCTAAAAAGGCCATTCAGGCATTGCTAATGTTATATTAAACCCCCCCACCCCCCCACCCCCCGTTTTAAAATAAAACCCTACAACAGAATATTTTCATCTTACTGAACGTGCACGGAGGGCGGGCACTCAGGGTCTGACGTCATCTTCAGCCACGCCTCCTCTTCCAGCGATGTCCTTGGCTCCCGTCTAACTCATGAACTGACATTGATAAAAAATGGCACGGGCGCATGCGCAGTAGCATGCTGCTACTACTGCTACTGCGCATGCACCCGCGTCAATTTTTTTGTTATCAATATCAGTTCGCGAGTTAGACGGGACCTGAGGACATCGCTGGAAGAGGAGGCGTGGCTGAAGATGACGTCGGATCCTGAATGCCCGCCCCCCCGTGCATGTTCGGTAAGATGAACATATTTTGTTTTAGGGTTTTATTTTAAAATGGGGGGGTAGTTTAATATAACATTAGCAATGCCTGAATGGCCTTTTTAAAGGCTATTCACGCATATGTGGGGCTCTATCACGAAAATTGTAATTTGGTATATGCAACGTATTTAGCATCTCGCCAGTTGTAAGTCAGTTGCCAAACCTAAAACGTTTTTCTTATAAACGCCTCACCTATCCACAAGATAACTAATAAATGTATGATTGGGGGAGGAAAATTAGACTATTGGGACCCCCAATAATTATGAGAACAGGGGCCCCTGAGTGAATGGAATGGTAGTGTAAATACCAGACTACCACTCCATTCACTTCTATGGACATTGTACTTGGATATCTTTATCAGACCCATAGACGTGAATCAAGCCGCACGGTCCCAGCTGTAAGGCCCCCCAAAATACCTGTCCTGTGAATAGTTCATGAATTATTTTTTTATTCCTCACTCTTATACAGCTACAACATATTCTTCATCACTTTACAGACATTGTCATGACTCAATAGACCCAAATCAGGTTCACAATCTAAATTCCCTTTGGCATGTATTAGAAAACTGAAATGTCTGAAAGAAATCCATGCACCCATTTGAGAACATACAAACTCCATAATGTTGCCCTTGGTCAGATTTCACCCCAGGATTGCAAGGCCACACTGTTCACCAGTGAGTAATTTTTTGTTGGAATACCAAACGTATTAAAAAGCGGTGAGCAATGAAAGCACGCGGACCCCATAGACCAGGGGTAGGCAACCTTTTTTGTTCGACGTGCCGATTTAAATTAAAAAATCAAAGATGAGGTCCTCGGAGTGCCGGGCAATAATTGTAAAGCTGACGACACCTACACTAAAGTCATATAGCACAAACCACAACATAGGGGTGCTGTCATTCTGTGCTCCCAGCCACATGCACTTACCACTATTTGCCTGGATACACATGTTCTTTTCCTTTAGAAGCAATGTAAGTACATGCGTAACCCACAATTAGTGGTAATGTATGTGACTGGGAGCAGAGTAAGGTCATACCTGTGGCAGTGGACACTAGCTGTCGGACACCGACGGTAGTGTGAACGCTCCCTAAGTGAAACACAGATTAATTTCAGTCACTTTTAGTTCCTGGCGGTGCAGTAACAGAAAAACCCCAGCCAGGAATTAATGGGTGTCACACTTTCAACAAAGTGAATGCACTGGTGCCCAGGAACTGGATTTGGCTTTAATTGCATCTAGTTACAGTGTCACCACCCAATAGAATCACACTAAGGCTGAGGCCCCACATTACAAAAATGCAGCTTTTTTATTGCAGATTTAGCTGCGTTTTTTTTCCGTCAAAGCCAAGAATGGCTAGAAAAGGAACAGGAAATATATAGGAAGCTTCTTATACGTCTCCCTCCTGCTCAATCTACTCCTGGCTTCGGCTCAAAAAAACCAGCAAAATCTGCAACGAAAAAAAGCTGTTTCTGCAACGTGGGGCTTTAGCCTAAGGCCCTCACGTTGTTGGAACACAGTTTTTTTTGTTACATATTTTGCTGTGTTTTTCTGAGCCTAAGCCAGGAGTGGATTGAGCAGAAGGGAGACATATAAGAAGCTTCCTATATATTTCCCATTCCTTCTGTAGCCATTTTTAGCTTTGGTTGAAATAAACTGCATCAAAATCTGCAACAAAAACGCTGCGTTTCTGCAATGTGGGGCCTCAGCCTTGCGCCTCCTGCATACAAATGGCACGGATGTGGTTTTCACTGACCTATATGTTAAAATGAATTGACAGGGCCGCAAATGCAGACAGATATATGGGATGTATAGGACACATATAGGGGATGTATAGGACACATATAGGACCAACTCTATAGTTTTCAGCTCTTCAATTTGGCCCAGATACACAGCCACAAAAAGAATGGCTGTATATATGGGTCAATTGAAATATATAGGTCTGTACTTTATCCACAGTTGTAGATAAAGAGTCTGGTCATGTGCATTGCAGGTTACAACTCAATGTGCCTCATATTAATAGCAGTTAACCAAATCATGTCCCTTACATTAACCCCCTGTGTGCTTTACATAAGGGACACTGATATGTGAGACATATGGAGATAATAAGTGAACATCTTCATTATATAGGTCCTTCATTAGTACCCCCATATGTCTCACATATCAGTAACCCTTATGTGAGCCACACAGGGTTAATGTGAGGGGCATGATGGGGTTAACTGCTATTAATGTGCGACCACCCCGGGAGAACCGTGCAGGAGGCTGGACTGTCACGGTGACCTTATAGGCACCAGAACTCCCAGGAGAGGTGCACAGGATAATAGGCAGAGTCAGTTAGATGTGACGCCAGTTGGAGTATTGAGACACCCGCTGGTCCCTGGGCTGGAGATGGTGATGTGGGTGCCAGTGCTCCCTCCAACAAAGAGCTTTAGCCCAGGGCTTAGCTGCAAGGAAGGCAATGTCCAGGCCAGGATCAGTAGAAGTGCTCACTGCTTTATTGTAACAGGCATCTGCTGGTCACTTGTCCTGTAGCAGTGAGCTGTGGCACAGTGGCTTGTAGCTGGCTGACACCTTCCCATGTATTAGCAGAGAGTCTGAGATGTCTGCAGGTCCAGATTATGGTTTACTGCAGGGGCTCATTTACCTTGTAGAGGTCGGTGCAGGCTGCCAGGGTTATAGCTCTGCTTAGCCTGATATAATCCTGTCCTCTTACTGATAGTGATGGGGGCGCTGTCACACAGCCTTCTCTGTCCTGCTGCTGCTGTGGCAATCCTCACAGCACAGTGTCTGACACACAAGATGATCACTGCCACACTTCTCCTTCCCTGGCTCTTACAGAATACTACTTCCTCTCCCTGCTATGACTATTTCCTGTTCCAGCTACAGATCCACTCACTATAGTGTGTGTTGCTATGGAGACCACAGCTCACTAGGACAAGTGAAAGCAGAGAACAACAGCTTAACAACATTACACAAATGAATACAGAATAAACATGGCAACATATACAAACTATCATAACATGTAAGGCACTTATATGGCCAAATAACCATTAGGAACTCCTGTGAGGGGGTTACATCTGTGAGGCACATGGAGTTACTAAAACTAAAGTAATCACCCCAAATGCCTGACAGTAATAAGAATAGTTAGTAACACACACTTACCTGGTGTTGTGTTTACTTTCACTTTGCTTCTCTCCTCCTCAGGCTGCAGACGGCAGGAGCTCCTCCTCACATGTAGCAGCAGGTCCAGGGAGCCCTTATCCTGTGCAGTGAGAGGCTCACCTCTGATTGGTGGCAGGGAGAGAAGGGGGCGTGTCCTACACCTCAGCTCTACCAGAGCACTGAAGGACGCTCTCTCTCTCTCAATTAGTGTATGAAAGTTGCAGGCTGGCTGCCGTGCCGACAAAATATGCCTTGCGTGCCAGACTTGGCACGCGTGCCAGGGGTTGCTGACCCCTGCCATAGACTATAATGGAGTCCATGTGTTTTACGCACTGTGTCAACACAAATCATGCGGAGAGGAAAGTATTTCAAGAACTACGTTTCTCTCCGCATGACTCATGCGGACACCGCGCTGAAAACACTCGACTCCCTTGATAGTCTATGGAGTCCGTGTGCTTTCATTGATCACCGCTTTTTAATGCGTTCGGTTGTCCGTTCAGGGGGTCCCTAAGCAGACTTTCTGAACAGAATACTGAACGCAGATGTGAACCAGACCTGAGTCTTTACAGTTGCAAGTTTTGAAACTATTAAAACGTAGTTTAGAACAGTCATATTCTTCCAGGAAAGGTGGAAAGACAATCCTTAAAACAAGAATATAAAACCTGTTATAGCTGACTACAAGGAAAGTTCGGATTTCTGCCCAAAGAGGTATTAATAAGTACTGACAGATCAGAAGTCCAAAGTTTTGCACATGCCAAATTTCATTTCCTTTTTTATCCATTATAGATTTAGCAAATAACCAGTTACAATACATTGACATTTCCATAAGTAAGTCCTATTATATGGGATAGAGGTTCTTCTAACATCTTTTCACTTTGAGTTGGCAGAACATATCATTTGGCACGAGATGCCCGCACTTTGTATAATACTTGAGATGTGTTGTTACACATATATATGTTTGCTTGTCCAAGACCTGACTAACCATTATAGTCATTTCATTTGTGATAGCCAAGAAAATTATAAGTATAAGAAATGTAATAATTTTAGCACCATAGGCTTAAGTGGTTTTTGTGTGCATAAATAGTACAAGGCAAAATAAGAAATTTGTAATATATCTTATTATAGAAAAATGCTTCTTTCTCCACATGAGGCCTTTTCATGTGTCATCCACTCACATGGAATCTCTGCTCAGTCTCAAGACCAATAGGATGTTACAGAGGTCTCATATTACAGCTGACAATAGAAATCTATTGGGGGAATGAGTAGGTGTCCAGCAAGAGAGGACACAAACTCTGCTGCAGATAACAGTAAGTGTTTACCATTCTTCAAATGCTTGATTCATACCAATAAAGGTCAGGTGCTTGCAGGTGTGAGAGAAAGAGTTAAAGTGGTTGTCCAGGAACTTGTGGTTTATAGCCTCTGGAAAGGCCACGTATATCTGATCCCCACATGGCTCATTGAAAGCAATGGAGTTGAGCTGCAGTATCAGCACCAGGCCACAATATAGGGACTTTAGCCAACTTATTGTGTATAGTACAGGTGTCAGAAAGGGCCCTGTACAGCTAGTGCATGCAGTGTCCACCTGTTCACCCACCCCCTTCAATCAGATATCCTAAGCATAGCCCATAAATTACAAATTCATGGACAATTCCTTTAAACCACAGATTGTCTTCTACTTTCTGTGTTCAGGAAGTGGTAACAAGGCCAAGGTCATATTGCAATATAGGAATTGGGAAGGGTAAAGAAGCACTGGGCCTTCCGGGTCCCTGATTGGGAGAAACAGAAGGTGTGACACCCATTTTAAGTTTAATTTACCTTTTCTATGGCAAAACCTGATACTAGCTCAGTCAGAAGTGAAGAGTTGATAATGATCCTAGACAGATACATTTCATAAGCTCCTAAAATGTATGCAATCCATCTGTCTGGACATGCTTTACCGCAAATCCTACTTTAAAATAGTTAAGACAAGGTATTTTGTGTATCAGGGAAGTGTTTACCAGTCGACACTAATTATAAGAAGCCTCCAGACGTCTTGAGCAGCGCCTTCAATCATGCGCTAACTGCTGCGGATCAGGCACAATCCTTGTTAGCGATCATTTCATTTAAGTGTAATGTCAAACATGATATTCAATCTGGTCAATTTCTTTTATCAGTCGAATCAACATTTGTGAAAGGTCAAGTAAGAATAGTGGCAATTAGCCATGCATATCATTTGCATCGCACGCAGGGTCCAGATACCAGCGCTTCATAGCCAAATATGCCTGGCCTCTCGTGTGATATGATGATGATGTGGTGTAATAGAACATCGTCTTACTGTACCTAGCACGGCCTTGACATAGAAAAATGCAAAATCTGGCAATGTTTATATTGTGTTGTGCTGTCAGTGTATCAATGTCCTTCGCTGCACGTCTGTTTTACATGCTTCTGTTCGTGATTTGGCAATGTCAGAATAGGTTTGGGAGTAGTTATACAGAACACACTGAACTTAGAAAAGAGCAAGTCTGTGCAGTCTGTCTCTATGTAAACACCCAAAGCTTACAATAAACAGCATAGGCAGGAAATGTGTGTGTGTTTCCTGCTAATGTATTATATATGCAAAACCTATAAAAAACCATTCTTTATAAAGGATATAAAAAGCCATAATAGTTTTTTTGTATATTTCCACATACCACAAACGGGCAGGCTTTTGTCTCTTACATCCATTTCAGGGTACAATTGGTTCAACTTATGTGGCCACGGTCAGATTGGTTTTCCAGTGTATCAGAAAATACTCTGTTGGCCCCAGTTTTGACACCACAATAGACTGAAAGGTCCAGCAGCAGACAATGGACCTCATTTGCGCGATCGGTTGGTCTACGACGTGAATTGCAAATAACCTATCAGACTTTATTAATGATAAGTCCTGTCTGTGCAGTGAGAGCGGAAAAGTTTATGGTGGACATGCACATGTTCTGTAGACATGTAGGCAGACCCTCAGAATTGATCATTGTACTCATGCAGTCCCATTCCCTGTCATAGTACTACAATCACCAATACCATGTCATTATTATCCCACATGTATGACTGAAGAGTCTGTTCACCCCCTTACCCCCAAAAAAACCTTACATATCCTGAAACTAATTTCATGAATATCTGTCCATAGGATATTTGATTCCATCCATCAGCTTATATGAGACAATATTACTTAGTGACTCTAATCTAGGTATTCCCTTTCTGCAACATTTTCCACCTCAGAAGTCTGTATAAGTCACACTGGGCTCTGTATCATCTAGGACTATGGTTCTGGTGCTGTTTTAAAGCGGAGAATTTTAGCTTTAAAAAGAAGTAGGATCATGCTAAAGAAACGGAGATACAGGTAGATAAAAACACAGTTCTCTGTATCTGCCATTCTCTACTGTCTTTAACTGGTGACAGATCTGCTTCTGTAACATACAGAGCTGCAAGCCTGGGGCTAAGGAGCACGGCTGTCTGTGCAACAGAGGAAAACATGTCAGTATCTGAAGCTAATCCTCAGTAAAGACTCTCAGGCCTCATGCACATGACCATACTTTTTATAGGAAGATAAGCAAAAACAAGTGGGAATCCAGCGAAACCTTGTTGATATAAAAAACTTACTTTATTGTAGCAAAAAAATTTCTTTAAAAAATTACAGCTTGACTATGACTAAGAGAGGTTTGCTCTCGAAATGCGTCAGTCAAACCATCGCCTAAATATCATCTGGCGTTATACCATCAGCTGACTTAAATATTGGATGTTTCCAAGCTGTAATTTTTTAAAGAAATTTTTTTGCTACAATAAAGTAAGTTTTTTTTATATCAACAAGGTTTCGCTGGATTCCCACTTGTTTTTTTTTTTTTGTTTTTTTCTTAAAATTTAGATTGTGAGCCCCACATAGAGCTCTCAATGTACATTTTTTCCCTATCAGTATGTCTTTGGAATATGGGATGGAAATCCATGCAAACATGGGGAGAACATACAAACTCCTTGCAGATGTTTTTTTGCCCTTGGCGGGATTTGAACACCAGGACTCCATGTGGCCCCCTTCCCACTTGTTTTTGCTTATCTTCTTGGTGTTGCCACATTCCCAGCTGGAGGAATCTATTTGGAGGATCCGTGCAGCAACCATTTTTTCGTCAAAGTGAGTGCCTTTGTTTTTTATGCTTTGAGCCAATACCAGTCTACATATTGGCGTTTTTTGTACTAATCTGGTTAAGACTATTTTTGCAAACTACTTTGGAGGCTGTGTTTTCCCTTGCTCCTTTCCCAATTTCTTCAGCTCATACTTTTTATAGACCCATCTTTCTATTGTCCCATAAAGACACGTGTGAGTCTGGGCCATGAAAAAGAGCCACAAAATGTGGAGCATTTCCTATAGCTGTCCGTATTTGTAGTTTGGCCATTTCATTTGAATGTATGGGTCAGTGAAAACCATTAATGAGACATGGATGAATCATCCGCTACAAGCTGTATTCCTCCCAGAAAAATACAGAATGGTTTGCACCAGCATTTTTTCATTGGGGAGTATGCTACCTAACCCAGTTCTCACACACTCGATATTACTAACCAAACCCATTCAAGGATGATCCCTTTTTCACGCAGTGTCCTTCTACATGGGCAGACTTCATGTTTAGTAACTTGTTACCAACATTACTACAATATTACATTTAAATACAGATTGCATTTTGGCCCTATTTACTATTTATCCCTATTATCCCTATTCATTCCCACATTATGATGAAATGACAAATAATCTTCTTCGGTGGTTGATCGGGAACATATATACATGGTGCAAAGTTTGTATAAACATCCATTCTCCCAACCATTGACTGAACAAACCAGCAATACTAGTCATGTCTGACACATTTGTTACCTAGACTGTCGGTATAATCTGAATATAAAATTCTAAACTCTTTTCTAAACTAACATGATAAAAGAACAAAAGTGCAGACATGAACTATAGTATAGTTGTTTGATAAACTGAGTTTGGAAAAGTCTAACAAAATATTTTCCTAAACACAATGCTTCAGCATCTTGATATCGGCTGGAAGGTTTTAATATGCAAGACAAGATGTAGGGTGCTAGCTGATCCAAATGCCAGTCTATAGATTTGAAAGACTAAAGATCACATCACTGGGAGGTTGACAGAAGTGACACTTAGCAAAGTGCCAATGATTTATGCCAATGTCTGACTCGATGATACTGTTATAGACAGCACTGTCATTACACTCTCCCCCGGGACTTCAGGCTACATTTATAGTGCACAAATTATAGGTGAGCCCGGTGATCGAAGCCTGCCTTTAGCTTCAAGCAAAAACAGAATTTCACATAACTCTTCTGTGTATTATGTATCATGTAACTGAGAAGCTATAGGATGCGGTATATTTCTATGATTTTTCTACAAAGGCAATGTAATAGCAATGAATGTATATGTGTAACGTGCTCAGATACATACAACTTGAACTAATGTTAGCATGCTGCCCCTGACCTTTGTGAAGAGCGCTGACCCAATCAATGGATGGCAATACATTACCACTGTAAGGACACAAGGTGCTGATTAACCAGTTAAGTACCATAAAGACCAGCAGCACCCTTATCAGGTAAAGGCCAAAGATATAATGACTCTCAAGACCTCTTTGTGTACCGAAGGCTTAGGCTACAATGTTATCTTAAATGGGAGTAAGGAAAGTCAATCCATGAAACTACCTTTAAGGAAATAATTAAGAAAAGTGTATTATAAATTTAGTATTTAAGACAATTTACAACTTAACATCAAATTGTTATTCATATTGAATTGTTTGTATTTTGTTGATAAAAAAAGAAAAACATTCTAATTGGATGTAATGAAAAATTCTGCTTTGTTCGGCTTCTACAGGCAGCACATGTATGTACTACAATACAAGCTGCAGTATGCCATTCCTAATCCTTTAGACTGGTTGCTTAATGGCTTATTCTCAAGTCCAGTGGTATAACTAAAGCCTCCTACCTCATCCCTACAGCGAATTCTTGATAGTGATGGTTACGGGTGCTCAGGAGTTTAATCTACCTTAGTGTGGTTAGGGGAATCTGGGGGTCTCCTTGGTTTATAGGCCAGATGGAAGCTGCAATCTGATGCCAGTGCTTATGGGTCCCCTAAGTCTCCTGGGCCCCGGTGCTACTGCACCCTCTGCACCCCCTCAAGTTGCACCCCTTCTCAAGCTCTCTTTTTCTGAATGTTTTTTGGGTCTACCACATACGCCAAGCATGTTGAACTGGCATCACTGTGTTACCATACTTTTGTGATGCATCTCACTCTTGTAGATTATGAGAAAAACAACTTTGTAGTTGGAGCCCTGGGGGGGCTTCAGTTTCCTGGAGCATTGGTGTTTCCACTCCTGTCGGCACTACCCTATGCAGCAGGAGTTGATCCACCCACTATTATGAAATAACCCAACCTACTTCAGCAGCAAGAACAGTGCTCCCAAGGCAAGTCCCCTTTCATCCCCCCCCACCACCACCACCACCCCATGCACCAACTGCTTCATTACTATAACACTTGAAAGTTGATTTTGTTAAAAAAAAAACATAAATAACAAATGTGTGTTGTTCATCGCTGTAATATGCTCTATGATGTGGTGGTAACAGCTGCCCATGCTTCGGGGAGGTGATAGACTCCCTTTAAGCTGGTTTATGATTTATTTAGTACAAAGCTGTTCCTATTAAAGTTATTGTCCAATCAGAGCCGACTCCTTTGAGAATAAAGCCCCAGCTGCTCTTGACATGGAAAACCATGGCCAGTTAGACATGTCCCCTATAGCCAAAGCTGCAGGGGAACTGGAGTGTTTCATCGGTTCAGCAGAATGGGAGACAGACGTACAGTGCAAGCTTCCCTTCTGGCTAATAGAGAGGTCTTGAGTATAGGATCCGCTCTATGAGGTCCATAAAATGGACAGTAATGAAGCCAATGCTATATTTTACACACATGTAGTAAATCCAGTGTTTAAAAAAGGTCTTTATTTTTGTGTGCCCAATTTTCCTAAAGTGTAGGTGAATGCATAGAAGTCTAAAAAGTGTTTTAGATTTCGCCATCATACATCAGACTTGACTGTTTAGCTCCCGGGCACTAGAGGATTAAAACATTTTGCTCTAAAGAGGATTATGTTAAGCTTACAACTTGTCTCAAATACCAGAAGCAAACATGGTATTAAATGTAAATGATAGCAGAAAGTCTCCTAATGAATAGTCGTCCTGTCTGTCATAAGGAGGAACGTTACATGAATTCTATTAGATACAAATTATTGGATTAACAAGAATTCAGGGCAAATGAAGATAAACAATATAAACAAAAAATGTTACCTTGCGCCTTCTATCAGTCAAAATTACAGTATGATAGTATCACTATGTGGCTAGAAATGGTTATATGGAAGATGCCAGTCTGACTGCTACTACCTACAGTGTTGGACAAAAGTATTGGCACCCCTGCAATTCTGTCATATAATACTCATGTTCTTCCAGAAAATGATTGCAAGCGCAAACTCTTTGGTATTAATATCTTCATTTTATTTTGCTTGCAATGAAAAAAACACAAAAGAGAATGAAAAAAAAAGTCAAATCATTGATCATTTTGCACAAAACTCCAAAAATGGGCCGGACAAAAGTATTGGCACCCTCAGCCTAATACTTGGTAGCACAACCTTTAGACAAAATAACTGCACACAACCACTTCCGGTAACCATCAATGAGTTTCTTACAATGCTCTGCTGGAATTTTAGACCATTCTTCTTCTGGGGCCTTCTCCAAACTGCCATCAGATCTCTCCACAGGTGTTCTATGGGATTCAGGTCTGGACTCATTGCTGCCACTTTAGAAGTCTCCAGTGCTTTCTCTCAAACCATTTTCTAGTGCTGACCTGAAGTGTGTTTTGGGTCATTGTCCTGCTGGAAGACCCATGACCTCTGAGGGAGACCCAGCTTTCTCACACTGGGCCCTACATTATGCTGCAAAATTTGTTGGTAGTCTTCAGACTTCATAATGCCATGCACACGGTCAAGCAGTCCAGTGCCAGAGGCAGCAAAGCAACCCCAAAACATCAGGGAACCTCTGCCATGTTTGACTGTAGGGACCGTGTTCTTTTCTTTGAAGGCCTCTTTTTTTTTCCTGTAAACTCTATGTTGATGCCTTTTCCCAAAAAGCTCCACTTTTGTCTCATCTGACCAAGCACATTCTTCCAAAATATTTTTGGCTTTCTCAGGTAAGTTTTGGCAAACTCCAGCCTGGCTTTTTTATGTCTCTGGGTAAGAAGTGGGGTCTTCCTGGGTGTCCTACCATACAGTCCCTTCTCATTCAGACGCCGACGGATAGTACAGGTTGACACTGTTGTACCCTCGGACTGCAGGGCAGCTTGAACTTGTTTGGATATTAGTTGAGGTTCTTTATCCACCATCCGCACAATCTTGCATTGAAATCTCTTGTCAATTTTTCTTTTCCGTCCACATCTAGGGAGGTTAGCCACAGTGCCATGGGCTTTAAACTTCTTGATGACACTGCGCACGGTAGACACAGGAACATTCAGCTTTAGAGATGGACTTGTAGCCATGAGATTGCTCATGCTTCCTCACAATTTTGCTTCTCAAGTCCTCAGACAGTTCTTTGGTCTTCTTTATTTTCTCCATGCTCAATGTGGTACACACAAGGACACAGGACAGAGGTGGAGTCAACGTTAATCCATTTCAACTAGCTGCAAGTGTGATTTATTTATTGCCACCACCTGTTAGGTGCCTCAGGTAAGTAACAGGTGCTGTTAATTACACAAATTATAGAAGCATCACATGATTTTTCAAACAGTGCCAATACTTTTGTCGACCCCCTTTTTTAATGTTTGGTGTGGAATTATATCCAATTTGGCTTTTTGACAATTCTTTTTGTGGTTTTCCATTGAAGACAAATTAAATTAAGATAATAATACCAAAGAATTTGTGATTGCAATCATTTTCTGGAAGAAAATGCGTATTATCTGACAGAATTGCAGGGGTGCCAATACTTTTGGCCAACACTGTATAGTAATGGAGCTGTGAACGTGTAATGAACTTCATAGTAGTCGCTGCAACACAGAATCATTAGGTACCCGTTAGATAAACATTACCTATAGTACCTGCAAATCTTTTTACTATTCTACATTGACAACTACAGCTACACAGAACAGGTGATGTGTCTGACCATAAGGGTCCCACAGATGGACCTCCACCAATCATAAGAATAGGTGCCCTGCGTTCCCTGTATGAATGGAATTGAAATGCATAAGACAAGTCAGATCACTTTATCACATTATAACTTGCGGAAGAACCGCAATACGTTCACGCCGCAGTTCTTCCCGCAGCACTTTAGTGCTGCGTTTCCGGCCTGTGTGGCCTTAGCCTTATACAGTAAACCTGGGATCACACATGACATTTCCAAGGCAGTGTTTTTCTGTGGCAGTTTTTGATGCCATTTTCTGAGCCAAACACAGCAGTTGCTCCAGACAGAATGGAATATATGATACTTCTCCTTCCTCACAATCACCTAAACTCAGTTTACATGGTTTTTGAAGCACTAGACTGCAGACAGAAGGAAAAGCAGCCAACAAGTGTTCAGCAGCTCTGGGAACTCCTTCAAGACTGTTGGAAAATCATCCCAGGTGACTACCGCATGAATCTGATTGAAAGAAAGCCAAGTGTGTGCAAAGCTGTCATCAAAGCCATAGGGGGTTACTTTGCAGAATCTAAGATATAAAAAAAATTCTGGTTTGCTTAACACTTTCTTTCTGTTTACTGCCTTAATTCATATGTGTATCCTCATAGCTTTCCTCTCACCAGAAACCAGGATATCAATTACCTGGCAGCTACATAGGTTAGGGTCACTGAATCCTTGTTTTCCTCTTTTGACTTGATCCCTCTATTGGTGAGATATCGTTGATTTGTCAATATACAGATGAAGTCTTTGGTGCAAAGAGGCCATTGATGTTGCTCCAAAGAGGTAGGAGGTGGCAACAGGTTGTTCCAAAGAGTCCATTTGCATATTGCCAAGAACACCAATATCTTGATAATGGAAACACCCACCAGACTTTTTACTGATACTGTATGGCTGCAGTCAATCAAGTGGGGTAAGTTGGACTGTGTGACTGTTTCTGAACTTCCTCCCAGATGACGGTTGCATGCTAATTTACATAGACCATCCAGAGTTTTCTTAAGTGATTTCTTGAATTTTTTAAGATCACATTTAATATACAGCGAAATGTTTAGAAAATTATTAAGGGCTCGTTCAGGTTTCCGTCTCCTTTTCGACACTGGGCAGGAGACAGAAACCTGCAGGCAATTTTCAACCCATTCATTTGAATGGGTTTGAAAATTGTCCGGCCGTGAGCTCCGGTGAGCGTTTTGAGCTCTCCTCAGTGAAACCTGTTATTTTTAATTGGACACACAGTCGGACATGCATGACTTTGTGTCCGGTTTTAAAAAAAACGGTTTAGTCGCAGAGAGCTCAAAACGCTCAACGACGATCACGGCCAGACCTGGTCTGACAGGTTTCCGTCTTCTGCCAGCAGAAGATGGAAACCTGACTATGGACACCGAACGCTGGCGTGAACCCAGCGTCAGTCATGCAATAAGCCATGGTGCCAATGTAATAAACATACCAACAATGATCTCACTTGCCATGTCCCATCATGAATTGGTAGTGTAGGACAGTTGTGTCAGAGGGCAGACTCAACAAACATTCATATATTGGAATAAGTCTTCAAACACAACTTTAGTCGCCTGTTTCCACAAAGCGACATCACACCTGTTCCCACAGGTGAGACTCCTTTCTGCACACATGGACTAGGCCTCCAGTTTCTCATGACACAGTAGCTCCATGGTTTGTGGTTCGGACCAAGCAACCAGACAGCTTACTCTCTACCGCCTGAAGAGGCTCACAGGCTGCTCTTATAAAGCGCACCTTTTCCAAAGCATAACCCAAGTGTCATGGGAAAGCACTGATTAAAGTGTTACCCTTCCCCACATAAGGTCCTTTGTCCCCTCAACCACCAATGTTATATAACAACAACAAAAAAAAGGCCTACTAACTTAACCTTGTTCCCACGGACCTGCAGGCTCCAGCTGTAATGATATCTGCGGATCGGTGCTCATTGCGCTTCCCTGCTATGGACATCATCAGCTGAAGGCTGAATAATGGAGCACTGAGCTGATAGCTACGTGCTCCATTATTGTATTCAGCCTATATCTGTGATCTAAGGACACAGATAGAGTTGAAATCACTGCCTGCCACCCGAAGTAGCACCTGAAATGTGGGACTGTCCCGCTTGATCTGTGGTGGTTGCTACTATAGGGCGTGTTGCGGTTGTACCATTGGCCCTATGCTTAAAGAGGACCTTTCACCACTTTTGGGCACATGCAGGAACTCCCCCCTCCCGCTCCTGATAATGCTCGTCTATGGACGAGCTGTGTGAGCAGAGGGAGGGGGCGTTCCTCCCCGCTCCACAGCACAGCGCGATAGGCGCCGCGAGGCAGAAGGACGTCTCTGGCTAATGGTCAGAAACGCCCTTCTGACCATAGAACACTACGGTACCGGCACCGTAAGCTCTTTACACCGGGCACAGATCGGGAAAGCCGACAGTGCGCTGAATTCAGCGCACTGTCAGCTTTCCAGCAGTATATAACACTGCATGTGCCCAAAAGTGGTGAAAGGTCCTCTTTAAAGCGGTGCCGCTCCTGTGGACAACACCTTAGTGCCAGGTGCATATCTTGAGGGGAGCAGGTAGTGCAGTGACACCAGAGCCCAAAATCCTTAGGGGGACCATAAGCACTGAGTATTGAGATTCCAGCTTCTATCTATCCCATAAACCAAGGCGACCCACAGATTACACTAACCACAATAAGGTTGATTAAACTCCTTAGCACCTGGAACCATCACTATCAAGAATTCACTGTAGGGATGATGTAGGGGGCCCCAGACAAAAGATTGCACCGGGGCCCAAAAGACTTTAGTTACGCCACTGCTCAACGCTCTCCCTTTACACTTTACACCTGCAAGAAAAACACAGCAATCTAAAAATTATCAACAACAATAAGACACATTGTCACATCAGACAGTGTAAAAAGCAGAACTTTCCAAAAAATACTGTCTTCTACCATTACACAGGGGTTACTAACCAGTCTTGGGTAGGTACACTGTATACAGTCACTTGGGTGCCAAACTAAGACATTAATCTTCACCTCTTAAGAGCGGATTCAGGGCAAAAAAGAGCAGATCGGATTCCTTTAACCTTCAGGTCAGAAACAGGACCAAAGCTACAACATTTATCACGTGAATGGACGGCTCAGGTCTGTAGCATTCTTACAAATAGTTCAGCATTTGATACTCTCATGTGAACAGTAAATTGGTAAACATTAAGTGGCGCACTTTCTGAAATGTCATCTAGATTGGCATTTTTCAACTTTGTTGCCGTGAATAATGTTCTACCACTTTGTAAGCTTGGAATAAGTTTCCTATGACAGATTTTGAGCTTAAGAGTGTAAATGACATTTTACCGGACTTAAATAAAACCTTAATGAAAAAAATCCCATTGAAGGTCACTATTTACATATTGATCTGGCTTGAGCTTAAACATGTAATTAAGTTTGTTGTTATTGAATTTTGGTTCATAACCAATGTATTAGTCATAGTTGCACCATCACGAGCAATTCAGGTGAAATGAAGTGTGAGTGGCAGGCATTTGTAAAAATGCCATATGCAACCTGAGATAAACTGATAATGCCAGCGCCTATCCCCAAAGTCATTTACACATGTTTTAATTGGGTCATGCATTTCATATTCCCTTCTCCAAGCTCTAGCTAAAGAGTACATGTTAATTTCCAAGTCACGTATTACACGCTATGCCCTGTGAAGTATAAAATCTTTCTAAATAAAACCCAAAAATTAAATGCTATTTTTATTCTGGATCCCTGTCCTGTATTTGCATCCCTGGAAATAATCCCTGGATAATATTAATAATACTCTAGCCTAGTCCATGAGCGCAGAAGGGAGTATTACCAGTCATGGGGTTTTTTGCCTTCCCTTGGATCAACACTGTAGGGATTGTAGGGTTATAGGTTGGACTTGATGGACTAATGTCTTTATCCAACCTCATCAACTATGTAACTATGTAACTATATGTAACCTAGATGATAGCATACAAGGCAACAGATACTGTCTAATGCAATCTGCAGGAGATGGGTCATCAGCACCATGAGCATTACTATAGGGTTTGCATCTAACTATCTGATGGCAACATACAGACTCTACTCCAGTGTGAAACCGGTGAATACTGTTTGGCTCCCTCATCTTGTCTTATACTAAGCGGCGATCCGATTACCTGACGAAGGTCTGGAAGGACCAAAACGTTAAAAATAAGGCAACGTAACGTAAAAATAAAAATCACTTGCTTCACTTTGATTTACTGGAGTCATTAAGTTTTCATGTGATGCAGTGCAACACAGAACTACGTAATTCCGGGGGCCACACGGTGGCTCAGTGATTAGCACTGCAGCCTTGCAGCGCTGGAGTCCTGGTGTTCAAATCCCACCAAGGGCATAAAACCATCTGCAAGGAGATTGTATGTTCTCCCCGTGTTTGCATGGATTTCCATCCCATATTCCAAAAAAGACATACTGATAGGGAAAAATGTACATTGTGAGCTCTATGTAGGCTCACAATCTACATAAAAAAAAAAAAAGAACTACGTAATTCCATTGGGTGGTCTTTTCAGAGCACCCACTTAAAAATTTGCCCAAGAAAGTGGTCTTTTGCTGGATACAGGGGTGAACTGCCTATAGATAGGTAGCTTTCGTAGAGTAATTGATCACTGAAGAAAAATCAGTCTTCAAGAAGGGGGTCTTCTCAAAGGAGTGATCTTCTGTAGAAATTTCACAGTACTATGATAATTTTATAGTAATATTTGGTGAATTAGTTAACCTAATCTCAGTAACCAACATTTTCCACTACCTAGTACATTGCTATGTACAGTATATTTTTATTGGAACGTTGGACTTTTACAGATGACACTTTCTAATCCTCATTGACATGACATTTGTTAATTCTCATATAAAACACAATAAGGACCAGTTCACACGGAGTTTACGGGTGCGCATTCTGGCTCGTATACACATGTCAGAATGTGAGCGCTCAAAACAGATCCCATTCATTTCAATGGGTCATTACGGGTGTATAACGCGCAATTTTGCGGCCACAAAATTATGCGCAAAAATTATGCGCATTATTATACGCCCGTAACGACCCATTGAAATTAATGGGATCTGTTTTGAGCGCTCACATTCTGACACGTGTATACGTGCCAGAATGCGCGCCCATAAACTCCGTGTGAACTAGCCCTAATTTTACTACTTTGAAGCAAAACTACAACTACAAATGTTTCTATAACACAGGACTCAGCGCAGGACTATGTAAAACAAGTTATTCTTGTTCACCTGTAATTAAAAAAGTGACACATAAAAGGCTATCGGTTTCTTGCCTCTGGCATTTTCTTCATATTATATACAGTATGTATTTCTATTTCCATCTTCTTTGATTATTTTGCCTGTCTGTTATGTTAAAGCACCTTCTTCAAACATCTCTAGACAGCATAGTAGGCAAAGGGTCAGGTAGAAAGGAAAAGTATCCATAAGCAGACCAATAGACCATAGATAATAAGGACAAAGGATTTGTGTGTACACTATACCTACCATAACACATAGGTGTACAAAGGAGCTTTGTCCACAAAAACTGAATGATATTTTTACCCAAGGCTATTTACAACATTTTTTTTTTTTGATGCATTGAGAATTAAAGAGGACCTTTCATCTCCTCCACCAACTCCAGTTCTTCGCATCCTTTAAGTTCTTTGCACATTTTTTCTGTAGCCCGCACAGTCAGTGCAGCTAGTTTTGGTGCTTGATATGCTATTTAGGCTCCAGGCAGCAGCAGGCAGAATTAGGAAACAGTATGAGAATCATTGAAGCACCGCCTATTAAAGGATGGAAGAACGATGGTGTTAGTGGTGGTTTTGGTGGTTAACAACTGCTTTCAACAATATACCGTACTATCATCTTAGTGGAGACAGACTTTTTTTTTTTATGTAGATTGTGAGCCCACATAGAGCTCACAATGTACATTTTTCCCTATCAGTATGTCTTTGGAGTATGGGATGGAAATCCACGCAAACACGGGGAGAACATACAAACTCCTTGCAGATGGTTTTTTGCCCTTGGTGGGATTCGAACCAAGGACTCCAGCGCTGCAAGGCTGCAGTGCTAACCACTGAGCCACCGTGTGGCCCCGTGGAGATAGACTTTTGCCTTCATCAGTTTCCAACAGATAGAAACCACAACTGCAGAAATTTTTTAAGGGTCCATTAACACGGAAGAAAATGGTGCTTTATTTGGCCCTGAATTTTCCCATTGATTTCAGTGAGTTCCATTAGCCTTTTTTTTTCACTAGCGGAAAAATAAGTGCCAAATAATATGCCATTTTCCTCTGTGTCAATGGAACCTTAGGTTTAGGACTTGCCAGAAACCCAGTCATGATTTCCTTATTGTGTATAGGGTATCAGGCTGGACAAGGAAATCATCAATGGTTTCAGTGTTGGGCTAGGATGTCAAGGGCTCACCAGTGAAATTGATTCTAGGGGCCCACTACCCATAGGCAGGACTCCTGCAGACCAGCTGTATTAAGTGCAGCTACAGGTAATAATATGTTGGGAGCTATGCTGCTCACTCGCCATATGATGCGCACCACTGCACTACCTAAAACCTCCACTACACCCTGTGTAGCAAGTGAGCAGCATGGTTCTGGGAATTGTTAATATTACCTGTAGCTGCACTGTCCTGGAAAAACTCATCTGCAGGAGTCCTGGCTCTTTTTAAAATTTTACACCTCCATGGCAGCCACAGGGCTTGCACTGTTTAAAGGATTGATCTCCCATACAGTATGAGGACCAATGATGTGACCATTATATTTGGTGGGGGCAGTGATGGGGTTAATATACTGTGGGGGGCATTAAAGTTTGTCTGTCATAAGGGGAGAATATTACCAGGGTTGTCCAGGCCTAATTTTTTATAGTCTATCTTCGGTATAGGCCATAAACACCTAATTGGTTCGGGGTTGTTGTAGAGTGGTCTGGAAGGACAAGGACGAGCTCTGGAACCAGCTACATACAGTTGATCTGCTTTGGGACGTGTATCAGTCCCTTATTGATCAGATATTTATAGCCTATCCTGAGGATAGGCCATACAAACATTAAGCCTTGACAACCCCTTTAATATTCCCCCCTAATGCCCCTCATACTTTAATGTCCACCACCCCACAGGATATTAGCCCTCATCACTGCCCCCACACAATATAATGGCCCTATCAATAGTTCCCGTACAATATGGGTGAGCAGTGAAGTGTCCACTGTACGTGGGGGGGACCAGTGAAGGCGGAGTCTTCACTGGCCCCGTCGCCTTTATAGTGCTATTGGCTCATTATTGACCTGTCTTCATTTTTAATGTTTAAATTTGTCTACAAATATATTTGTGGGACTAACCTGAAGCTCCTGGGCTACAATGCTGAATCTGTAATGGGGCCCCTACCTACTTCTTGACATTTAGGATATTGCTATATTTTATGTGGCAGGGAGACCTTTGTGGCCTCCTAAGGGTCCACCACCCAGTAACAACGGCTATCTATGCATCCCCTGTGCTCCATTTGGCTGGCTTTCATCTAATGTGTATGGCCAGTGATCTGAACCCTTAGACACAAACGGTTATGAGCCTTGCCAACTTCTGTAGCCATGAAATAAATGGCAAGTCATTTCACTATGGAGTTGGTGCCGGAATTGTAAGTCTCTCTATTCAAATTCAAGGTTCTGTAAAAGCTGGGTAGGTAACCCCAAGGGACTTGTAATGGTGAAGATAGATAGATAGATAGATAGATAGATAGATAGATAGATAGATAGATAGATAGATAGGTGACTGAAAGTATTTTTGACTGGACAGATGAGGAAACTTTTTGTTATTATTTCTGAGCAAAACGCTCTTTATAAGATAAAAGGTACGACAAGAGCTATTTCTGGCTCACCTTCCATAGCCCTAAGAGAAGTTCATGAACTCTCAAACTTCTCCATTCCTCCTAGATTCTTTTTTAAGCAAAAGGGCAGGTCTGAATTTTCGCATGTGCAGCTGCAGAAGGTGTTTTTCAAAAGAAAACCTTAGGTATCTGCATGTATACACTTGTTGTGTCCTTTGAGTGACTGCATGGCGCTGATCACCTGGGAAAGATCGGGGCGAACAAGGGATCACTCCCGCAGCCACCTATTCAGGACCTGCCTGCTCAATACACAGTTTACCCAGAATTACTTTGTTTGATGACTACAACTTTGTGTGGAAGTAAAACAGTAAGACATTAAAGAATATGTCATGGAGATAGATCTCTTTGAAGGGGTTGTCTTTCATATAACCCTTTAAATGAAACTGTCTCCGACTTCTCCAAGTCCCCTCATTCATCTTTTATCAACGGGGCAAACAATCTCTGGACACCAATTTTCCCTATGACTGCTGCAAGGGAAATAATGCATCACATGGCAGCCATTGAAATGGATGATCATCCATGTAATATATAGACAAGTTACTTCCAATAAAGTGGGAACTAAATCTGGATCATAGAGAGGCGTCTCAAACAGGGAATGCCCCTCCATGTTGTCCATATACTTTAATAAGACATATTGGGGCACATTTATTAAGGTACTTGTGCCTTCTTTTTGGCATAAAGTGAGATCTTTTTTTGTGCTGTATGCTTTATTTATGAAGCAATTGTACTGTACCTTTTTTCAAGATGGTATGCTGCCCTTGCAACTTTTTGCTTTTGTTGGGAAAGGAGTGCATGTCCTAAATAGAGATCCTTTGCAGGCTGTATTTATGACTTGTGTCCTTTTAAAAAGGGGCAAAAAAAGATATAGTGTACAAATGCCCTTCAGGTCAGATGGCATTGAAAAGTCTAAAAAAAAAGGGCACCTGTGAAAAATTTGGCCAAAAAAGGGGCAGATGATAAACAACCCCCATAGAGAGGATTTTCTTTTTTGTGAAAAATCCTTTCAAATAAGTATTGCAAAATAGAAAATGATGTTCCTGAATAACTGAATATCCTAATCCACCAATTTGGTAAATAACTGAATATCCTAGTATCCAAAGAGCAATATCCTATTCTATATTGCAATACTGATTTGTTTCAACATTTATATGGAGAATATTCATTTAAAGGGTTTTTCACAAAAAAGAAAACCCCTCTCTATGGGGGTTATATATATTCTGCTCCGTAGTGGCCCCTGCACATAGTATTATGCCCCATAGTGGCCCTGAACACAGTATTATGCCCCATAATTGCCCCAGCACACAGTATTATGCCCCATAGTGGCCCCTACACACAGTATTATGCCCCATAGTGGCACCTGCACACAGTATTATGCCCCATAGTGGCCCATGCAGACAGTATTATGTCCCATAGTGGCCCCTGCACAAAGTATTATGCACCACAGTGGCCCTTGCAGACAGTATTATGCCCCATAGTGGCACCTGCACACAGTATCATGTCCCATTGTGGACACCCATGAACAATTATTATACTCAGGGATCTTTTCAGAACCCAAAGTATAATAATCGGAGACCCAGGGGAGGATACAAATATAAAAAACACTGTTACTTATCTATCCTGGGCTTCGATGTATTCCCTGCTGATGTTGGCCATCTTCAATGATGTACAGGACATCACGTGAGCAGGTTCTTGCCTTGCAACGCATAAGGACATAAGCCCAAGCCACGTGAAGTCTGGGACTTCACACAAGTAGGCCTGAAGCCTGCCGGTGCCAGGAGGGACAAGTAGCAGTGTTTTTTATGTTCCCTCACCTCCCCTGGGCCTCCGGTCATTATACTCAGGGGTCACAGCCGCCTCAGCAGAAGGGGAAGCGCCGGTGGCCATGAGCAGGAGCCAGGATCGGTAAGTAAACAGGGCCCATTACCAGCAGGTAACTGCCTATTAAAAAAAAAAAATAATAATCCGCAGTGGTAGCGGTTGCCACCAGGACCCCTAATTTCCTGGGCCTGGTGGCAGCCGCTACCGCTGCTTCCACTATAGTTACACCCCTGATAGCATGTATGAAATCAATTTGTAATGCCTAATAGTATTTATAAATGTGGGAACACCCAGTCCTGTGATTCTGTACATTGTACACTTATATACATATGGGTGTGTGTTACTCCAAAGATCAACATCATTTTCTATTTTGCAATGCTGATTTGTTTCAACATCTGTATGAGAAATATTCTAGAATAATAAAGCATAGAGCTTCATGCAATATACGCAAAGCTCAGTATTTTAGTTTACATCATGGGTGCCATTGTCACTTAGTCCACGCAGGACTGTGCAGCTAGACAGGCTTTTAATACAACAGTTTTGCATTTCCGTTAACTTGTTTGTTGTTGCTTATATAGCGCCTGCATATTCCTTAGCACTGTACAGAGGTTACATGAGTCCCTGTCTCCTATTTACTTTCCTTACCTCAAGTCACACACTGGGGTCTATTTCATTGGAAAACCTTAAACCTACCAATAGTTTTAGTGTACTGGAGGAAACTGAAGACCCCCAACAAACATAGGAGAGAACATACATCATCCATGCATATGAATGCTGATTAGAGATGAGCGAACAGTGTTCTATCGAACACATGTTCGATCGGATATCAGGGTGTTCGCCATGTTCGAATCGAATCGAACACCACGTGGTAAAGTGCGCCAAAATTCGATTCCCCTCCCACCTTCCCTGGCGCCTTTTTTGCACCAATAACAGCGCAGGGGAGGTGGGACAGGAACTACGACACTGGGGGCATTGAAAAAAATTGGAAAAAGTCATTGGCTGCCGAAATCAGGTGACCTCCATTTTAGACGAATAGTGGATTTCAAATCCGGGTCATATGAGAATGTGAACTTTGTGACTATGAGACAGGGATAGCTGTACAGGCAGGGATAGCTAGGGATAACCTTTATTTAGGGGGGAATGTTATTAAAAATAACTTTTTGGGGCTCTATCGGGTGTGTAATTGTGATTTTTGTGAGATAAACTTTTTCCCATAGGGATGCATTGGCCAGCGCTGATTGGCCGAATTCCGTACTCTGGCCAATCAGCGCTGGCCAATGCATTCTATTAGCTTGATGAAGCAGAGTGTGCACAAGGGTTCAAGCGCACCCTCGGCTCTGATGTAGCAGAGCCGAGGCTGCACAAGGGTTCAAGCGCACCCTCGGCTCTGATGTAGGAGAGCCGAGGGTGCACTTGAACCCTTGTGCACCCTCAGCTCTGCTACATCAGAGCCGAGGGTGCGCTTGAACCCTTGTGCACACTCTGCTTCATCAAGCTAATAGAATGCATTGGCCAGCGCTGATTGGCGAATGTATTCTATTAGCCTGATGAAGTAGAGCTGAATGTGTGTGCTAAGCACACACATTCAGCTCTACTTCATCGGGCTAATAGAATGCATTGGCCAGCGCTGATTGGCCAGAGTACGGAACTCGACCAATCAGCGCTGGCTCTGCTGGAGGAGGCGGAGTCTAAGATCGCTCCACACCAGTCTCCATTCAGGTCCGACCTTAGACTCCGCCTCCTCCGGCAGAGCCAGCGCTGATTGGCCGAAGGCTGGCCAATGCATTCCTATGCGAATGCAGAGACTTAGCAGTGCTGAGTCAGTTTTGCTCAACTACACATCTGATGCACACTCGGCACTGCTACATCAGATGTAGCAATCTGATGTAGCAGAGCCGAGGGTGCACTAGAACCCCTGTGCAAACTCAGTTCACACTAATAGAATGCATTGGCCAGCGCTGATTGGCCAATGCATTCTATTAGCCCGATGAAGTAGAGCTGAATGTGTGTGCTAAGCACACACATTCAGCACTGCTTCATCAAGCCAATACAATGCATTAGCCAGTGCTGATTGGCCAGAGTACGGAATTCGGCCAATCAGCGCTGGCTCTGCTGGAGGAGGCGGAGTCTAAGGTCGGACCTGAATGGAGACTGGTGTGGAGCGATCTTAGACTCCGCCTCCTCCAGCAGAGCCAGCGCTGATTGGTCGAGTTCCGTACTCTGGCCAATCAGCGCTGGCCAATGCATTCTATTAGCCCGATGAAGTAGAGCTGAATGTGTGTGCTTAGCACACACATTCAGCTCTACTTCATCAGGCTAATAGAATACATTGGCCAATCAGCGCTGGCCAATGCATTCTATTAGCTTGATGAAGCAGAGTGTGCACAAGGGTTCAAGCGCACCCTCGGCTCTGATGTAGCAGAGCCGAGGCTGCACAAGGGTTCAAGTGCACCCTCGGCTCTCCTACATCAGAGCCGAGGGTGCGCTTGAACCCTTGTGCAGCCTCGGCTCTGCTACATCAGAGCCGAGGGTGCGCTTGAACCCTTGTGCACACTCTGCTTCATCAAGCTAATAGAATGCATTGGCCAGCACTGATTGGCCAGAGTACGGAATTCGGCCAATCAGCGCTGGCCAATGCATTCTATTAGCCCGATGAAGTAGAGCTGAATGTGTGTGCTAAGCACACACATTCAGCACTGCTTCATCACGCCAATACAATGCATTAGCCAGTGCTGATTGGCCAGAGTACGGAATTCGGCCAATCAGCGCTGGCTCTGCTGGAGGAGGCGGAGTCTAAGATCGCTCCACACCAGTCTCCATTCAGGTCCGACCTTAGACTCCGCCTCCTCCAGCAGAGCCAGCGCTGATTGGCCGAATTCCGTACTCTGGCCAATCAGCACTGGCTAATGCATTGTATTGGCTTGATGAAGCAGTGCTGAATGTGTGTGCTTAGCACACACATTCAGCTCTACTTCATCGGGCTAATAGAATGCATTGGCCAATCAGCGCTGGCCAATGCATTCTATTAGTGTGAACTGAGTTTGCACAGGGGTTCTAGTGCACCCTCGGCTCTGCTACATCAGATTGCTACATCTGATGTAGCAGTGCCGAGTGTGCATCAGATGTGTAGTTGAGCAAAACTGACTCAGCACTGCTAAGTCTGCATTCGCATAGGAATGCATTGGCCAGCCTTCGGCCAATCAGCGCTGGCTCTGCCGGAGGAGGCGGAGTCTAAGGTCGGACCTGAATGGAGACTGGTGTGGAGCGACCTTAGACTCCGCCTCCTCCAGCAGAGCCAGCGCTGATTGGCCGAATTCCGTACTCTGGCCAATCAGCACTGGCTAATGCATTGTATTGGCTTGATGAAGCAGTGCTGAATGTGTGTGCTTAGCACACACATTCAGCTCTACTTCATCGGGCTAATAGAATGCATTGGCCAATCAGCGCTGGCCAATGCATTCTATTAGCGTGAACTGAGTTTGCACAGGGGTTCTAGTGCACCCTCGGCTCTGCTACATCAGATTGCTACATCTGATGTAGCAGTGCCGAGTGTGCATCAGATGTGTAGTTGAGCAAAACTGACTCAGCACTGCTAAGTCTGCATTCGCATAGGAATGCATTGGCCAGCCTTCGGCCAATCAGCGCTGGCTCTGCCGGAGGAGGCGGAGTCTAAGGTCGGACCTGAATGGAGACTGGTGTGGAGCTATCTTAGACTCCGCCTCCTCCAGCAGAGCCAGCGCTGATTGGTCGAGTTCCGTACTCTGGCCAATCAGCACTGGCCAATGCATTTCTATGGGGAAAAGTTAGCTTGCGAAAATCGCAAACTGACAGGGATTTCCATGAAATAAAGTGACTTTTATGCCCCCAGACATGCTTCCCCTGCTGTCCCAGTGTCATTCCAGGGTGTTGGTATCATTTCCTGGGGTGTCATAGTGGACTTGGTGACCCTCCAGACACGAATTTGGGTTTCCCCCTTAACGAGTTTATGTTCCCCATAGACTATAATGGGGTTCGAAACCCATTCGAACACTCGAACAGTGAGCGGCTGTTCGAATCGAATTTCGAACCTCGAACATTTTAGTGTTCGCTCATCTCTAATGCTGATAAGGCATTTATACACGTTGTCTCCTATTGTGAATTCTACCACAATACTCTTTGCTTTAACATGTTTTATATATTTACACCATATATAAAAGACAACTAAAAGCATTCCAAATAGATCAATAGTCCAAACATAGAATAGAATATAGAATAGAAGCAAAAACACCAATGCTTAAAGGAGACATTGATGACCTCTCCTTAGGATACAGCATCAATATTTGATCGGTAAATTCTGATGCCAACGACCGCCACAGATCAGCTGTTTCAAGAGCTTGAGGTGCTTAGGTGAGCTCCATTTCCTCTTCTTAGGCCAGTGGCATCACATTCATCTGTCACATGGCCATGCTGTAGCTCAATCCCATATAAACTAAAGGGACTGAGCTGTAATACCTAAAGCGGTCACTATAAGCAATGAAGAGGTCACAGCACTTGTCTACACACAGCAGCGCTTTCAATCAGCTGATCCAAGATGGTTCTTCATTCAGACCCTCACCAATCTGATATTGATGACCTAGCCTAAGAATAGCTGATCAATATCATAGCTTCCTTAAACCCTTTTAACTCAACTAAAATAACTACCGTATATACTCGAGTATAAGCCGAGTTTTTCAGCACAATTTTTGTGCTGAAAAAGTCCCCCTTGGCTTATACTCGAGTCAAGCGCAGGGGGGGGATATTGTTATATACACTCCAGACACTGTATTGTTTGCACGGTGTAGGTTGCACTCCAGCCAGAACGTCCACGGGGAGTGCAGCGGGATTCCTTCACTATCCGGCTCCTGCAGCAGCTCCTCGCTCTACGCCTTCAGCTGCCGCCGGTCCGGACCCGCGGGGAGCGCCAGCATTGTCACTAATTGTGCAGAGAGTCATCAGTTTCGGCGTCGAGTCCACAGGAAGATGGCGCTCCCCGCGGGTCCGTACCGGCGGCAGCTGAAGGCAGAGAGTGAGGAGCAGCTGCACCTGAACAATCACCAGCCTGTAGCTGCCGCAGGAGCCGGACATTGCGGGAATCCTGATTCTGCGCAGTGCGGGGTCCACAAGAAGATGGCGCTTCGCGCGGTTCCATACCATGCCGCCAAAACTGCTGACGCTCTGTGCGGTTAAGGGACGAGGATTGCCGGGGTCCACAGGAAGATGGCGCTCCCCGCGGGTATGGGCCGGCGGGAGTTGAAGGCAGAGAGCGACGAGCAGCTGCACTTGAACCATCACCTGGAGCTGTCGCAGAAGCCGGACAGTGAGGGCATCCTGCTGCACTCCCCCTGGACTTTCTGGCTGGACAACCTTCTTTCCCTGGAACAACTGCAGCAGAATGTGAGTACACCGTGTAAACAATACAGTGTCTGGAGTGTATATAACAATATCCCCTTCCACCCCCACCCCCCCTTGAAATGAATAAGTAAGAGTGATCTTTCAACTATTTATCCCCTATCCATAGGATAGGAGATAAATACTAGATTGATGTTGATGGAGGGTCAGGGTTTGGGGTGCAGTAGGTGCTGGGGAAGGGGGGGGGTTGGTTGTCTGTCTGCCCCTTCCCTGAGCTTAAAGGGGCAGACCCCCACCACCACCACTTGGAATTCAGTCTGACTACAGCCAGGCTGAATATAGGGTATCTGCAGTGCTCCTATTCCGTCGGGAATGGGTTAATAGGAGCACTACAGATACCCTACATTCAGCCAGGCTGAATTCCAAGTGGGGGAAAAAAAAACCAGTCCTCAAGCTCAGGGAAGGGGCAGACAGACAACCAAAACACCCCCTCCCCTTCCTCAGCACCCAGCATCTACTGCACCCAAAAACTCCGACCATTTTAATTTTTGAAATTTTCCAGTAGCTGCCACATTTCCCCCCTAGGCTTATACTCGAGTCAATAAGATTTTCCAGTTTTTTGTAGTAAAATTAGGGGGGTCGGCTTATATTCGGGTCGGCTTATAACTCGAGTATATACGGTAATCAACTAAAGATGAGCATGCATGTGTGTGAGGGGTTTGAGAAGAATATCACTTCAATGAAGGAGTGTTTGGCTATCAGAAGGGCATGGGCAGCTTTAGATACAGTCCTATGAAAAAGTTTGGGCACCCCTATTAATCTTAATCATTTTTAGTTCTAAATATTTTGGTGTTTGCAGCAGCCATTTCAGTTTGATATATCTAATAACTGATGGACACAGTAATATTTCAGGATTGAAATGAGGTTTATTGTACTAACAGAAAATGTGCAATATGCATTAAACCAAAATTTGACTGGTGCAAAAGTATGGGCACCCTTATCATTTTATTGATTTGAATACTCCTAACTACTTTTTACTGACTTACTGAAGCACAAAATTGGTTTTGTAACCTCACTGAGCTTTGAATTTCATAGCCAGGTGTATCCAATCATGAGAAAAGGTATTTAAGGTGGCCAATTGCAAGTTGTTCTCCTATTTGAATCTCCTCTGAAGAGTGGCATCATGGGCTACTCAAAACAACTCTCAAATGATCTGAAAACAAAGATTGTCCAACATAGTTGTTCAGGGGAAGGATACAAAAAGTTGTCTCAGAGATTTAACTTGTCAGTTTCCACTGTGAGGAACATAGTAAGGAAATGGAAGATCACAGGGACAGTTCTTGTTAAGTCCAGAAGTGGCAGGCCAAGAAAAATATCAGAAAGGCAGAGAAGAAGAATGGTGAGAACAGTCAAGGACAATCCACAGACCACCTCCAAAGAGCTGCAGCATCATCTTGCTGCAGATGGTGTCACTGTGCATCGGTCAAAAATACAGCGCACTTTGCACAAGGAGAAGCTGTATGGGAGAGTGATGAGAAAGAAGCCGTTTCTGCAAGCACAACACAAACAGAGTCGCCTGAGGTATGCAGAAGCACATTTGGACAAGCCAGCTTCATTTTGGAAGAAGTTCCTGTGGACTGATGAAACAAAGATTGAGTTGTTTGGTCATACAAAAAGGCATTATGCATGGCGTCCAAAAAAAACAGCATTACAAGAAAAACACTTGCTACCCACTGTAAAATTTGGTGGAGGTTCCATCATGCTTTGGTGCTGTGTGGCCAATGCCGGCACCAGGAATCTTGTTAAAGTTGAGGGCCGCATGGATTCCACTCAGTATCAGCAGATTCTTCAGAATAATGTTCAAGAATCAGTGACGAAGTTGAAGTTACGCCGGGGATGGATATTTCAGCAAGACAATGATCCAAAACACCGCTCCAAATCGACTCAGGCATTCATGCAGAGGAACAATTACAATGTTCTGGAATGGCCATCCCAGTCCCCAGACCTGAATATCATTGAACATCTGTGGGATGATCTGAAGCGGGCTGTCCATGCTCGGCGACCATCTAACTTAACTGAACTTGAATTGTTTTGTAAAGAGGAATGGTCCAAAATCCCTTCATCCAGGATCCAGGAACTGATTAAAAGCTACAGGAGGCGACTAGAGGCTGTTATCTTTGCAAAAGGAGGATCTACTAAATATTAATGTCACTTTTCTGTTGAGGTGCCCATACTTTTGCACTGGTCAAATTTTGGTTTAATGCATATTGCACATTTTCTGTTAGTACAATAAACCTCATTTCAATCCTGAAATATTACTGTGTCCATCAGTTATTAGATATAGCAAACTGAAATGGCTGTTGCAAACACCAAAATATTTAGAACAAAAAATGATTAAGATTAATAGGGGTGCCCAAACTTTTTCATAGGACTGTAGCTCTCAGGGGACCATACTAGGAAACCATATATATATATATATATATATATATATATCTTATATAGCACCATCATATTACACAGCGCTTTACAGACATTGTCAGTCCTGTCCCATATAGGGCTCACAATCTACATTCCATATCAGTATGTCTTTAGAGTGTGGCAGGAAACCCATGCAAACACGGGGAAAACATACAAACTCCTTGCAGATGTTGTCCTTGGCAGGATTCGAACCCAGGGCTCCATCACTTTAAGGCCACAGTGCTAACCACTTGCAAATGTATTGCCCCAATATACTATGATATATACAGATGCTATATGAAATGATATATGAAATGTTTCTTATGGGAATCACTGAAAAAGTTATATAGAAATTTTGTATTTCACCAACAAGAAACGAGTAAGAATCTGAATGCTGCACATATTTGGATGCAGTCACATAGAGTGCATGTAGCATCAGGTGTGCCTATCTCACCTCACATCTCCAGGTCTCTCTATAAAGGTAGATTGGATCACACAGCTGTATCACTATCAGACTGTTGACCTATCATTATCACTGTTGACTTGGAGTTGGCAGGCATGACCCTACTTTGCTGGCAGCATTATCAAATGCTGACATGGGAAAGGGGAGGAGGTGCTGCAATGATGACTGTGCAGAGCTGACAGCGAAAAGATTCCAGAAAAAAGATAGAAAATATTAACCAGTGCTAGCACTATGCAGTTGACATCTTCATAAATTTTAGAGACAGATCTCATTTTGTTTTTCCCAAAATGGAAAATTCTTTACTTACTTTGTATAAATGTTTTAGCCTGTAGGGTAGGGCATTTTAAGTACTTTTCGTTACTTAAAGGGGTTATCCTGAAGTGGAGCAAGAAAAGGGCAGATTCCAATTATGTGAAGAGATTATATATACCCTTGGTTCACATCTGCGTTTGGTAATCTATTCGGAGAGTCCCCATGGGGATCCCCCGAACAGACTACCGGACGCATTTGCAAGTGGTGTGCACTGAAAGCACACGGACCCCATAGACTATATTGAGGTCCATGTGCTTCCCGCGCGGTGTCAGCACAAATCATGCGGACGGGAAAGTAGATTGTGAAGTACTTTCCTGTCCGCATGTTCCCTGCAGAGATCTATGGGGATCCGTGTGCTTTCGCTGCACACCGCTTGAAAATGCATTCGGTAGTCTGTTTGGGGGGTCCCTATGCGGACTCCCCCCAACGGATTACCGACGCAGATGTGAACGAGGCCATACCATGTTATTATAACTAGGGATTTGTTTTCCCCATATGTATTTGTATATTGCTCTTTCCACTTTTATATCTTGTTTGTATCCACTGTTTTGTGTACAATGTTTGTCAATGGATCACTATGGCAGCAGTGTCAGATGCATGCTCAGAGTCTGACATCACTGCTTTGATACTTGTCCATGTGCTGTAGATCGCTGTGACTGGGTTTGGGTGTGTATTTATAGTGGCTGCCAGCTACCTTCATACTGTCCAGCAGTTGAAACACATAGGGCACAAAAATGTCAGTAGCTGAAGATACGACCGTCCAGTGTGTCTGCCTGCACCGCTGAATGGTTTGGAGTTTGGTGAGGGCCACCTGCATTGTTTGCATTGCGTAGTATAAGGAGAATCCAATTATTTTCTATGAAATGAGGAACATCTAAAACAGGGGTAGGGAACCTTCCGCTCTCCAGCTGCTGTGAAACTACAACTCCCATCATGCTCCATTCACTTCCATGGGAGTTCCAAGCACAGCAGAGTATGCATGCTGGGAGTTGTAGTTTTGCAACAGCTGGAGAGCCGTACGTTCCCTACCCCTGATCTAAAATAAAGGCAGGCATTTTATTTACTTGGTATAACAAGACACAACACTGCAGACAGAAGACAGAGAGCCCAGTGTCTACCTTTTATGGCCACAATGGCATCTCGGCAGCTACTCAATGTTTTGTTCGTATTAAATTCATCATAAGCATAAAATTCACAATTAGAGATTACATTTATGGATTTAAAGTTCTTTTCATCCTACCTGAAAGACATTGAATAAATTCAGATAAGCTGTCTGAGGACACAATCCCCTGAATCTGAGCAGAATATAGATAATAAGTGGTTACATTCTTTATTAATTAGAAATTGATTAAGTAAAGGGAGTTTTCTGAACTTCTTCTTTCTTCCAAACATCAGCACATATACAAATATCTATTGATTATATATTTATCCTAACTAACATTAATACACCATATGATACAATGTGAAAATAATTCCAACAGGTAAAGCACCATGATAATCCAGCAGCCCCTACCTATGAGTTATTCAGAGATTATCTGAAGGTCAACTGAGTGTTGAAAAGGAGGAGAGTACCAGTCATATAATGCTTCTTTTATTGTCTCAAAGACTCTCTCCTCAGCACCGTACAATCCTCACTAAAGCAGTATAAATATGGCTTTGCAGGAAAGGCTTTCCATGTTGTATAATTCACCAGGCAACATGGCCAATTACTAATAGGCTGCTGTATATTCTACAGTCATAACTAAAAGAGGTCTTCACTTTTTTGCAGGGTATGTATACTTTCACCAACGTTTTATTGCATTGAATAAAAAATTAAGTCATTTGTTTAAAAATATCCTTCTGCTTCATCTTTAGAGCACGTGTCCCGATGGTTAAGAATGATCTGTCACTATATCTGAAGAACCCAATAACACACATCACCTGATAGATCCTTTTACTGTTGATTCAGATTAGGGTGCAAGGGTAACACTATATGATATTCAATTAGCCCCAGAAATCACAGTGTTGTAGCCCAGTGGCTAGTAGACCCTAATTTGCATCAACACTAAAAGCCCTTATATCTTTGAAATGGCTGAACAGATTTGGTGAAACACTAAAATGCTCTGGGTAAAAGTATCTATCAGATGTAGGTCATTGGGTTTTTCAGGTCCACGTTAAAGCCTACAGATGACTGAAGGGAGGCTACGAGTAGGTAGAAATTGTCCAAAGTCACGTATAGAGAAGGTATGCCAACCATTCCTAATTTACATTGTATCCGCTGAGTCATTCGCCTGCCCATGTCAAAACTTCAAAGCTGCAACAAGTAACTAAGGTAGATTCTTTTTATCTGCCACATAATTCAGTGAATTGTCCTGTTATAAGTGGCAAAATAAAAGCCCTGACATAGACTACCATCTTTATACACATCAGAAAATATGTATACATATACTGGCATGTATCATTTGAAGTAATGCCAAAAACACACTATTATGGCATCCATCAATGACGTAAGAGAAATAATAGAAATTCTCCTGGCTCGCACACTCATCGAATAGTCATCGCCTCACACAGAGAAATTAAATTCATGATGTACGCATATGTCTTTCAGTCACTATCTCCTTATCTCTTTTCTCTTTCTAGTGATCCAAGGAAAGACAACTGGTGAATTGGCAACAGGATCCTGGACATCAAAGACTCAGTGATGTCACTGGTCCAAACCCAAGTGCTACTGTGCTGAAAATATTATTGTTGGTTAGAAAAGAAAGGTGTCAGAACACATAGTGTATTATATGGAACAGCATAGCCAGAGACTGGTCTGAGTGCCCTTACAGACCAATGTGGAGACGTCAACCTGGCGGAGCCCTTCACATGGTCATTCATGAATGGTATTTTGCTGCATAAGCTTTTTCAAAGAGTGTGCCCTTTATAATAGGCCACAGCTACATATAAACAGATCCTATATAAAATTCCCCAATTGTGCAATTTGCATTTAGTGATCATATGGAATATTGGGTTACTGTTATGATGTAGTTTGGCTTTACCAAATCTGCCTATGTTACTTTGTATGTGATAGATAGATAGATAGATAGATAGATAGATAGATAGATAGATAGATAGATGTTATAGATAGATGAAGTTTAGCAGGTGAATATTGGAGGCTGTGACTTAGCCATTAGACCAGGGATGGGCAATTAATTTTCCCATGGGGCCACATGAGAAATTGTAACGGTTCTAGAGGGCCATGCGCGTTGCGGCAAATTTAGCTCCACCCGCTTCTTCGCTGACTCCTCCCATTCTCAATCATTTTTCCATGTGCCCCACAAAGTAAAATCCTCCTACAGTCACCCTAACATTATACACCCCCACATTATAACGTTTCCCTCCAAATGTCCCACAGCATTAAGTCCCTCTCCTGGTGCCCCAGTATAAACCAGCAGAAACTAGAGGGGACATTAAACTGGGGCAGCTGGAGGGGGACATTAAACTGGAGCAGCTGGAGGGGGACATTAAACTGGAGCAACTGGAGGGGGACATTAAACTGGGGGCAACTAGAGGCAGACATGTTCCCCTCCAGCTACCCCCCATGATTTAATATCCTCCTCCAGCTGCCCCAGTTTAATGTCACCCTCCATCTGTCCCCTAGTTTAATGTCACCCCTACATGTGCATTAAGTTTAATTGCCCCCCCCTACATCTGCCCCTAGTTCCCCCCTCTTGCTCACACATGCTGTATCTTCTTTCTTTATCATCCAGCAGCCCCCATTGCCGGCAGCTTGCAGCAAGCACAGTCCTGTGTGGCTCCGCCCACTGACGAGTCATAGCCTATCCTGGTGATAGGCTGTGATGACATTATCACAGGTCCTTGAACATCTGCCCCCTAGTTTAATGTCCCCCTCCATGTGCATTCAGTTTAACTGCCCCCCTACATCTGCCCCTAGTTCCCCCCTCTTGCTCACACATGCTGTCTCTTCTCTCTATCATCCAGCAGCCTCCATTGCCGGCAGCTTGCAGAAAGCACACAGTCCTGTGTGGCTCCGCCCACTAACGATTCATAGCCTATCCTGGTGATAGGCTGTGATGACATCATCACAGCTCCTTGAAAAACCTTCCACTAGCTATGCGGGCCAGACAGAAGCAGTCAGAGGGCCGGATGTGGCCCGCGGGCCACACATTGCCCAGGTCTGCATTAGAGAGTGCCTGCTTTTTATACATCATTATTACATATGATCATTGGTTTAAAACTTGGCTTACTCAAAATGAAATAATAGAATAATTCAACGTTTTTCAAAAGGTTTCTAAATAAAACTTTAAATTGATGGGGGATTCCCCCAGGAACCTCCTAAATGATATTCACTGCATTGAGCCAACGTCACAGTAAAGTGAATACCAATGAACTGACAGATCAGTGAAAGGGAATGGCTACTGAGTAAAGGGGCAAGAAAATCGAGCAATGTCCAATGTCAAAAGAGCCTACTACGGGAACATGAACACCATAACTGGACCATGGAGCAACTGAAGAAGGAGGCCTTATGAGATGAATTTCTGTTATATTGTGTGCATTGCTTCCTTTGGAAGCAAATAGATCCAGGATTTACTATGGGAAGAGGGCAAGTCAGCATTGACAGTGTAATAATCTGATGGGAAACCTTAGTTCCTTGAAAAATGAAAAGATTCCTATCTACCATCTCACCAGTCAGCTCAGCTGTTCTTGGAACTCTAATAGAAGTGAATGCGTGGCCGCCCCTCCACTCGCAGTACCCATGACACAGGTGTAGGATATGCCATATAGGTTCCATATGAAAATACGCTTTAATACCTTTTAGAAACCAACATATGGACTTTCTCTCTCACTAACTGGCCTTATTCCGAGACAATTGTGCCAGAATAGTGTCCTCAGCATTGGCCTGGTTATGTACTCTCAGTCAGGTACCTACTCCTAACAGTCAGGATAAGGAAAATCAGGATCCCAGGCATTTAACCCTTTAAATGATATAGTAAACAGTGAACATAGCATTTAAAGGGTTTTGGAAGGAGGAAATCCCCTCCTCTAGGCATTGACACCCCTGCAAACATTATCACAGGGGAATGATGTCTTTACATGCTAGCTAGGGTTCTAAAATGCTCCAGATCTGCCTGTCAGGATAAATAATACATTGTACTACATAGGTATTATACAAGCAGTGAGAAGATCATACGTCTAAGTCCCCTAGGAGGCCTAAAAAATAGTATAAAAATTAAAGTTTAAAAAAAAAACACAAGTAAAATGATAAAGTTATAATCCTCATATTCCAAAAAGTTTAATCGGCTCCGGTGTTCATTGCACTTCTCTGCCGAAGGCTCCTAAGGACACGCATAGAGTTGAAATCACTGCCAGCAGGACAACACCCAAAATGCAGGAATGTCCACTCGATCCGTAACCATAGGGCCCAGTGTATCTGCACAATTGGTCCCATGGTTAAAGCGACCCAACTCACGTAAATCACTTGTGCATCTGGTTCCCATAGTAAAAATGGGACATGTTTACAGGTCTCATTACAATGTATCTGTCTCTGTTAAAGCCACAATGTAAAGTTATTCCGGCAGCTGTAGACAGTGCAGATAATGGGGAGCAGGAGCAATGCTCTATATTGTACATTTTGCACCTGGTCCATGTTCAGGGTGGGACTGTACCTGCACGCTTCTTCTCTGCCAATGGGTCTTTACTGTGTGAAGTCTGTGCCAGGTATAAAATATTTCTTTGTGTAACCGCACTTATTATTTTTGGATCACTATCAGATGCCTCTCTCGCTCCTGCAGTCATTATTCGTCATGTAAAGGTTCAGATGAAATGAAACAGAATCATCTTTAAGATTATTTCTCCAAATCTTTGTCGCTGTACAAATTATTGATGTTTAATTGTTTTGACAATGAACATACGTAATATTTTATTTTACGGTTTAGAAGTTAATGTACAATCTGGTGAAGATAATAGAAGTTTACAGTCTTACCCTTCGTTCACATCTGCGTTCGGTATTCCGTCCAGGGGAGTCCACATGGGGAGCGCTGCCCACACGAATAATGCAGACAGGAAAGTAGATTGTGAACTACTTTCCTGTCTGCGTGTTCCCTGCGGAGATCTCGCGGCAAGCACACGCACCCCATTATAGTCTATGGGGATCTGTGTGCTTTTCCTGCACAGTGCTTGCAATTGTGTTTGGTATTCTGTTCAGGGAGGTCCCCATGCGGACTCCCCCGAACGGAATACCAACACAAATGTGAACCAATGTATCAGTAATCAATGTATAAGGTAAGCAATGGGAAGGGGGGGGGGGTTTACAGATTTTTGGAAATGCTGAAAATTTGTTGTACATTTTACCTTTTACAAAAAGCTAAAATTAGAGCTGAAAATGGATACAATTAGTATATTGTGCATTAAATTATTTGTATATTGTAAAGTGCATTATAACATCATGACATCATTGTTTGCATTATCCTGATATTGTGACATCACTGTGTAAATTATTACTGTTAGGTGATATTACTGTGCAAATTATCGTTGTACTGTGAGTTCACTGTATTTATTGTCCGAGTACTGTGACATCACTAAGTGTATTATTCCAATACTATGATATCACTGTGAGCATTATTTCTGTACTGTGACATCACTGTATTTATTATCCCTGTACTGTGACATCACTAAGTGTATTATTCCAACACTAAGACATCACTGTGTATATTATTTTTGTACTGTGACATCACTATGTGCATTATGTCTATATGGTGACATCACTGAGTTCATTATCCCTGCACTGTGACATCACTATGTGCATTATCTGTACAGTAAAATTACTATATGTGTTAATCCTGTGTGTGAAGGAGACCAAAATAATCTCTACTTTTCAAGTTCTAACTTGCTTCTAAGGTGGTCATGGTAAAGTGGGGCTCTATTACATCTTTTGATATGAAGCCCCATGATTACTCATTACACCCCTGTGTAACAGAATACTTAAGCGATAAAATCTATAGATGACGAAGGGAGTGACACACAATAGCCGCAAAGAGCAGAATTATCCAGGCAATGGTACGTGCATGCTATACAGTAGCTGGAAATGTTTGTATATAAGATATATTTCCTCAGTTCACATAAGGAACTTTCTGTTCACTTTAACATAACCTCTACTTAAATTGTTTTCGGAATATGAAACAGTTTCAGACATGTGTCACGTTACTTCTGAAATACTTTAATCTCTCGCAGTGTCTAATCTGACATCTGCCCCAGATTTGTCCTGATAACATGTCAGAGAAGACCTGTGCAAGAGTTAAATGTTCTATTGTCTATCTCGAAAATTATGTTTTTCTACCCTTTAAATAGATTTAGCCTCCTTTCTGAATGTTGAAATATCTTTACCTAAGGATAATCTTCATTTGCTTATCTTAAACCTGTCACACTGTCTAATTTCTAAATAACTAAAGTTACCTCCTGGCAACTTACCACATGGCTGTCAATCTGTCTTCACTCCTAGGTATGTGCTGGAAACTGAATTCAGGTGTGTTTCAGGTACGAAATCTCCTCTGCCTTATCATGTTCCCCTGCCCTTCATATACGCTACACAGAATAGCCTTAGTACATTATATGCTATTTTCTTCTCTTCTTACTAAAATTATTATAAACTAATATAAAACCAAAATATATCACTTTTCTGTTTTTATTTTCCGATTGTAGATTTTTTTTTATCTGTACATTATTATGGGGGCTGCCATCTTTCCTGAGCTTCTCCTCTGCTTTGCTAATAATAGTTAAAGGGGCTCTATCACTAGATATACGTGTTATGAGCTAAAGATGCTGCTATTAGTTTGTTAAAAGAGTTTTTGTTTCTTACCTCGGAAATCGATATGCTAATGAGCTTGATCGTGCACGGTGGGCGTTCCGTGCACCCCTTAGAGTCATAGCTACTGGATGCCCACCGCTCTTTCTTGCGCCTCCAAGCCCCCCCCCCCCTCCTGCTTCTTCACCGCCTCCATCTTTGGCAGTTACTATTGAAAAAATGCGCATGCGCAGTAGCACTCCCTCTGGCAATTTTTTAAAGGCTATTTAGGCATATCTTTAGCTCATAACACGTATATCTATACAGCATAGTCATGACCGTAAGCAGTAAAGATGAGCGAACACTGTTCGGATCAGCCGTTCCGAACAGCACGCTCCCATAGACATGAATGGAAGCACCTGGCACGTACAGTTTGCCAGCGGCCGGTCGCCGTGCCAGGTGCTTCCATTCATTTCTATGGGAGTGTGCTGTTCGGAACGGCTGATCCGAACAGTGTTCGCTCATCTCTAATTAGCAGAAATAGTCTGGAGCTGACTTATTGAGGGCTATGGGAGAATTTTCTGGACACTCTCTGTGGAGGGAAGAGAAGTAGATAACAATGTGACATCATCTATAGTAGTGTAATCTATAAAGGTGTTATCATCTATTGTTATCAAGTTTGGGATGTGAGTGGAGTTACTGTTGCAAAGAAAACCCCTATAGTGTCAGTCTATTATTAGGTGCAGTGGCAAGAGTGAAAACTGCAGGATTTTCAAATACGAAGAGTGATATGGATTTGATATTTTTTAAGTCATCAGAAAAAAATCTTAAAAAATATGTTAAACATAAAACTTATTTTAAAAATAGATCATTTTCTGGTGACTTACCTTCGATGATAGCAAAGGGTTGGATATATTGAAATTCAATCAAATACCCAATCTTTCTTAACCCCAATATTATCTTTGCTATCCCTGCTGAAATTGACAGGTTTGGCCAACTTAGTCCTTACAGTGGGGCAAAAAAGTATTTAGTCAGTCACCAATAGTGCAAGTTCCACCACTTAAAAAGATGAGAGGCATCTGTAATTTACATCATAGGTAGACCTCAACTATGAGAGACAAAATGAGAAAACAAATCCAGAAAATCACATTGTCTGATTTGGTAAGAATTTATTTGCAAATTATGGTGGAAAATAAGTATTTGGTCAGTAACAAAATTTCATCTCAATACTTTGTTATATATCCTTTGTTGGCAATGACAGAGGTCAAACGTTTTCTGTAAGTCTTCACAAGGTTGGCACACACTGTTGTTGGTATGTTGGCCCATTCCTCCATGCAGATCTCCTCTAGAGCAGTGATGTTTTGGGGCTGTCACTGGGCAACACGGACTTTCAACTCCCTCCAAAGGTTTTCTATAGGGTTGAGATCTGGAGACTGGCTAGGCCACTCCAGGACCTTGAAATGCTTCTTACAAAGCCACTCCTTCGTTGCCCTGGCGGTGTGCTTTGGATCATTGTCATGTTGAAAGACCCAGCCACGTTTCATCTCCCATGCCCTTGCTGATGGAAGGAGGTTTGCACTCAAAATCTCATGATACATGGCCCCATTCATTCTTTCATGTACCCGGATCAGTCATCCTGGCCCCTTTGCAGAGAAACAGCCCCAAAGCATGATGTTTCCACCCCCATGCTTTACAGTAGGTATGGTGTTTGATGGATGCAACTCAGTATTCTTTTTCCTCCAAACACGAAAAGTTGTGTTTCTACCAAACAGTTCCAGTTTGGTTTCATCAGACCATAGGACATTCTCCCAATACTCTTCTGGATCATCCAAATGCTCTCTAGCAAACTTCAGACAGGCCCGGACATGTACTGGCTTAAGCAGTGGGACACGTCTGGCACTGCAGGATCTGAGTCCCTGGCGGCGTAGTGTGTTACTGATGGTAGGCTTTGCAACATTGGTCCCAGCTCTCTGCAGTTCATTCACTAGGTCCCCCCGCGTGGTTCTGGGGTTTTTGCTCACCGTTCTTGTGATCATTTTGACCCCACGGGGTGAGATATTGCGTGGAGCCCCAGATCGAGGGAGATTATCAGTGGTCTTGTATGTCTTCCATTTTCTAATTATTGCTCCCACAGTTGATTTCTTCAATCCAAGCTGGTTGCCTATTGCAGATTCAGTCTTCCCAGTCTGGTGCAGGGCTACAATTTTGTTTCTGGTGTCCTTTGACAGCTCTTTGGTCTTCACCATAGTGGAGTTTGGAGTCTGACTGTTTGAGGGTGTGCACAGGTGTCTTTTTATACTGATAACAAGTTTAAACAGGTGCCATTACTACAGGTAATGAGTGGAGGAAAGAGGAGACTCTTAAAGAAGAAGTTACAGGTCTGTGAGAGCCAGAAATCTTGATTGTTTGTAGGTGACCAAATACTTATTTTCTACCATAATTTGCAAATAAATTCTTACAAAATCAGACAATGTGATTTTCTGGATTTGTTTTCTCATTTTGTCTCTCATAGTTGAGGTCTACCTATGATGTAAATTACAGACGCCTCTCATCTTTTTAAGTGGTGGAACTTGCACTATTGGTGACTGACTAAATACTTTTTTGCCCCACTGTATGTGTATGGCCAGCTTTAGTTGCAACAGCAGCCATATTGGTTGTCACACAGACAAATATAACCAATGAGAATACAATATATATTATCTGACAAACACACACACATATAAATTTATATATAATATATATAATATATACATTTTTAGATAGATAGATAGATGATAGATAGATAGATAGATAGATAGATAGATAGATAGATAGATAATAGATAGATAGATAGATAGATAGATAGATAGATGATAGATAGATAGATAGATAGATAGATAATAGATAGATAGATAGATAGATAGATAGATGATAGATAGATAGATAGATAGATAGATAGATTTGAATTTCCAATCAGTTTATTTTCCTATTAATTGTCCGCGTAGTACTTATAGCACATTGAGTGAATACCTTACTATTTACTTCTACAGTGCACTTTGATCTTCACAAAATAGTTTTGACATGTTGGAAGTAGTGAGAGATTGAGCAGCCGCCTGGAGGTTCGTCTCCCGGCAGTGACTTATAGCTCTGCTTGTAGTGACCCAGACATCAGTGTAAATAGAACATACAGTACAAATTTACTACTTCATGCCTTCTAAGTTGTGTGTGGAAAGAAAAATGGATTGCCGAAAAAAATGTATACCCACACATATATTGTCGGTTACAGAATAGGAAATGACAGGACAGCCCCACCAAATAAATGTATGAGAATGGAAAAAAAAACCTTTGCCTAGGGATGTGTGCTGGGGAAGGGCTCAGGTTTCTCATACCCCTAGAGAATATACATTTATTCAGTTAAACAAGACATCACGTCCAAACATCTTTAAGGTGGACGGATACTGTCATAGTCTACGTTATCTTATTTCACCGCAGACTCTCATGTAGTGGTAACCCAAAATGACCATCCATAGCAAGTCATAACTGTGAGCAGATTTATAGCTTTAAGTTACCCCATCTATTATATCACCATTTATAATGCTTTGTATTCCATGCACCAGGGTCAGTATGCAAGTGCTCCTTGTACCCATATAATCTATGCTCTATAGGCCAGCTGATCATTCCCTATTACAAGTACAAAATCAAAATGTGATACAAATAGCAGAAGAGTGTAAATGGTTATAACTATATCTGCACCAAATGAGGAAGAAATAGAAACAAAGAGGCAGATTTACTAAGACTGGCATCTTGTACACCAACATTAATAAATAAAATGATAAGCAAAAGAAACAACTGATTTATCAAGAGGCTTCGGCACTTAATAAAAATGGTGCAAGTCCATGCACCACAATGGAAATCTGAATGGTGAATATTTCCTGTATAAGTTACACCAGAAAACTTACATGAGTTCTAACAAACAGGACAGGCTGAGGCTACCCCAGCACCCTTCCCCAATCTACCCACGTTCACTGTAATCTCCGGCAGCACCTACAGCCCTATAGAAGTGAATGAAGCACTGGTGACACGTGCGCACAGGCATTCTATTCACAAGGAAAATTGAGGGACCTGTCAATCCAAATTTGTATCTGGACAGAGAAAAAAAGACCAGTGAAATTCATCATGTTATTTAATGATCCATTAAAATGGATGACACTTGGTCTTCAAAAACGGACAAACGCAAATGAAACAGATGCAAAAAGATGTACAACTTCTGTTAGAAATGAACTGATTCAGCCATTTTTCATGGGTGAAAAACAAACACGGACATGTGAATATAGTCATATATGTTATATGATGGATCGATGCCTTTATTTGGCCACCAGATGTACATAATGTAACACTGGTTGTTTGCCAGAATACTACACTATTGTGCTATTAAAATAACCAAACAGAATAATATGATAAAACTAGGTAACTAAGGCTCTGTTTCCACGGAGTAACGCGCCCCTCATTTAGACACGTAAACACGTGACAGAGTGAGGCGCTTCAAAACAGATCGCATTGACTTAAATGGTTGCTGGCTTACGCACGCTACGCATTGAAATCAATGGGTTATAAAGCCTCCCATTGATTTCAATGTGAAGCCGGCACCCATTGAAGTCAATGGGATCTGTTTTGAAGGGCCTCGCTCTGACACGTGTTTACGTGTCTATATGAGCGGCGCCTTACTCCGTGGGAACGGGGCCTAACTCTGCAAATAGTATGACCTCATAGGGCTCTGTGAATGGAAATTAAAACAGTTATGATTTTTGGAATGGAATGTGCGGAGGAAAGGATAGAAATGGAAAATCCATAAATGGCTGTGGCAGGGAGGGGTTAATAGTACAATAACGTGTATCCTGACAGTGTTGTATTTCTACATGTGTTCCTCAGACACGTGCTAAGCCCTATAAGGGCTCGTTCACATCTGCACCCGGCACTCTGTTATGCAGGTTTCCGTTTCCTGCATAAAACAGAGCAGGAGACGGAAACCTGCAGGAGTCTTTCTCACCCATTCATTTGAATGGGTGAGAAAGATGTCCGGCTGTGAGCGGCGGTGAGCGTTTTACGGTCTCCGCCACGAAACCAGGTTTTTTTTAATCCGGACACAGAGTCGGACATGCAGTACTCTGTGTCCGGATTAAAAAAAACGCTCACCGCCGCTCACGGCCGGACCCGGTCTGTGCTTTCCGTCTTCTTGCATGCAGAAGACGGAAAGCACAGAATGGAGTGCTGAACGCAGGTGTTAACCTAGCTTGACCTAGCTAGCTCACAGCTTGGAATAGTGACCCATGGCTTGTTGGTAGTAGCGTTGGGCTACATGTATATTAAAGTCCAGATATTTCACCTTATCATCTATATAAAGCCTTTCTTAAGGGGTAACATCTGACCTATTTATACACGTACGTCTTAAATAAGCTATAGTTGAATACAAATTTTCATATTCAATAAAGCTTGACATACCAGTTTAATTATTTTTGGGTGGGCTGAATACTTGATCTCACACTATGTGCCTTAAGCAAGAATATACAATGATATGTAAAAGTGACTTGACAGTGCTTGTCGGTGAAAAAGCTGCTTTATGTCATTCCAATATCTGAAACCACATACACGTTGCCTATAACATCACCTCCAGTGCTGCAGATCGGATTGTGATATATACTATTCCACATAAAAAAGTTATGTAAAAAATGCCTCTTTTATGAGGGGTGTTAGTAGTGGTTATTGAGCAGCATGGTACAGATGGTTTTTTGCTGAGCGTGCAGATTTATTCCGATGAGGTGCGGGAACAAAGTCAATATTAGACCCCTTTTGGCAGCAATCTGTCTCCCATGGGAACAATGCATTAGACCATCCATTATGCCCGATTTTACTTTCCTCGACATAAGCCGTTAGAGAACGGTTGGCAAATCCCTATACGCATTGCAAGCCCTTCCCAACAATATTGGCAGGTTCACTCAAATTTTACTGTCATGTGTAAAAGAGATACAACAGCCGGAATTCTTTTTCAGAAAGTCATACCTGCTATCTCAGTGTCAGTAAGCAGCCCTAAAGCACTGACTCTGCAATCCTTGGACACGTAGCCCATTGGTTTCCTTCTGTTCTGCCTCTTTCATTCCATCTTTAACTTATAATCCTCCTTGACTAAATAATATTTCAGTACTTCTAAAGTCCTATCGGCCCTAAGGCAAATGTGCATTTTTACGAGATATTGGGTGCCAACATTATGATATTTACCTATCAGTTTCCTTATTGTTCCCCTACACCAGGGCAACGCCTGTATGAAGTTTGCATGTTCTTCACGGATGTATGTAAGTAACTCCCACGCTCCGTAGAGTGCTGGCCTGTGACAATACTTCCTTATTATCCCTAAAGTGATAGAACCTCTTAGAATGGAATTAGATTTAGTTTAAGTCAGTGTCGGTCTCTATTCAGTGCTGTTGAATGTGATGATAATAGGTGCATATGAGAAGGAGCGCTATCAGAGATCCTTCCTCCCAACCGCGGTCAGGCTGTATAATCAACATCAGGCTAAGCGAAGATCACTCCGCACAGAGAACTAAATGATCCTGAAGTCTTCTTTTCTTTTTAGCTGCCATGACTCCTAGTACTGTATTTTTATTCTATCTGCTATGAGCTTGTATTTGTTCTTTCTTGTAATATATTACTGTATCATCCATACTGCTGTAACACCCTGAATTTCTCCATGGTGGGACTATTAAAGGATTATCTTATCTTACCTAGGGAAAAGCGGTAATAAATACTTGCATAGTTATAGATGATATTCTGTAGGATTTGGCAGCACATCGGCCTTTGTACATTCACTTACACATACAAGCAGCATGGAGCATCTGCATTATTCATTGTATTCTTAAGCTGAAAGATATTGAGTGCTTAATTTAATAGCCAATTTAGATTTTTCTTCAGCACCATAGCAGCCGCAGTCATATGTATTTGTATCTGCTTCTGGCTGCTTGTGTGATAATATATGAGATATTATTCTCAAACAGCAAACAGCTTTACCAATTGTGCTCATAAACTGTTTTTTATTTCTTTTGTTTTAGCTGCTTGGCTGCATGTATTTTCCCTGCATTTACTGTCCAGTGTTCCTTGATCTCCTATATTATGGTCAATTGGGCTTTTCTCAAGTATTGTTTGCTATTGGACAGTTACTCCAGGCAAAAATAACATGCTGAAAAATCAGTATTAGTAGTCATGGATAGGGAAGGGCTGCAGACTCCTAAGGACCTGTTCACACGGAGTAAACGCATGTGTATTTTGGCAAAATACACATGTAAAAATAAGGACCCGTTCACACAGAGTAAACGTGCATGTATTTTGGCAAAATACACGTGTAAAAATAAGACTCCCATTGACTTCAATGAAATTTTTTTACACATGCAAAAAAACACGGCAAAATACATGTGTAAAATGTCATTGAAGTCAAAGGGAGTCTTATTTTTACACGTGTATTTTCTACACATGTATTTTGTCAAATTACACAAGCATTTACTCCGTGTGAACAGGCCTTTACTGTGCACTCCCACAGCCTCAGAGACAAATGCAAAATGTGATTATTAGCAGCAGAAAACCTGATAGGACATCATGTATGAAAGATTATACAGTCATAGAACAGACTGCTCAGCAAGACCCATGTATGTATTTCAAATTTTCATAAAAACTCAGGTACCCTTGAAGACTGAGGCTCCATGTTGCAGAAACACAGCATTTTTTTGTTTCAGATTTTACTGTGGGTTTTTTTAGCCACAATCAGGAGTATATTTAATAGGGAAATGTCTAAGAGTAGTGGCGTAACTAAAGTCTTGAGGGTCCCGATGCAATCTTATGTCTGAGACCCCCTACCTCATCCCTAAAGCGAATTCTTGATAGTGATGGTTACGGGAGCTAAGGCGTTTAATCCACCTTAGTGTGGTTCGAGTAATCTGTGGGTCTCCTTGGCTTATGGGCCAGATGGAAGCTGCAATCTCAATACTGATGCCAGTGCATAAGGGTCCCATAAGGCGCCTGGGCACCCCCTTAAGTTGCGCCCCTGTCTAAGAGTTTCCTTTATGTTTTCCATTCTTTTTGAAGCCACTGTTGACTTTCAAAAAAACGCAGCCAAATTTGCAAAAAAAACCTCTGCATTTAGATAACGTGAGTCCTTAGCGTTAATGGGTTTTCCAACTTAACAGACATCAATGACCTATGTTCAGGATACATCAAGAAAACTGCTTGAAGCTGAAGCCCCATGTGGTGGAAATGTCAAACCAAAAAAGGGGACGGGATTCTGGCTAATCCCATCCACACATTTCCCTATAAGTCAAATTTAGGCAGAAGTCTGCGACTCGCTACATGGGGCTTTAGCCTTAAGGAGATATAGACATCTATTAATTCCATAGTTTTCAATGTAAGAAAGAAGTTGCAGGTTTTTTTTTTTTAATTAGTATCTCCAGAGTAAATAGTTATGCAATACGTATGAAAAAAATATATATATGTCCATTGCAAGGGATTTCCAGATAAACAATACTGATCACTAGAGATGAGCGAACAGTGTTCTATCGAACACATGTTCGATCGGATATCAGGGTGTTCGCCATGTTCGAATCAAATCGAACACCGCGTGGTAAAGTGCGCCAAAATTCGATTCCCCTCCCACCTTCCCTGGCGCCTTTTTTGCACCAATAACAGTGCAGGGGAGGTGGGACAGGAACTACGACACCGGGGGCATTGAAAAAAATTGGAAAAAGTCATTGGCTGCCGAAATCAGGTGACCTCCATTTTAGACGAATAGTGGATTTCAAATCCGGGTCATATGAGAATGTGAACTTTGTGACTATGAGACAGGGATAGCTGTACAGGCAGGGATAGCTAGGGATAACCTTTATTTAGGGGGGAATGTTATTAAAAATAACTTTTTGGGGCTCTATCGGGTGTGTAATTGTGATTTTTGTGAGATAAACTTTTTCCCATAGGGATGCATTGGCCAGCGCTGATTGGCCGTATTCCGTACTCTGGCCAATCAGTGCTGGCCAATGCATTCTATTGGCGTGATGAAGCAGTGCTGAATGTGTGTGTTTAGCTCAACTACACCGGTGGAGTAGTTGAGCTAAGCACACAGATTCAGCTCTGCTTCAATCAGCGCTGGCCAATGCATTCTATTAGCTTGATGAAGCTACTACATCAGAGCCGAGGGTGCGCTTGAACCCTTGTGCACACTGCTTCATCAAGCTAATAGAATGCATTGGCCAGCGCTGATTGAAGCAGAGCTGAATCTGTGTGCTTAGCTCAACTACTCCACCGGTGTAGTTGAGCTAAACACACACATTCAGCACTGCTTCATCACGCCAATACAATGCATTAGCACACACATTCAGCTCTACTTCATCGGGCTAATAGAATGCATTGGCCAATCAGCGCTGGCCAATGCATTCTATTAGCGTGAACTGAGTTTGCACAGGGGTTCTAGTGCACCCTCGGCTCTGCTACATCAGATTGCTACATCTGATGTAGCAGTGCCGAGTGTGCATCAGATGTGTAGTTGAGCAGAAATGGCTCAGCACTGCTAAGTCTCTGCATTCGCATAGGAATGCATTGGCCAGCCTTCGGCCAATCAGCGCTGGCTCTGCCGGAGGAGGCGGAGTCTAAGGTCGGACCTGAATGGAGACTGGTGTGGAGCGATCTTAGACTCCGCCTCCTCCAGCAGAGCCAGCGCTGATTGGTCGAGTTCCGTACTCTGGCCAATCAGCACTGGCCAATGCATTTCTATGGGGAAAAGTTAGCTTGCGAAAATCGCAAACTGACAGGGATTTCCATGAAATAAAGTGACTTTTATGCCCCCAGACATGCTTCCCCTGCTGTCCCAGTGTCATTCCAGGGTGTTGGTATCATTTCCTGGGGTGTAATAGTGGACTTGGTGACCCTCCAGACGCGAATTTGGGTTTCCCCCTTAACGAGTATATGTTCCCCATAGACTATAATGGGGTTTGAAACCCATTCGAACACTCGAACAGTGAGCGGCTGTTCGAATCGAATTTCGAACCTCGAACATTTTAGTGTTCGCTCATCTCTTCTGATCACCTATCCTATATCAGATTGGCCAGGTTATGACACCAGGGACCCCCACTGATCAGCTGTTCTCAGCAGCTGCTATATGAAGAGAGCTGAAGCAGAGGGCTCTGTTCTCCGGGTAGTGGCTGTTGCTGCCGCTCAAGTTTTGTTCCCTTCACAGTAACTCAGCACACAAACCCCTGCCCCCTGCCAATCTGATATTGATCACCTATCCTAAGGATAGATCACCAATATAATTTTCCCTGGAAACCCCCTTAAGTTCAACCAAGAGGTGGCAATGGACATGGATGGAGAGAGGGTGCTGGATACAAACACTCCATGTTTTTATGTCCTATAAAAGCATCAAAAAAATTTTTATCCATCACCCGCTCCTAAGTAATGAAGGTTTGTCATATATGGTAAATGAGCCACTTTCTCCTGATAGATAGAATGCCCCCATGATGTTTATGGGATTTTACATGGAGGGGTTTTCATGATATTTTTGTATGTGTCATATATATATATATATATATATATATATATATATATATATATATATATATATAATATTTCTATAGTGTCAGCATGTCCAGTAACACTTTACAATTCAAGGGGTATATGAGCAGACAAAATTCTGATATTACAGATATAATAACAAACTTTTATATAAAATAAATAATGTAATGCCCTGCTAGCCATATGTAACAATTTACAAGAACATTGGGTGACACATAAAGTAAAATGGGTGTATTTACATAAGTTACATAAAGCTGTGGATGAAGAGCAACTACAAGCAACATTGTGAAGTTTATATTCCTTTGTCCATTTTATTATAGCAGACAATAAAGTGTATATTGTTGTGGTCTTACTTGTCAGTGTAGCTGAGCGTCATACTCCACCAATCTGATATTGCCAATGGTCTGTTGGCCTTTTCTGGTCCTATTGTGCTCCTGGTCAAGGGAATATCCAACATATTCCATTTTACGTACATATGAATCTGTCTGTGGTGTTTCCTCAGTGGGATATAGATCTTTGTTTGTTCCAACTGATCGAGGTCTATGACCCACCATGCTCCTCTGGTGGTTATCTGCACCAGTGGTGTAACTAGGAATGGCGGGGCCCCAAGGGAACATTTGACATGGGAACCCGCCATTTTCAGAACCCAGCGTATAATAATCAGAGACCCAGGGGAGGATACAAACATAAAAAACACTGTTACCTACCTCTCCCTGGCTCTGGCGCACTCCCTGCAGATCTCCTCAGTGTTGGACCAAATGGCACCCTGCTCCGGCCGTCGTTGTGGCGCATAATGACACCGGCCCACGTGATGTCTGGTGAGGTAAATAACAGTGTTTTTATATATTCCCTCACCTCTCCTGGCCCAATGATCATTATACTCTGAGTTCTGGAAACACCCCCCCAGTATGATAGCAGTGTTTATGGAGTTCACAGGCCCACAGCCTCACTTGCCGATCTTTGATCCTGCTCACAGCTGCATACGCAGAAGGGGAAGTGCCGGTGGGCAGAAGCGAGGATCGCTAAGTAAATAGGGCCCATTACCTTATGGTGTTACTGTAGCAGGTAACGGGCCCTATTAAAAAAAACACACACATCAGGGGCTTCCACAGGCCCCCTAATGTCCCAGGCCCTGTGGAAGCGGCTACCCCGGTATTTACACCCCTGGTCTGCACACCAGCTTTTCTACATTAAAATATTTCACCGGTCAACTCTCACCATTGACAGATTATTTTCCACATCCATATGAAGGTAGAGAGACACAATCTGATTCTGCCCAAACTCCACCAACTCTTGTTTTCATTTAATATAGTGAAATATTTCGGGATAAGTGTCTGGATACAGGGTGGATTTGTCATGGCTAGTAACAAGGAACACCAATAAATACTCAGTGTCGCACCTTCCGGAAGCTAAAAATGCATAAGCATATCCATATATGTATAGTATCACTTGAAGTAAAAATAGCAAACAACTCTAACAGGCCGGACCTGCCATACAAGCTTCCCCCTAGATTACAGGCTAGACTTGCTGCACCCGCTTCTCTGCCAGTTTTTGTTTGAGACAAATATACATGGAGTGCTAAAATTTGCCATTGACCTGCTATTTTATATGAGATAGAAGTGACCCTATTGCTCCCTGACCCCCTTGAGGTACAGTTCCGTCTTTAGTTAATATGGTAACTTATTTCCTTGTGATTCTTTGCCTCACGGTGGAAGTGGCTTCCTTCTTCTTGGAAATGCACTAAGACGATTTGCACAACTGTGTATGGTAAACTTGTGCAGCGCATCTAAACACACTTTCTTCTCTGGAAATCTCCAGGATACATTACAAAATCTCCTTGATCTCATGTCCTTAATAGGCTTAAGTGGCTCGCCACCAGCTGAGCTCAGGGTCACACTCGGGGCAGACCGGTTTGGGAAGGCTGTCAGTAGACCACCTGACCCAAGTCACAGATGGTCTTTCCAAAAAGAAAAAAAAAAAAAAAAGCGGAGAAGTGAAAAAAAACCCTTCCTGATCTGAAAATATATACATGCAAAGCCAATCTTTTTGCAGCACATTTCCATCAGTTCTCACTTTTCTAAACAGCCATGTATATACTGCAGGCTTTCCGAGTCAACTAAACAATTCAGTCACTCGAGATACACAATATTTAGCGAAGCAGAAAGGATAATTGCTTTTGATATGAGCTGAGACCATAAAAGTATACTACGTAATTTGTATATAACCCGAATTAAAATATACCGTCCCATTATCATACAGGCAAAGGCCAGTGTTTATTGCAGCTGTAAACAATGGCTAGACGTCAATAAAGCCGCACGAGCACATTAAACTTTAATGCATTTTCCCATTAATTGTTGTAATAGTTAACATTTACCCAACCAAAAACTGGAAGTGTGCGGATATTTTATCATAAGCTTTAGGAATACATTCCTGGTGGAGTTTAGTGCAAGCCTTGGGGATACAGCACAATAGGGGAACCTGCCATAATGTGGAGAGGTTTAGTAAATTGAATCCATGTTGTATTTAGTTAGGCATATCTGAGAGGTTTTCATGGGATTAGGTACCAGTTGAGATATTTAGTGAAGTCTGACGTGGCGTACACTATGTGTGACATGGCATGACAGGGGTGTTTTGTCAAAGATTCCCTTTACTGTATGGTTTCCAGCATTGGTCATTCAACAATACTAAGCTTCTGTAGGCATGGCTTATATTAGGTCCCCAATGGTTATTTATTTGGGGGTAAATGTCAGTGGGTGGGCTTTGGAGGCGGCATGGACCCATACTCAGTACCTTACCTAAGCCCAGTAGTTATTTTCTGTGACCAAGGCCGGGACCAAGACACAAAAACTGGCATTGGATGTGCAAAATGTTGGAACGGGAGCAAAGGGGGATTTATGAAGTATGACTTTTTTATTATTTCTACAGCATTGGCAGCCTGTTTGGGGGGCTTTTTAGGTTCTTTAATAGAACTTTATTATTGGGTGTCACATAAGATGCAGCAGTTAATGGCTGCAACTACTTGTGACAGGAATGTATTATATCAGCATAATAAATAATACAAAAATCTGATCTTCCCTTATCTTACCCTTGGTTCACATCTGCGTTTGGACATCCGTTCAGGGAGTCCGCATGGGCACTCCCCGAAAGGACTACCGAACGCACTGGTAAGCTTGTACAGTGAAAGCACTTGAACCCCATAGACTATAATGGGGTCCATGTGCTCTCCCCGCGCTGCCCGCACGAATCATGCGAACATGAAAGTAGATCATGAAGTACTTTCATGTCCACATGATTCATGCGGGCAGCACGCAGAGAGCACACGGACCCCATTTTAGTCGATGGGGTTCATGCGCTTTCATTGCACACCGCTTGCCAATGCGTTTGGTATTCCATTCAGGGGGTCCCCATGCGGACTCCACACAAATGGATTACCAACGCAGATGTGAACGAGGCCTTAAAAGCCATTCTTAGCCTAAGGCCCCACATTGCAGAAACACAGCTTTTTTTGTTGCAGATTTTGCTGTGTTTTTTTTTTTTAGACAAATCCAGGAGTGGATTGAGCAGAAGGCAGAAGTATGAGAGTTCCCTCTATATTTCCCATTCTTTTTGTATCCATACTTGACTTTGACTTAAAAAACCGCAACAAAATCTGCATAAAAAAGCTGCATTTCCGCAACGTGGGGCCTTAGACTTAACTTGACTTTTGATAGAGAGAGATAATTATGACATATTTGAAGGTAGATATGCCAGAAATATCTGATAGGTTAACGTTCACCATGAAGACCTCACCATTTGTGAGAAGGGGGACTCTGACCCTTATTACTCAGGGACACCTGGGCACCAATTGTTCTGTAACTCCCATAGCCAGTTAAAGATTGGGTCTACTTATTAAGATCTCAGGCCAATGCCCCAAAAATAATTATTATTAGGATGTTGTCTTGGGCCAGTAATGTATAGTCAGTGACTGTTTTCAGGAATAGGAAGAAAAAATTACCATCACTGTTTCTTGAATTTGGATTTCCAATTTACTGGTCAGGTTTATCATAAACTGACTGGATATGAAAAACTTTTATATCAGAAGGAACTAATCATTGTAGCATTTTGTCATATGCAATCCTAATGACATCATGTCACTGCTGAGGTCTAAGCTAGGTGCATGACATCACAGGACAATGCCAGAGGTCACCAAAAAGGCAGAGACATAACACCACGGAGGCTCCAAAGAGGTAATGGAAGGTGAGTACAAATGTTTAGGTTTTGCACCTCTGAAGAGACCCAGAGTATAATAATTTTACTTTTGGTTCTACCCAATCAAGGTCGGACCAAAACAAACTGGAAGATTACAAAGATAACAAAACAAATCTTCTGAGGGTCGCTACATCCGAACCCAGAACAAAGCAAATTTACAGAGTTTTTTTTTTTCTGCAGGCTTTCTGCTTCCATTATACCTATAGGGAAACCGTCTGTAGGTATTAATGTTATACTGCAATTTCCAAAAATGCAGCATTTCCGCTGCTGGTAGTTTGCTGCAAAATTCTTTGCAGGGACCACAAAATGCAACATTTTTGCCGTTTCAGCCTTAGGGTCCATTCACATGGAAGAAAATGGTGAGGAATTTGGTGTGGAATTTCAGCACTGAAAAATAAACCTCCCATTGACTTCCATGGGTTTCTTTTTTTGTCACAATCAACTTTCCTGTCCAAATAATTCATTTGGGCAGCGCGCGGCAAGCACACGGACCCCATTATAATCTATGGGGTCCATTCGTGTGCTTTTACTGCACACCGCTTGCAGTTGCGTTTGGTATTCCGTTCGGGAGGGTCACCAGGTTGAATTCAAACGCTGTTGTGAACCAAGCATAAGAGTGTTTTGATATTAACCCTCACATCTATACATATCACTTAGAATTTAATTGGAGATATTAGAGGAACTGATACAAGTTTATAGGGAAACTTACTATATACTATACATGAGTATATCATTCCAGTTTACTATATACCCCAGGGGTATCACTCATTGTTTTAGCTGAATTCCACTTATTTTAAGTGAGTCTGGAATTGGACGCAGACATCGGTGTACAGTAAACATCTTTGTTTAGAGGTAAAAAAAAAAATGAATGCATCTTTATTGACTCTGCAGTGTTTAATCAGCTGCCAGGCGCCCATGAATAATGCAGACCAGTACACCAGTCCGTCAGCCAAGTGACAAACCTATCCCGGCTAACAGGACGTGCGGAATTCTAAGTGATACTTAAATAAAGAAGCTAGCTGCACTACATTCACACACAGAGATATTTGCTGTATTAGTCAGGACACTGATGTGACAAGGACTTCTAGATAGCTCATAGATGATAGGACAAAGCTTGTTATTATGTTATAGACTGATCCAACAAACTCTCCATGTGATGGGCCAAGCATGCCAAAAACATAAGGTTACAAATGAATACAATTCTTTAACCCTTAAAGGGATCCTATCATGAGAATCCCTTTTTTTCTAACTAACAGGTAGGAATAGCCTTAAGAAAGGCTATTCTTCTCCTACCTTTAGATGTTTTCTCCTCGCCGCCTTGTAGATATTCCGTTTTCCGTCTTTGTGCAAATGAACTCTCCAGCGCCGCCTCCATCTTCTTCAGGAACCAGCCTCTATGCATTGTCTTCCAGCCTGGCTTGCAATCTTCTACACATGCGCAATCGGTTCTGCCAGTGGGCAGAGCCGACTGCACCTGCACACAGTCATTTTTTTGTGTGCATACACGTGCTCTTGTAATAAGCAGCCACAAAGAAATGGCCACGTGCAGGTGCAGTCGGCTCTGCCTGAGGCCCACTGGCAGAGTCAATTGCCCATGCATAGAAGATTGAAAGCCAAGCTGAAAGGCGAAGCGTAGAGGCCTGTTCCTGAAGAAGATGTAGGTGGCACTGGAGAGTTCTCTCGCAGCATTGCGGACGCCCTCAGTGAAGTTTGAGCGCTGGGGCCCGCCCCTAGTGCTGCAAAAGAACTCATTTTCATAAAGATGGAAAACGAAATATCTACCAAATGTCGGAAAGGAGAAAACATCTAAAGGTAGGGGAAGACTAGCCTTTCTTAAGGCTATTCCTACGTTTTAGTTAGAAAAAAAGGAATTCTAATGATAGGATCCCTTTAAGTATATCATACACCACTATCATACGCATATCATTATGATAGACACCATGATAGTACTTAAGGGTTAAAGTAGTTAGTTCTTAGTAGTTAGGCAGTCCATATACATAAGACTAACCATGCATATAGGTTGCTGTTGGTCAAATACTCAGATGACAACCACTTCCCATCCTCTCATTGTCAATGATGAGTGCCGCTGCTAGACTCCTTGGATGGTGTCTTGTCTCTCCGAGAATAAAAGGATTGAGCAAATGAAATTCAATTGCCCAATCCCTACCAACCATGACATCTGCCATCCGTAGAAATTTGGGAGACCCCCATACTCAGGTCATCTTGTGTATATGTCCAGCTTTACATAGCCATAAACCAGCATTTGCCTTGACCCTCTCACACACAGGTATGCTAACTTTGGCCAAGCATGCAGGTGCTCTGAATGGGAAGGGGGAGTATGTTGGTGCCACACTCCTCTGTCCACATTGGTCTTTCAGTGGCTTATCTCAAACAAGAACAAAACAATTGAGCATGTTGAAATTCAAAATGTCTTATCCTTCTTTGTCTTGACATCTGCTATCATTGGAGAGCCATAGTGCCCCTATACATATAAGATGGTCAGCTTCCACTGAAGTTAGCATATTCTTCCACTATTAATGTAACATGTATGTCCAGGAGTCTGATGAGTTCATTAATCTACTGTTCTAGATGATGCCTCCATTTGTAGGGATTTCTGAGTTCCTATACAGATTACCTCTTCCTGAGGCACGTTCTTTTCCTGTTCCTTTCCTCTTTTCTCCTTTCCTCTCCCTTCTTTTTCTGCTGTTTATCCTCCTCCACTTCTGTTCCTTTGTCAGTTCCTTTGCAGGTCCCTGGTATAGTGAGCACAGCCAATCGTGGCCTTCATTCTGCCCATCTTCCAAATGCAGGTTTTGGAGGATCTCTCTAGGGCTTGACTTAAGATGAGTCATCTTAACAACTTCTTACATAGTTTTGCTCCTTAATACGCAGCAAAAACTCAATGAAATATGCTGCAGAAAAAAGCAATGCAATTTTGCTGTGTTTTTTTCAGTCAGTATTTTTAGCTGTGTTTCATTACATGGACCCTAAGGCTGAGGCCCCACGTTGCGAAAATGCACCTTCTTTTGCTGCAGATTTTTCTGCGTTCTTTTTAAGCCAAATGTAGTAGTGGCTAAAAAAGGAACAGGAAATAAATAGAAGTACTTATATTTCTACCATCTGATCTATCAACTTTTGACTTTGGCTCAATAAAAACCACAACAAAATCTGCAAAAAACAAAACAAAACTGCATTTCTGCAACATAGGGCCTGAGCCTGAGGCTAAGGACCCACAGGCCGGCGTGAAAGCATCACGGTTCTTCCCGCAGCGCTTTGAACAGAAGGTTCACAGAGTTTTCCTCCGCATCTACAGGGAAGCCGTTGGCGTTTCCGTAGATATAATTGGCATGCTGCAATTTTCAAAACCACAATGGTTTTGGAAATCGTAGCATGTCCGCGCTGCGATTTTTTCCTCAAACTGGGGATGGGATTCGTATGAATCCCATCCACTTTGCTAGTACTGTAAAACGCCACAATTTTTCCCGTGGAATTTCCACCACGAGCAAATCGCGGTGTTTCCAGTCTGAGGGGCCCTGGCCTAAAAGTGACTTCGGTGACTACATTTTTGTAATTGAAATCATATCGCAGTCTCTTTACAGTGTTCTTTACATCTCTGTAGGACACCATAAGCTTCTACTAGCCTTTTAAGAGTCATCTGGCCATACCCAAGATGTGAAGTCTAAAGCTGCTTCCCCTTTTACTTTCAATAGTGACCCTGCAAAGAAGTCTTGGATTTTACTGTGTAGGATTTTTAGAATGATCTCCTAAGGAAAAAAACTGGTAGTGATTTCTAGGAAGATCCCAATAAAGTCTGAAAAGCCCAGGAACCAGAAGTGAGAGTAGGATGTACCAGACTACAGATGAAAGCGTAGTCAGGAGACAATCTGGGTCAAGGTCATAGAAACAAGTAACAAAATCGCTTAAGTGGGAATCTGAAACATAACCTATTCTAGCCTATACTAACCTCAATGTATTGTATGGATAGGATTTTAGTGGACACGTGTCACAAGATGAGAAGAGAAGCCCAAGAGAGACCCAGATACTGAAAAGCTAGACAAGACACTGCCATTTCCTTGTACGACTTTGCTTGTATTCTCCCTCACATCCACATTTCCTTTCGCACATTAAATGTATCTGAAACCTAAAACTACTCAATAAATATAAGTACAATATTATAGGCTCCCATTCACATTACAGCAGACTTATCAGAACCTGACAACTTCAATAGGACTGGTTAACTACTTTATGTTTATTTGTGCTGCACAACCTTCCCCTGACATCAGGATCAGGCGTGTTGAAGTTTGATGGACAAAACTTCTACTCTCAGGAAAATAAGCTACCATGGATCGTGTGTGTATATGGTGAAAGGGATGGAGGGGTGGATAGCTGTCAGCCACACTAGATATTGGAGATGTATGGACACCTTAGATCAATCTTCTAGACCAATGATTCTCAATCTTAAGACTCAAGTATGAGCTCAACAGGTCATGATTTGAGAGGTGACTGCTTGTTGTGGTCATTGATACATTGGCTTTTCTATTACCTGGACAATACTCCAAAAATCCAGAAAACCTGTCCAGTGTACTTGAGAATCAGTGCTGTGAAGTATGGTGGCTTCAGACTGACACACGTTTATAGTATATATATAATTCCCTAGAAATCAGCATTTTTTTACTTATTTTTTTGTCTCTTTTCAATTCATGATGAAAAATGAATACAATGAATGAAGGAACAAATACAAAGAATGAACAAATGCAAAGATGCAGCCGCACAATAAGAGTCTCAAGAGATGTGCAAACATTGAATATATGATTTTGCATTTCTGCCATTTTTACTATACTTCAGACATGAGGTTCCTAGTTGATATTTTCAATGAATCAGGTCCACTCATTTGCCACAACAAGGCAACCTCAGGGCAACACGGAGGCCTAGTGGTTAGCACTGCAGCGCTGGAGTCCTGGGTTCAAATCTCACCAAGAACAACATCTGCAAGGAGTTTGTATGTTCTTCCTGTGTTTGCGTGGATTTCCTCCCATTCTACAAAGATCTACTGATAGGAAAAAAAATGTACATTGTGATTCCTATATGGGACTCACAATCTACATTAAAAAAAAAAAAAATTAAAAAAAACAAGGCAACCTCATCCCCCTACACGAATGTTATACCTGTAGAACAGGAGACTCTCTCTTGAGCCTATGACAACAAACTGTAGTATCTAAAGGAACATCACAGTTTTGGGAAGTTTGAAGGAAATTGTAACTAAGGGAGCGTTCGTGTCGGTGTCCGACAGTTAGTGTCCGCTGCTAATGTCCGTTCAAAATCTTAGCAGTGACATTTTGCATTCATTTAAATGGCGATCGGGTGCGTTCTTTTACACTCCGTGCCTGTCCTTAACTGTTCGTTCCTAAAGATGTCCGACTTTTCAAACGGACAGCAAAACCCGACATGTAGGTTTTTTCTGTCCGCTTGAAAAGTCGGACATCTTTAGGAACGGACACCTAAGGACAGACATGGAGTGTAAAACAACACACCCGATCTCCATTTAAATGAATGCAGATCATTAGCTAGTATCCGCTGCTAATGTCCGGGCAAGATTTTGAACGAACATTAACAGCGGACACTACCTGTCGGACACCGACGGTAGTGTGAACGCCCCCTAAGATAGGACAGTCACAACCCTAAAAGTGGAATACAGAATAATGATCTTCTCCCTAAAAATAGGGATAATGAGTCAGACTGGTGGAGTCCAACCAATATCTAGGACTGTAACTCTCTAGCTAAATGAAGCAATGGTGAGGCACAGGATCCTATCTCAGAGATTGGTGGGGGTCCCAACAGTCAAATCCTCCATAATCTGTAATGTATCCCGAAATTGTGAATAGGGGATGAATCAATAGTGCCACAACTCCTTTATTTAATTATTTTGTTTTGTTTTAAAAGTTTCTGGTTGGGGACATAGAGGACTGGAGAGGTGAATATGATCTTTTTGTTTACCTTTTACATATACCACTCATAGCCTAAAAAATGGTGACAAGACAATCCCTTTAAGGCCTCAAATTATAATAGAAAACTTAATGAGATACAGAACACGGGACTTTCCTGTATCCCTGTATAACTCCAGGCATATAATGTTACTTTATCTTGGATTCTGAACACATCCCATATTACAGACACATTTCTTTATGGGGAGAATATTCCTAGCACACAGTACCTGCAAAATACTGTGACTCTATAGGGCACTCTATAAATCTCCATATGGCATCCTGTGTATGAATCTGCCATGTGAGTGAGGTCAAAAGGCATTTAAGATGATGTCATTCCTGCAATGTACCGATATAGAGAAAATCTACAAATCTGACAAATGATACAAAGGACCAATGAACAATATATTTATTGTGGCTCATTTTGTGTATTTACCTTCACTAACTATCATTAGGATTAATCGGAAAGGCTAATTGTTACTTGTTCCTAAATTGTCCTTAGGATTTGTCCCAATTATTGGATGTTTATGTTTAGTCTCCGGCATTTGACCTCTGCATAAGCCCCGCGTCAGGTGAGCACGTCCCATGATGCTGACGTTCTGATAGATTCCCTGGTAATTTATCTGGGAGTTGGGATTGTGGATATTGAAAGATTAACAGGCTGATGAAGGAGCTGCCTTCAGTATGGTCTTTAATGGTAAGCGGTGATGAAGAACACATGTGCTATTAAATCTCCTGCAAAACCTACTGTTTACCAAGATCTATAGATGTCAATATCTTTCACCAAGTGACTGAGGGAAGGGGGCATATGAAGTGGACAGGGTTGGGGTTAAGTCCCACCTCTAATGTAATGTTTCCTGCAAAGTGTCTTTTACTGACAGAAATAATTCAATCTTGCCAATCAGTCTGTTAAAACGCGGATGACGCCAACTCACCAATCTATATGGAGGCGAATCTTGTCCAGCTGTTATTTTATCAGAGCCTTGGAAGCTTCTCTATGTGTTACTGATTTTATACCAATAGACAAATTTAGGTCATTTTATTTCTTAAGATTGCCTTTAGATTATATTGGGGCAGATTTACTAATTCTGTCTAATATTTGTCAGCAAAATTGTCCTAGACAGTCTGAAGATGTGCAGAATTTAGCACAAGGGTGTTAAATTTTTGAATCTCCGCGACACTCATCTAACTTTACATTAGTTGGCTTACCTTACGTCAAAATTTTTGAGCAATTTTAATACACGTTGTCACATTGTATGCGGCACCTGCTTCCTGCTCAAGCCTGGTAGAATATGTCAAAAACACTGAAATATGGTGCAAAGCTTGTATGTCTGTTTTTGGCATCAAGACGTTTGGCATGTCATGATTAGGAAATCTTCTCCATTATTTCAGTACTAGAAAGTTCATTCTCTGACATACAAGCATATTTGCCACAATAGATGGAAAGTCACAACAAAAATGTGACATTACATTTTGTTCTTAGATGCAACGTGATCAAATGTCATAAGTGGGGACCCCTCAGCAATTGTTCAATTTGCTTGCAGTGCCTCCACAGGAGAATTGTAGCATTACAAGTTTCTATTTTAGATAAATGGGCTGATCCTATAATGTACTGACATGTTGGGTCCTCCTGAACATATAATGCTTTCTATAGCTGTTTTGAACTCTGGTTGATAGAATGGCACCGATCACCAACTGCTTCACCCCAATTATGAGAAGGAGCGCTATTGGAGATCCTTCCTCCCAACCACGGTCAGGCTTTATAATCAACATCAAGCTGAGCTAATAGATTTTATGGTGCACATTTGGCGCAAGGCCCTTTATTGTACCAAACATGCCAAACTTTATGGCACCAAACTCCACGTTATGAGTGCGGGCAGGTCAGGGTGGGGATGCCTTGGCCCAACATACTCATTATAACTCAATTTGCTGACACAACCTATAATGGAAATCTATACGCCGGTTACAAACTGGCACTGATTTCCATTTTGGCACTGGAAACCACTTCATAAATTACTGTTTCCCAGTGCCAGGCTTATATGAAGACTGGCATATGCAATCTTAATAAATCTGCCCCGGTGTATTTACATATAACTTTTGCAAACCAAACTAACCATTTAGACAGGACCTGTCACCATACACAAAGTAATAAATTCCATACATCATGTGCTCTTGATCAATATGTCATTTATTTTCTTTTAAATCTGTCCACCCATTCAAAAGACATAGCCCCTGGTAGGTTACATGTAAGTTATCTTTTATTCTCCAAGTGGGCGGGAACTTCTTTAATTTAACAGAGAATACCACCCACTTGAAGAATCAGTTCTAGTTTACATATAGGGGCCTTAGCTCTTGAATGGGTGGATGGATTTTAGAAAAATAATCGCCAATTTAGTTAGGGGCAGCACAGCAGCCGCCAAATAAGTTATGTCATGTAGTATGTTGTATTTGGAGACAAGTCCTCTTTAGCTAAGGTTGTATTCACACAGGCTGTGGAGCACTGTAACTGGATCTGCTACAGAATACAGGAACTGTATGGAAGTCTTCTAAATCTTTAGCTTTTAGAATATATATAGAACCAGATCCAAACAGCTGACATTACGACAGGCATCAGTTTACACCAGTTACACAAAAAATGCAAAAACAATGTTTTACCTTCACATCTATGGGAAAATTAATAGCAATAGGAACTAGTCACCAAACCATTGAGTCCAAAAGGGAGTCACATTTCTTGGAGTCAACTCAGTGATATATTAGTCTACGTTTGGAATATATTTTTGAAGTATCACATATTTATAAAAATTAAAAAAAAAACATGAATATAACTAATATTTTTCCAATATAAAATTAAAAGAAAAATCAATACTATTGGAATAGGATATGGTTTGTTTTTTTTACATGAATTGGATAGGGTTTTGATATATATATATATATATATATATATATATATATATATATACCTCACTGTGGCATTGAATTGAGTCTATCTAAATTTTAATTGAGTTACATCATAGTGTTGAGAAAGTTATTAGTAGATAAATAAATAGATAGATGGATGATAGATAGATAGATAGATAGATAGATGGATAGATAGATAGATAACCCCAGAAATTATATAGCAACGACCCCAAAATTAATTCCAAATATATATAATTTATTCATTATGCTTACTCACATAGCGCCATCATATTCCACAGTGCTTTACAAACATTGACAATCATTGTCCCAGATAGGGCTTTTATATATATATATATATATATATATATATATATATATATATATATATATATATGTGTGTGTGTGTGTGTGTGTGTGTCCTACCTACTATAGAGCACCTACTTACCATGTTAATATTCTTACACCATTTCAATTGTCAATTCTTCATCTATAAGGTTATTAGAAATCCATCCAGTTTTTAGTTGCTATATGTCTCCCTTCTTAAAATAAACCTAATAAATTCAGCAGTTAATGTATTTTATAGACTTTCACACCATGAGTGGAGTTCTAACAATTCTATGTGTTATATTTAGTCCTGATACAATGAGGGCAATACATTCAGAGGACCATAGTCATAAAAATGTCACTGTGTCCTGTGCTGCTATTAACCTTGTATACAGATTGTTACAGTATTATTCCTATACAATAAAGCTGCAGATAGGGCAATAAGTGATGTCCTTCCAAGTGCAGTAGCTGCAGCTCATTAGAAAGTAACCCTGTATATTGTGGAATGATGATTAGCAGGCAATGGTTAATGAGGACCCTGTGTAATTGCTGCCTGTAGCTGATGGACAGATAAACCATTAGGAGTCCCTGTAATGGGACTTGCCCCTGAATTCATTTGTGCCTGAACTTTGTGTGAACCTGAGATTAAACAGGGGTAGCCAGCTAAACATTTTGTTGTTAGATTCCTTTTCAACAAGCCTTTTAGACTAAGTAAATATTGATCAGCTTCAATGTGAATACCCCAGAGGAAGACCTCGAAGTGTCTGTATTGCTTCAAAAGTAAACTTCCAGAGATGGCAACAAATAAATGAAAAATAAAAAAAAATCATAACTATTTTACTTCTTTTCTATTCTAATGTATATAGTATTATATTATAAATATAGTCGAAAAAAAAATATTTGTATAGTGAAATATAAACTATCCAAATAAATAATAAACTATCCAAATACTGATAGATTTAAAGAGAGTATCATTGGTATTTTTTCTATAACTATATCATCTTTTACTTTAAAGGACCCTTGCAAAAATTTTAGACTCCTATGAACATATATTCTTATTATTTCGTTTCCTTATTTGTTTATTTAGTATTTTTTACAACATTATATTATGAAAATAATTTTGTAGAAACGAATAATAAATATATAACAATGGTGCTCATGGATTCTGATGAGGAGGATGATGGTAACTACTGTCAATGTTAATGTTATTTATTTGAGATTTATTGATGATATTCAATGTTTCACCACAATTTAGAGACATAGTAGGAGTCCATTGAGTGCGAGTGAATGTGGATTGACCCAATCTCTCTAGGAAATCCGTTATGTAATACAATGTTCGTCCTTTCTGTGACCTCTCTCTTTGTGATGTGTTGTGTTTTTTCCCATGTTCTTGTTCTGGATTTACAAGGTAAGTCTTGCTATCATTACCATGAAGTGAATGGCTCCTTACAGGTTAAATTATAGCTTCCTTTGAAGTAGTCTTCTGATCCTCCTGTGCTGCACAAGTGCTGCTGTCTTTAGATATGACTTCAGATAGGGGGAACCAGTTTGTTGTTATGTTAATGATATTTAACACATTAAAGTACAGTAAAGAATGAAGACTTCAGATTAGTAAAACCTACTGCTACTAACAAAGGAGAGTGGAAGGAGAAACAAGGAGCTGCCTTCAGATTTTCTTTGAACTCAGCAGCAACCATTATAAATTTCGTTACTTCTTAGCAGAATTTACAGAATTCTGTAAATATTTGGAAATATTAATTTCGTTTATACAATTTAAGAGTGAATAAATGTATCAAAATTGACTTGCTTATACAACATGAGTTGAAAAGACCCTCTAAATGAAGAACCCATGTGAGAACCAATGTTGAAATGGTTTGATGTGAGGAAAGACTGGCTGAAGACAAGTTGTACATTTTTGTCAGTCTTCTCTGTTTACACATGTCAGCATTCAACTCAAGGTGAAAAGTTCACCAGTTCTTGACCCAAGATGTTCCCCCAAGGTGTCACTTGAAGAGAATCTGTACAAATAGAAACTTTCTGAAACTGTCTTTAGTTTATAGCTGATAACTTGCTACATTGTGACTGCTCTATACATCAAAAATCATGAAAATAATCAGAAGAATTAGACAGAATTATGGCACTTTAAAAACTTTATTCGTTCTCAGCTCCCCTCATTTTAACACCCTGTACCCCGAATATTACACATATCCAATGTCCATCATTTTCTGTATCGAAATATAATTAATCACATATTACAACTGATAAAACTCAGTGTAGATCGGGCAGAGCCGATCATTCTTCATCGTGCACAGACTCATACAGGAATCACATCATATACATAGTATTTGGCCAAAGACAATATACAGAGATTCAAGGAATTAATCTAGGACGAAGAAACTAAATGTACAGACACAAGTTATAGAAACTTGGGGAAGAATACAGTGGGGAGGGGGGTTTGTTTTGTGCCGACATTTACCTGATCATCTCCCCCAGTCACAAAAATCCATTATTATTCATTAGAATTGATACAAAATGTCTTCAAGATAAATCTCTGCAGGAAATATTTACAATCTGACACATAAACAAGTAACACACTTAAATTAATAAGTCTTTCTATTTGTAAACTTCTTTGGTTTCTCTATAGTGCATGACTTCTGGAAGAAGTAACTGGTACCCAAGTGGCACCAAGCAGGTGGACAGACAGATCTCCAGTGATATGACCAGGGGCTCAGACCTGGTATTCATTAGAATACGTGCCAATACTGAGAACACAGTCTTTGGTTCACAGGCTCAGATGCCAAATGGTTTGAGAAGACTTTGTGCAAACAAAACATTGATGCCAGTGGCATTCACATAGATAGAACCAGGCTCGTGTAGTCATTGACAGCATTTGGGGGTTCAGTTGGTGCTATTGAGGTGATCTGAAGTAGAAGAAGCAGGAGATGGGGCACAGGGTGAGGGACTGGATTTATCTGACATCTCCTCTGACTTCTCATCACTTCCTGTGCTGGCTGAAGGGGATATGGGCAGAAGACCCTCTTTCTCTCTCTTCTTCTGTTTCATCCTTCTGTTCTGGAACCAGATTTTCACCTGGGTTTCATTAAGCTGTAAGGCAGCTGCTATCTCCACCCTTCGGGCTCTGGTCAGATACTTGTTGAAATGAAATTCCTTCTCCAATTCTGTCAGCTGTTTAGTGGTAAAATTGGTTCTGACTGTGTTGGGCTGCCCTGCATAGCCATACTCTCCAGCTTTACCTGTAATACATAAGCACAGATTAGATGGGGTTAACACATGGGCCAGTTTGTTACTCAAGCTCTACAGGAAAAACAAACAATTATTTATTGTTATTATGTTTCAGATATGATTACAGTACTTTTATACAAGTAAATGTCTTCAATATAAATACGATGTATACAATACATATGGCAGTTGTGACAGTCACAGCAATGGCAGTGCCCAGGGGTACAGTTTACCTGTCTTTGGAGGGTTTCTCTTCACTTTCATCCAGTCAAAGGTCTGTGTTGGAGGAGAAGCTTCTGCTGAAGGTGATCGACATACTTCCTGGTGGCTGATATGGAGACTGTTCACATTATTAGTGTATCCTGCCATGGCCAGGTTCTGCTGCTCTGCTCCATAGGAGTGGTGCAGGTAGTGAGCCGAGCCTGAGCCCTCCACATAGCTCTGGTGCTGATGGTGCTGCTGGACCACACTAGAGGCCAGGTTACCAGTATACACAGCACTAGGGAAGCCTGCACTGACATCTGCCTCCTGGTTTATGGGGAAGTGGGAATAGCTGGCACTGAAGTTCTGGATGCCATAGCCTGCAGCACAGCTGGGGTGTGAGTAGGACATGCCCAGGTTGCTGTGGCTCTGGAAGGCTCCTGCTTGGTGAGGATGATGATGGTGATGAGAACTTATTTGGACCCCCCTTCCAACCATAAAGCGATCATCGTTGTTGCAGCTGTTGGCACTGACTGCGCAGGACTGGAAAGTTGTAAGTCCATGGTCAGGGTGGAAGGCTCTGGGCTCTCCGCTCACCAGGCTGGGGTAATCCAGGAAGGAGCTCATTCTGGCATAGTCCATCTATCACTGACTGATGGTGTCTTTACTGTCCAGGCTGACTGTGCCAACTTTCTCACTTCCTCCATAGGGCCAGCAGCAGAGCAGGAGATGAATGTGCAGGCAAGTGGCGTCACGTGAGCGCCTCAGCCAATAGGAGCGCAGCCTGATAAAGTTTCACTGCTCAGCCTAGTGATGGATCGCTGAGAGCCGGGCAAGAGCTGATCTATCACAGACACAGCCCGACTACAGCGGCGCTCCGGACTGCCGGGTCTATCAGCGTCCACACACCACACAGGACAGCAGCGACTACACACGGCACCCGGAGATCAGCGGCGGCACACGGCACCCGGAGATCAGCGGCGGCACACGGCACCCGGAGATCAGCGGCGACACACAGCACCCGGAGATCAGCGGCGACACACAGCACCCGGCACCCGAGATCAGCGGCGACACACAGCACATGGCACCCGGAGATCAGCGGCGACACACAGCAGACACCTGACATCACATACACTACACTGTATAAAGAGGCCAGAAGATCAGCGGCACACTGGCTGGGAGATAGGTGTGAACATAGCACATACATCGACCCGACTACATGGAGCCAGGCAGAGACTGCACAGGTAAGTGTCCCATCTTACTTATTATACTACTTATATGATGGCTCTATTCTCTACAGTACTGTACACTGTAGTATATACCTATATTGGGTGATGACTGGTCCAGTAATATAGTGTTACATGTATATATAGTATACAGCAGTAATGTTCATGTTATATATACTCCAGGCTGCAATATGCATGGACAGGATAGTAAAAACTACAATGTTCTTTATGAATGGATGTGTACAAATGTAGTGTAATCCAGGCAGCTGTATACTACTGTATACTGTATTTGTGTGCATGTGTGTATACTGTAGATGTATACATGAGTGTATACTGTAGGTGTGTACATGTGTGTATACTGGATTTGTGTATACTGTAGGTATGTATAGTGTGGGTGTGCATAGTGTATGAGTGTATACTGTAGGTATGTATACTGTAGGTATATATAATGTGGGTGTGCATAGTGTATGAGTGTATACTGTAGGTATGTATAGTGTGGGTGTGCATAGTGTATGAGTGTATACTGTAGGTATGTATAGTGTGGGTGTGCATAGTGTATGAGTGTAGACCTCCTTCTCTCCCTGACTGTAATATCCCTCTATTATATTTCTCCCTCTCTTCTATGTATCTCTTTCTTTCTTTGTGTCCCCTCTTACAGACTATTGGATGATGACTATATACCATATATGATTACACATATACAGACAGTATATACCTGTGTAGTGCTGATACTGTGATGCCATGAGCAGTGTTATATGTGCTCTGTGTGTTCTTTCTCCTTCCCTCCCTTGTCTTTCTTCTCTCTCCCTCCTCTCCCCTCTTGTCTGCCTTACTGGGGGCTGTAGCACTGGCTCTCCCTATTCTGTGTCTATGGTAATATACATACAGTGTCTGTGCTTGTACTACCTTTATAGAGTAAATTCACATGTGACTGATTTGTTGCAGAAATTTCTATAGTGACAATCGGTTCCATTCTTGTGAATGTTTTTATTTTCAGTGTCATACATATGGATTTATAGAAGCTCCATTCACATGAGTAAGACAGTTACATAAATGTGTGCAGCTAATCTGCCAGTCTTCATCCACACAATGATAATTAGTTAATTGCAGAATAATTAGGGGACTATGGTATGTGACCCTGGAATGACCCTGGTTCTTCAGTCATTAAGTCCCATTGCATGTAAAGGGTTAATCATATAATAAAAAGCAGAATCATGGGACAATATAAATGGGACAATGGAGTTGCAGCTCATGGATACAATAGTAGCAGTTACCTGTGAGATAAACCGTAGTATCTTATTATCTGTGACATCTCCAACACCCCCCCCCCCCCATTGGTTCCTAGATGACTTACATTATATCTATAGGGTTTCCTATAGGCCACCTTCACATGGTGGAGTTTTGGTCAAGTATAAGAAAAAACTAGAAGTAATTAAACATAGTAAAAGATAATAAAACATATATTCTTATGTATTATTTTCTGAATCCATGCCTTCCCTGTTTTGACTTAAAATCGTAAAATGTTGAACAGATTCGTACTATGTGAAAGTGTTTGCGGGAAAAGAACACTGCAGAAAATGCAACATTTAAAAAAAAAACTCAATATGTTAATTTTACCTTTAAAAATTATTATATATGGGGGGAGACAACAATGTGAAATGCAGTGAAAATCTATTTTTTTGGAATTTTCTGACACATTTATTTACTTGCATTTCATCACCTGTGGCCCTCACCCCCAAAGGCCACTTTCACACAGTCAGTATTTGGTCAGCGTTTTGCGTCAAGATTTGCAAGCCAAAGCTAGAAGTAGAACCTATATAGAGAAAAAGTATAATGGAAAGATTTGTTACTCTTCAAGTCTGCTTCTGGTTTTGGCTTACAAATACTGATCAAATACTGACCATATGAAAGTGACCTTATATACATAAAAAGCAACAGGCTCCAAAAACAACATTATATCGTGCTGAACATAAGTTTTCTATTTTCAGATTTTTACTTGTATCCCATAGGCAGTATTTTAGGTTCTGTTCGCACTTTGGAAGAGTCTGTGCTGTGCAATGTAGGCTCACGTATGACAGGTGAGACCTGAGACAGAATTACCTGTTGTAATAAATACGTGACATGCAGTATTTGGGACATCCCCATACTAAACTATTGATGGTGACTGATCCTAATTATTTGTATAGGACAAACTGCAATCAAAGTGCATCAAATTCCAAAAATTCCATTCCATTAATCAATAACCTGTGGATTTTTTATAATTCCTATGAAATATACTAGGAAAGAGTCATGTATAAAGTCTGAGAGGCGGAGTGGCATGCCCGTCTCGAAAAGGACATAACGCCTGCTGTATTCCCCGCCATAGCACACACCTGTTTGAGAATACAGTCTACCTTATAGATCATTAGCAGTATGGCGGATAAGGTTTGTTTTGAGGAAACTTCATATAGTTATGCCAGATGCCATTTTGGCAATGCGATCATGCTTGGTACTTGGTGTAATTTTCTATGAGATTTTCCCACATTGAAATCACAACAAGTTATTAAATATCTAAATATCTATGTTTGTGTAATGACAGTCACCTCTATTACAAAATTGTCTGACCTCTGTATAAGCAATGCCGCCCCTGCTACCTCTTGTGTCACCCCCTCTACCTCATAGATTGTAAGCTCTTGCGAGCAGGGCCCTCAGTCCCATTGTCACCCAGCAACTCCTTCACCCCCAGTATGCCACAACCATGACTTAATGTCCACCAGTGTTTTACTAGCAATCGCGGTCATGATGGGCTAGGGGTCGAAGGGCAACTCCATTCACAAACATTGGTGAAAGAGTTGCAGGTGGACCTAGCGATTTTTGGTTGCGCAACTGGAGTCATGGTCAAAATTTCCATGTAACCCTAGCCGAAACCCCCTGACTTCTGCATTTTCAAAATTTTGCACTTCCAACTTTTTTGATTTGTAACCGCAAATCATTGAGACCACAATGAATTTCGGTACTTTTTCATTGCACTTTTTACATGCTTTTACTGAGGCAGGAGAATGGCTTAACTAATCAGAAAGTGATATGGCTTAAAATACACAAAATTGCAAAAAAAAATAAATCCCAAAATTGCAACTGCCTTACTCTGCAAAATGTTGCAAAGTAAGCCAGCTGATAAGTGACTTGGCAGTCTAAATATGCACTACAGTTGTCATCCCAAATCAGTCAATTTAGTCTAGTCCAAAGCTATCCAACTACCCCCACCCCATAATTTATACCCAAGCAGTGGGTGTGCACTGAACTTGGAAAGGGGAGAAGGCTGCTGACAGATACTTCTGGTAGTGACCTATCAATCCAATGATAAAAGGATCAGGCAGTTCAAATCCAACTGCCCAATCCTTATCCCCTCTGAAATCTGCCATTGGAGGACAGTCAGGAGGCCCCCTTACACATTAGAAGGTCAGGTGGTTCTATCAAAATTGTTACGGTCAGCCAAAACACCACCCTGCCAATTTTTACAATGCCAGACACAGTCCTATGACAAGGAGAATGGTATCACCCATTAGTCAATGTATTCATGTATTTCCAGTAGGAACAATTGAATGATAGAGGGCATAATTATGAGAACAATAAACTCCAGAATAATTCATGGGTAATACAACAATGGCAATGGGCCTCTCTCCGCCCATCAGAGGTGCATGGGAGACAGCCGAATATGATGCTCAACAATGTTTCCATAAGTCCCAACCTGGTGGTCAATAGAATAAGCTTTATATTACCACTGTGTACTCTTTGAGTATATATGTATTGATGCTAAATTGCTCCACAATGTTAATACATGAGGATCCATTCCACATTTGTTTCTTGGGTGGTGTTATGTTCTTATCTATATATTTATAGGTCCATGAACTTTTAATAGCTATAAATGTTTATGTAAGAATATCTATGGAGGACAAAGTGTCCTGTCAAAAAATACACTAAAAATAATCATGGAATTTATTAAGACAAGCGTTCTGTACGCCAGTCTTGATCAATTCCCTCACCGACACTAACTGCACTGTAATTATAGATGATTTGCATAGATTTCAGTGCGCCAAAATTGAAATCTACACCAATCAGAAACTGGCAAAGATTTCAGGTATAACACAAACCAAATTTATGGCATGAGTTGTAGTAAACGTGCTGGGCCAAGGCATCCCCAACCAAGCCTGTCTTGGGGCACAGGAGGAACAACATTGCACATTTATGGTGCAAGAAAGGGTCACGTGCCAGAAAACTGGCATACATCAGTCAGTAAATTCCCCCCTTTGTGCTTTATGTCTCATCCACACTTCTGCATATGATGAGTATTTTGCATCTATACTTGTAAGCCCAATTCTTGGTTCTGGAACAGCAGAAAGTATGATGGAAATATTTGTATCTCTTCTGTGTTCTGGAACTATTCTATTGTGCCGAATTTATTATATTCATGTACCATAGTCATGTCCCTTTTCTCAAAACTCTCTTGTAATGTGAGTGTGGTTTACGTGGCGCACATGTGTATGCCTAATTCATTATTTCCAACTTTTTAAAACATCTCTAAATCTTTTAAGAAACACACTCCACTTTTAACTTGGCTTTAAAAATGCGCCAAAAAAACCTAAGTCTGGTGCCCTTTCCCCTAGAAGTTCCAACAAATTTAAAAACCAGCATGAGACAGTTTGATACATTTGTTGAAAAAAATCAAAATCACTCTAGTAAAAAAATTAAGCCAAGTCATTAAAGTGATATAAAAATCCTAAAACAATTTGTGACTTCCTGTTTCCTATACAAGGCCCATGGGCCATAGACACAATGAATTGGTGCAGACCCTAGTCACTTGTATGGGAGAGCTCTCTATGTATGCCCTGTGCCCAAGTTACACTATCCATACCTCCCAACCGTCCCGATTTCCGCGGGACATTCACAAATTCGGTGTCCGCGGACGCCAATGGGTTGAACACATAAGCGAGTAAAGCAGGAGCTGTCACAGCTCAGCTCCTGCCTTACCGCTGCGATCCAGCTTTTGCACGTGTAGGCGCGATGTGATAACGTCACATCGGGCCTACAACTATGTGAGTGGAGTGAGAGAGCAGAGAGAGCAGTGGGGGAGCGTTGGAAGGTGAGTATAAGTTTTTGTTTGTGTTAAACATTGAGGGGAACATAATGTAGGGGACCCATGAAACTGGGGACAGATGAAGGGGGGATGTCATGACACTGGGGCAGATGAAGGGGGGGGGTGGCATGACACTGGGGCAGATGAAGAGAAGGGGGATGGCATGGCACTGGGGCAGATGAAGAGGAGGGGGATGGCATGACACTGGGGCAGATGAAGGGGGGGGCGGCATGACACTGGGGCAGATGGAGGAGGGAAAGAACAGCATGAAACTGTGATCAGAGATGGGGAGACATGAATCTGGGGGCAGAGATGGGGGGACATGAAACTGGGGGCAAAGATGGGGGACATGAAACTGGGGGCAGAGATGGGGGGGACATGAATCTGGGGGCAGAGATGGGGGGACATGAGACTAGGGGCAGAGATGGGGGGGACATTATTATTATTATTATTATTATTATTATTTATTTATATAGCACCATTAATTCCATGGTGACATGAATCTGGGGGCAGAGATGGGGGGACATGAAACTGGGAGCAGAGATGGGGGGACATGAAACTGGGGGCAGTGATGGGGGAATATAATTTACAGGTGACTGTAACAGGATTATACTGTGTGGGGGCACATGAAAAAAAAATGAATGAGAATGGGCGGAGTCAACATAAAAGTGGGCGGGGCTAAGTTTGCCGCGGCACGCACCACATATTTTGTCCCTCTTTCAGCTCTTCGAAAGTTGGGAGGTATGCTATTACTTTGGTTGTGATGCCCCTTTAGGTTATCTGGGCAGAGTTCTTTGTGTAGAGAAGGGAGGAGAGAAATTCTCTGTTGTAACTGGTGGATTCTGTGTCTTATCTACATGTACATGATAGTTATGATTAGCAGTGTGCTGTAAAGTGAGCTGCCTGCTGCAAATAAATCTCCTACTGAAAAACAGGAAATCTCAGCATATTATATGGCCTAGTGGACCAAGTCATAACTGCAGGATTTTTGGGATTTTTTTAAATAGATAGATAGATAGATAGATAGATAGATAGATAGATAGATAACATGGGCATTTTTTTCATCACCAAAAAATCTTGATTAAAAAAATTGATAATTTTCTGGCAAGACATTCCCTTTAAGGCTTGGTTTGTAGTGACGTGTTAGCTATTTGCATACACGTCTCTTGCCAGCCAAACCAGAGATACCCCTCTGTAGACAGAACTTTTAGGCCCAGTTCACATCTGCGTTTGGGCCATCCCGGTCGCCCATCCACATGAAACATGTGGAGAGAAAAGTCCTGCAAGCATAGTCTATGGGGTCCATGGGTTTCCTTAGATAACCGCTTTTGTATGTGGATAGGTTTCCATTCGGGGGTCCCCAAGTGGACTCCCCAAATGGAAACCCGAACACAGATGTGAATAGGGCCTTAGGAGTGTTGGCCCCCTCATCAGTACAGAGCAGGGTCACTATGGTTGATAAGCCTTAGATTTAGCTTAGGTAGGGTACAGTTTCTCATTGATCAGATACAGCAGTATATAGAGACTTATTTTTCTCTAGCTATTTGTATCGATATTATAGAAATATTTTTGAATCCTGGAAAACTATGTTTTTTCTAATTTGTACTGATTTATTTATAGCCCAGAGTTCCATACAAATAAAATCTGAAAAAAATGGGAACAAATTGTTTGGATGGAGAGTGACATTTTTTTTTTGTTATTTTATTTTTCATTTTTATTTAGACCAGAAGAGACCTTTGGACATTTTTAGGATTTTTTATTCTAGAACTGGGGATAATACTTGAGCCCTAGTTAAAGGGACAGTTGGTCCTGATACTTTAACATTGGTCATACTCTGGTAACTCTCCAGCTTTGCCCTTCAGTGGGTTGCCAGTGGCCACCTGAATTTTGCAGCTACTACAAAAAAAAAACATGAACCTGCAAGCCGCAAAATTACGGGCGCAAAATAACGCGGCGTATACGCTCGTAACTCCCATTGAAATCAATGGGATCTTTTTGAGTGCGCAAACTCTGACACGCCGGATTCGTGCCAGATCAGGCTCCATTTTACACCATGTGAACGCACCCTAAGGTCTCACATTCTGGAAAAGCAGCTTCTTTATTGCAAATTTTGCTGCGGTTTTTGAGCCAAAGCCAGGAATGGATTGAGCAGAAGGTAGAATAATAAGAACTTCCTATTTATGTCTCATTCCTTTTGTAGTCATTCTTGGCTTTGGCTCAAAAAAAAAGCGCAACAAAATCTGTAACAAAAAAGCTGCGTTTCCGCAATGTGGGGCCTTAGCCTAAGGCCGTCTGTTGTTGAAACCATGACAATTGGTAGCCTGTGATCTCAGATGTGAGTATACTCAGGAGTATGTAACCTAGGTATGTCACTGGTTGGCAGCGACTTCTAGCATCATATATAACTATACTGCTAGGAGTCCCGCTCCTGACTTACTGTTCAGGCCGGTATATCCAGCAAACATACAGACTGAGTTTCTTGGGTGAAACTTGGTCATGTGAGTCTAGGGTAAGTCATCTGAATGGAGCTTGCAGTTATTCTTGTGGTTTCCTCCAAAAGAACCTTATTCAGATGCAGATACATTGGAGGGAATTTATCTGTGCATCTATGCTAAGCCTGCAGGCTTTTGGCAAGTCTATATATCAGCATGTGTAGCAAACACGCTGTGCAAACATTCTAGAACTCCCAAAGCTCTGATGAAGGGGTGGTACTTGTGCGGTACCGGAGAACCCCGAAACGCGTCATCTTAAATAAATCTTTTTTATTTTGATACATCAGCGTACCAGAACTTATTTTTACTGAAGGGAGCGCGCTATTGGTGTTTCTTGGGGGTATACCCACCAATCACTGTCCTGTAGTTATACATTTACAATACTTGTTGCCATTTTCCCATGATGCAGTCTCTTTTTTTTCTTTCTGCACAGTTTAGACTAGATTCACACATGCAGTCTTTTCTGCAGTTTACAATGTATCATTTCAAACCAAACCTAGGAGTGGATCCAATAGAGGAGACATTCAAGTATTACTTTAAGAATTTCTTCACAAGCCCTGTCCCCCGTTATTGTGGCACTAAGGATCTGAGACTTTTGGGGATTCTTTGCACAAATATTTTGCTTTTATAGTTGCTCATGTAAATTTTGTAATGTCAGTGATAAACAGAAACCTGTGCAACTTACCATGAAAAGTTCTCCTGATGATAAATCTCACTTGTTGTTTTCATAGAATTTTTTTTTTATTTTTTTTTAGTGGGAGGCAGGTTTGGGGCAAAACTTAAAAACAGGCGAACATTCTTGCATTTTCTTCCAAGTATGTTTTTTGTGTTGGTGTTTTTCGCTCACACATCTTTTGACATGCAACATATACCTATAGGAAAATCTAAAGGAAACCTTCTGAAAAATATATCACACCCAGAGAATTTCATGATTTTTGAAAAAAAAAAACTTGGGATCATAAATTACAATAAAAGCACTGTTTCTAGAGTTTTATAATTGTTTGAAAGTTCGTCATAGTTCGATAATAACAAGCAGCTGTGAAAAATCACATTTTTCAAGGCAGTTTTGCTCCATAGGGGCGCCTTTTTTTCATGGATCCCAGATAGATTTCAGTGTATTGAGAAATCCGTGAAAATGGATAAAAATAGGATATTAAGTTGGTCACATGAATAGCCCCCATTCACATACACTGAATTTAATGCAGCCATGGGATGGTCAATGTTCTCTGTTGTGTGAATGGAGGCTTACACAGGCAGTCTGAATGTACACCAGATTTTTCCAGTGGTTGATGATGCTGGCATATTTTTACTCTCTGCCTTTTGCAGCAGCAATATATTGCGTTTTTATCTGCAGCGCTTTTCACTGAAAGTCTGCAGAGGTTTTCTCTGAAGACTTTCTGCTTCCATCATACCTATAGACCAGGGGTAGACAACCTTCAGCACTCCAGCTGTTGTAAAACTACAACTCCCAGCATGCATACTTGCTCTGCTGTTCTTAGAACTCCCATGGAAGTGAATGGAGCATGTTGTAGTTTTAGGGAGTTGTAGTTTCACAGCAGCTGGAGTTCTGAAGGTTGCAGACCCCTGCTATAGGGTAACCGCCAGCGTTTCTGTCTACTGCGTGTATTTACTGTCTACTGCGTGTATTTTTCTGCAGTGAGTAAATGGAATTCGCTAGATTGCAAAACACTGATTTTTTTCCGCGGCATTTACGCCACATGGGGCCTTTGTCTTAAAGGCTCATTGCATAAACGCAGCTTTTTTTATTGCAGGTTTTGCTGAAGTTTGTTGAGCCAAAGCCAATAACGGATTGAGCAGAAGGTAGAAGTATAAGTACTTCCTAAATATTAGGTAGATGTATGTGCAATTTCTAGATATTAGGTAGAAGTATAAATACTTCCTATATATTAAAGGGGTTCTATAACTAGATATACGGGTTATGAGCTAAAGATATGCCTGAATAGCCTTTAAAAAGGCTATTCAGGTGCTGCTATCAGTTTGTAAAAAGACCCCCCCCCCCCCCCCATTTTTGTTTCTTACCTCGGAAATCGATATGCAAATGAGCTTGATGGTGGGCATTCCGTGCACCCCTTATCGCCATAGCTTCTGGATGCCCACCGCTGCCTCCAAGCCCTCCTCCTCCTGCTTGTTCACCACCTACATCGTCAATGGTTTCTATTGAAATAATGCCCTCCGGCGCACTACTGCGCCAGCACCAGCTCACAATGTTCTCTACAGGAACATAGCACTGGAGCATGCGCAGTAGCACACCGGAGAGAGCACTGCTGTGCACATGCGTTATTTCAATAGAAACCGCTGACGATGGAGGCGGTGAACAAGCAGGAGGAGGAGGGCTTGGAGGCAGCGGTGGGCGTCCAGAAGTTATGACGCTAAGGGGTGCACAGAACACCCACCGTGCACGATCAAGCTCAAGAACTTCCTATATATTAGGTATAAGTTTAAGAATTTCCTAGATATTTCCCTGTCTTTTTGTTCTTGGTTTTGGCTAAAAAAAAAAAAAAAAACGCAGCAAATCTGCAACAAAAAAATGCTGTTTCCGCAACATAGGGGGCAGCACGGTGGCTCAGTGGTTAGCACTGTGGCCTTGCAGCGCTGGAGTCCTGGGTTCAAATCCTGCTAAGGACAACATCTGCAAGGAGTTTGTATGTTCTCCCCGTGTTTGCGTGGGTTTCCTTCGGGTACTCTGGTTTCCTCACACACACCAAAGACACACTGATAGGGAATGTAGATTGTGAGCCCTATATGGGACAGTGACTGACAATATCTGTAAAGCGCTGCGGAATATGATGGTGCTATATAAGTAAGCATAATAAATAAATAAATATAGGGCCTCAGTCAAAAGGTGTAGTTTTTGATGCACCCTCTTTTTGTCCCAAAAAATACTACTTCTTCCATTTTACTGTTGGTCACACCACTGTCTAAAAAATAAAAAAAAAATTGGTTGGAGAACAAATACCATAGATGTGGCAGGACCAATGAATTTATTATAACTTACTGCAGAAAACTGTCATAAATGATGCCTGATATCTGTGCCATCCCCCAGCCTCTTAACATTGTTTAAATCTCAAGCACAGCTAATAATTGGCCAGTTCTAATATATCGCCCCAATAAGTAGATGGTCTAAAATTGCACTCGATTTATCACATTACATTAGCCACTGTCCATTTCTCCTCTCTGTTGGATAAACTCCTGGTTTAGACTAGACCAAGAACTGCATGCGTGAATCATTACATTTAAAGGGAATGTATCACCAAAAAAATGACCTATTTTTTACATCACGTTTTATATTAAACATATTTTAAGGAATATTTGGAGAGTTTTTCAAAAGTTTTCATGTTATCATCTATATTTAAAAAAATGAAATATAGTCCTGCAGTTCTAACCACCAAGCCAAATAATTTGCAGACACTTCTACTGTAGATATGTATACAGCAAACATCTCACTTTACAGCACAATGATGATCACTGCTATAATGTCTATGTAAATAATACACAGAATACATCAGTCACAATAGAGGATTTTACAGTTTATCTACTCCCCTCCATAGCCCATGGTCCATCTCCAAAAAAAAACCCAAAAAAAACAGGATGTCACAGTTAGGCTTAGTGGCAAGAGTTGGAATTGCAAGATTTTTTTGTTGTTAAATATAGACAATAACACAGGAAAAGAAAATTTAGTGTAAAATTATTTAAAATATGTTTAAATAATTGGTATTTTTCTGGCAACTGTTCCCTTTAAGACTCTGTTGTTTGTTTCTGCAGCATGTGCAAGGATTTGTACAAACTTTATTCAGATGAATGAGTCAGTCAGTAAAAGGAACCTGCAGAATGTGAACATACCCTAAAGTCCTAATACATATAAGTGTATGAAAAATAATATATATATATATATATATATATATATATATATATATATATATATATATATACAGCTTGTACAGAACAGAGATGTTAGTAAAATCCACACGCCTGTGTAATAGGGAAAGGTTCTCTTTTCTGAACCCTCACTCAGCTTTCTTCAGCCTGAAATGGCTGTTTATAGGAACACTGCATTTGCATGCACAGCACCCCAGGGTACACTATAGCCTTACTGTATCTATTGTTCTATAATGTAGTGCTTAGTCTATTTATTGCACCCTGCCCCAGTATAAAGTAGGTAGGAAAAGGAGTGTAAATTCTGTAACACACAGAGAAAGGCTTGTGGTTGGAGCCTGGGCCATGCTGTGTGCTGACCACCATTTCCTCATAACAATAAGCCAGCAGCCTGTGGAGAAGGAAATGTGTGACGTCAGAGGAAAGGCGTGGCTTCTTCTCTGGACTGGGCTCTACTGCAACCAGAGCCTTGTGTGTCCAGGGAGACCTGTGTCTGTGTGTGTGTGTGTGTGTGTGTGCTTGTAGATGTGTGTGACTATCTAAAGACATGTATGTGTCACTATATCACAGTGTGTGTGTATATTTATCTATTAATATATATACATGTGTGTTAATGAAGTTAATTTATTGTAACATTTATAGATTTATTTGTGTTATTTCTATTATTTTCTGCCTGTTACAATTGTATCAGATGTGTCTATTTTATAAATAAAGAACATTTTTGGAAACAGATCTTTTTCTTTAACTACATCTTACTTATTTTAACTGGATGTGTATAGTAGGATCATGTAATAAATGTTATATTATATGTTATTGTTGTTTTATTCAATATAATGCAAGTCTGTAGATCTGTTAAAGAGATAGTGGATACTGAATGATGTATTAATAATAATAATAATAATAATAATAATAATAATAATATATATTTAACCTCCTAATTTTGTATTCATTAATTATAATTGCACATTTTATTTATGATATAATTTTATTTTATATCCTCTTCTATACCAGCTTCCTTACTATAGTCAGAGTCCTGGTACTATATCCTGTAATGTGATCTCCTCCCTATATACTGTTTGGAGTAAAACGCTTTGATAAGTGCTTAACAAAAAGTTTTATACTGAGAGGCAATAAGCCATAGATTAATATATTATATTCTGTCCATCTCATCCACACTCCAAAGAGTTCACTTTGTAATGTTAAACATTCACATTAATTAATTAAATAATTAATTTAATTCAATAAAAAAAAAAATATAATACTAATAAATGAGTTAAGGCATTTTCCTAAAAGTGTTTGATCTTATGCTACATTATTACCCATATTATTCATGCTAAGTTTGCATTTTTTAGACATATAGACATTGCTGTTGAAGAAAATTGATATCAATGTAGAGTTGGATTACTTTTATATTTTGTATTATTTTACAATATATTTATTTGCAATGTTATCCATATTTTTTACCAATTTCTAATAATTAATCGTTAATAATACCTATATATAATAATCTGAAGAAATATATATATATATATATATATATATATATATATATTAGATAGATAGATAGATAGAGACATAGATAGATTATATATATGTATATATATATATATATATATATATATATATATATATATATATATATATATATTCCCATATACTAACCTACAGATGAGGACATTTCTCCTATTTCTCTGATTTTTTAAATATATTTTCTACTCTCCTATGGCAATGGTTGAGGCTCCATTGCTGGTTCTCGTTTACATAGACGGACACTTCTTTTGTCTTTACTGTCAGTAACAAAGCCCTGGAATCTGTGCTGAGAATCCTGCACTTCAATGCGAATTATAATGAATATAGCCCATAACTATGAAAGGAATGTCTCTTTTCACCACTATCTATCGCTGGAATTCTTTTGTGCAGAGCCAAAAAATATAAACTAAATAAAAAAAAATAAAATCACTTTGCAAATGTATAAATTATAGGGATAAAATAATAAGAAAACAATGTAGTCGGCGCAATGTAGTCGACGGGAACAGAAAACAGAAAAAAAGTCGGATTTTAATAAATAAAAAAAATGATGAGACTTTTTAAGGACACAAATTCCGGGCAGATGACTTTAATGATAGGCTATGGCAGGGTTTTAAGGACAGGAGTCGCTTTGCTAGGGATAGGGAAGATCTCAGCCACTAATAGGACTGTATAGGGCAGGCTCAGTCACTGCAGCAGCCGCAGCACTAAAACCAAGCTGTTGTTTTAATAGGGCAATAAAAATGAATTATGGTTAAACGCCTTGTAGCTCTGAGCTTCTGGATGGAATCCCCAGTCTAGAGCAATACGTAAGAGGGGTTTTATATTTGTATGAGCTGCAATTGATCTCCTTGATGACATTCTCATTCATAGAAAGCATTTGATTTATGAGTTTAGGAAGAATTGCATCCAGCACATCTAGATATTATTGCATTATTGCTTAAGCAGCCCTCTAACATCTAGTAGGCACTGTGTTGTGTACTCACATTCTATATTATATCTAAATTTATATTATATATATATATATATATATATATATATATATATATATATATATATATATATGGAACATTCGAGATCATGCAACTCTGATGGGGGAGGGGTGATGTGCCTATACTATACTATACCATACTAACTTGTAGGAATGCTATTTCATTAATTCCCTTATATTTTGACATTTCTACATTACTTTCTCTTGCAGATGGATCTTCTCACAGATTATCACATATTCCAACAAGAAGCTATTTTCTTACATTTTTTTATTATTTTTTTTCCTGTTACCAGTCAATTGCAATTCAGTATGATAAATTTCTAAAAAAAAATATTATTTTTTCCTGTTATCAGTTAATTGCAATTCATAATGATGTATTTCTTAATTTTTTATATTATTATTTTTTTCCTGTTACCAGTCAATTGCAATTCATAATGGTATATCTTACTATTTATTTATTTTTTTGTCTTTGGGTATTACTCTATTTAATGAACCGATTTTTTTTAAACATTCATAGAAAAACCAAATAATTGATCTAAATTGTGCCTTTTTTAATAAAAAATAAAGTCAAACAAAAATATATATCTCATATAGCTCTCTAATAAATATATTGTTATATACAAACATTCCTAAGGGTTGGCGAATCGTTCATTTTGTGTGCTATTTTTTTTGTCTGAATTGCTTTCTATGGACATAAAAAAATACAGCAAGGATTTAGGGTGGTAAAAATCATAAAGAAAAGAACCTGTAAGATATAATTATTTATTCTACCAAAAATAGTTGTAAGACAAGGATGTAATACAAAAATAAAAAGAAAGTGAGAATACATTTCCATATAGTCACTTTCTTCTAGAGGCCTCACTTATTGCTTTCAATGGGTTAAACAGAAAGGAAAATGGGTCCTGATGAAATATTGCAATAAGAAAATCAGTTTGGGGGGGAAAGGACAGTAACCATTTCACGTCAGTAGTTGAGATGCTGCAAGTCAATTGTGGTGAAGGTGTCTGTGAAAAAATCAAAACTGTCTGCAGAGATATCTACAGGGCTGTCCAGAGATCCTGGTAGACTAGGGGACACAGTATCTGAGAGCTGGAGGCAGGAATCTGAGGAGAAGACATTGAAGTCTGATAGGGAAGCCACATCTAGGGCCTCTTCAGGGCTATCAGTGTGCAGTCCAGCAGCTGCAGAGTCCATTGTGGATAAGCAGTTCTGAGCAGTGGGGGACTGGTGCTGCTGGAAATGTCTAAGGTTTTTCTCATTGCTGGATAATGGAGAAACTGGGTAACTCTGAGGATCTCCATTGTGTGCATTCTGAGCCTGCTGCTGCTGGAAAGTGTATCCATCCCTCTCCAGTAAAGCCCCAGAGACATTGCTGAGAGCTTGCTCAAACAGAGCCTTCTCCTTATCTCCACCATCACCCTTCTCAGAGTCCTCCAAACTTTTACACTTCCCATCCCCATTCTGGTTTTCCTTACACTGTGTCTGTCTCTTGTGCTTCATTCTCCTATTCTGGAACCAAACTTTAACTTGTCTCTCGGTTAAATCCAACAAAGCAGCGATCTCCACCCTCCTGGGTCTGCACAGATACTTGTTGAAATGGAATTCCTTCTCCAGCTCCAGCAGTTGGGTATTGGTATAAGCTGTCCTTAGTCTTCTGGAGCCTCCACCACTATTATCCTGAATTTCAATGATTTCTGTAAAAGGCACAAAACAACAACAACTTCAGTCATCCTCCATAAAAGTCGCAAGGAGATCTTACAAAATGGCCGACCTGTGTGCTGCAAACTTCATCCCCAAACAATATTGTTTTCTACATTTCCAAATAAATCTATACAGGGTAGGGGTCAAAGGTGGTCTTAGGGTGTCCAAAATACAATAAATAATATAGTGTAAGGTTTTAGATAGGACTAGAGTATGCAAAGGTAGCAAAAAATAACTTACAGGTTTGCAAAAGTTATTAAAGTTTGCAAATATTTGGGGAAGGAAAGTGTAAAGAGGTATAAAGGATAAGAAGATATTCCCCAGTGCTGGGACTGACCTTTGTGGCTGAGGCAGGCTGCTGCTGCTGGGGCACTGGAGGCTGGAGGTGCAGGGGGCTTCTTGGATGCTTTCTTCTCCTTCATCCAGGGGTACTCCGGGGGCAGGGATCCGGCTGCTGGCACAGGACTGCTGCCGTTGCTGCTGCCACCATTGGGGCTGTGTTTGGGCCGGCTGTGGCGAGGGTGGCTGCCTGGATTCAGGCTGGGGATGGTCTGTTCGAAAGGAGGAGGAATAAGTGTCGAGTGTGAAAGCGCAGAGCTCTTGATTGATGAACTTTGAAATGTCTCAGCGACAGGGGGAAAGGATGTCAGGCACTCAGCAAGCGACGGCTGACTATTGATAAAGCCAATCTCTCGCTCAAATTCGTAATTCATGGCCCTCTGCTCCTGCGAAAAGTTCGCACAAACCAACGACTGCGAAAAAAAATCATAAAAATCCTGGATGGGTTTTTTTTTCTAATTCACTGATTACAGCCGTATGGGGACTGTGCTACTATTAAACTATTGAATTCATGGAGACAAGGTTGAAATTGGACCGAATTGGTTGTCACATGATTGCTCCTGCCCAATGACAATTTGGGGTTTAATCAAAAGAAGCCACTGTCTGTGTGATTGATCCAAAAAAAGTCAAGAAGGAACGCCTCATTGTATGGCAGCTAGGCTTTTATTTACACATGATCCTCTATGGCCAGGGCTAGGAGACTCTGTGGCTGATATCTAGATATTACAGATGTGATATATATGGATGAGGCTGCTAGTGCTAGTGCACACTGCTCTGCAGCTCTCTCTGCTCTGCATTCACACACTACATTGTCTCAGCCTGTCAGGGAGGCGGTTTACTCCACACACATCATTAAAGAACCAAAATCTGACGCCTTAAGTCATTAACAAAGTAATCCATTAATCTTCAAAGTTTTGACACCAAAGACCCCTTCATTTCTGATACAGAAGAACTTACAACCAGGCACTACTTACATTTGGGACTGCACTGTACCCAGGAATCCTTATGATGCTATATCCTTATGATTCTCCCTATATATGTATGTGTGTGTGTATCTGTGTGTGTGTGTGTGTACTGTATATGAATATCATTATATATATATATATATATATATATATATATATATATATGTGTGTGTGTGTGTGTATGCTGTATATGTATATATATGTGTGTGCTATATATATATATATATATATATATATATATATGTGTGTGTGTGTGTGTGTGTGTGTGTGTGTGTGCACTATATACACATATATAGTAGATATACATATATATATATATGTATATATATATATATACATACATGTGTATATATATATATATATCTGTAGATAGATGTATATATATATATATATATATATATATATATATATATATATATATATCTGTAGATAGATAGATAGATAGATAGATAGATAGATAGATAACTCACTACACTCCTGAGATCAACAGGATAGGCAAAGCCTATTGTTTTCAGCATTTCCACATATGGGAAGCGTGAGGACAAGTCTTGATCTATGTGAGCATATTACAGCACTGCAAAATGGCTGCACATGACAATAGATATGCTTTCTCTATTGAGGTAATGTGTGTTTATGAATAGACAGAACAAGGTGAGTGATTTTTTTTTTTGTACTGCACTAGATTGTGGTGAGGATAATAATCTGTGGAGGCTTGTGGTATCATTACTCCTATTAATCTTATTAGGTCTATACAATATAATGTTGAATATAATGTGGCTGTATTCACATTTTGCAACAGTACTTTTTATATGAGCGTGTGTATGCATCTATTCATAGAAATATATATATATAGATACATAGATAGATAGATAGATAGATAGATAGATAGATAGATAGATAGAAAGATATATATTATACATATATATACATTTATATAAATATTACAGAATTTTATAACATATTTCTTGATATATATGTATATATCTATATATATATACTTTTTATGACATTAATGCACACACACACATACATATATTTAAATATATATATATACATATATATTTACGCATACAAACACACACATATATATATATTATATATATGTTATTATATATATATGTATAAATTAAATTGTATATGTGTGTGTATGTATATATATATATATATATATATATATATATATATATATATGTATATATATTGTAATTGCATGGTGCAAGGTATATAATTGCACACCTTTTTCCAGCTAGTAGATGTATATACTACATACACAGATCCGTACATACCATGCATACATTATATACTCACATCCTTATGTTGAGGAAGATCTCCTAATAAACAAGCACCTAACCTCTCCCATGTTTGGTTTCTAGCATTAAGTGAGTGTGTTGCTCAGCTAATAATTGTACTGAACGTTCAGATTGATATTCAATTTTAGATGATTCCTATAAAGTTATAAGTACAAAATAAATATGTTAAATGTGACATAAACTAGTATTTTAACCACAGCCTGCAGGAGACTATAGGAACACAAGGCAGTAGTTAGATGGAAGGTTTTTAATTTTCTTGCTTTTATTCCAAACAAAGCTGGAAGGAAGTCTGTGTGTGATCAATCTTTCTTGCCAAATGGTTTGACAGCTTCTGGCCCTAAAGATCACATTTAAAGCTTCTTGTTTCTTCCAAGATCAAATGTTACTGGGAAAGAGGTTTCAGGAAGAAATGCAGCTTAAGAAGAGCTAGTAACTTCTTGCTTGTTTTCTTGGGATATTTTCACATGGCAGGTATGGCACCTTTCCTTTGTCTTATGTCCAGGCAGTGTTTCCATATAAAGCTCGGAATTAAAAAATCCTCTGGCTAGATGGATGTGTGCAGATGGATGGAGCTTTGTTGGTCTAATGTGTGTGGGTGTGAAGATTCCTAAAATCTAAGCTCCCTTCCCCTACAGCAGGAAACAAAGAATTTTACTGTGTCCACATGAAATACTTTCATTGTTAATATTATTATCAAACAAAATTCATCCAGCAATTTACAAACGGAGATGTCTATTATATTCATAGATGTCTATTATATTCATAGAGCAGGATGTGTAAAGATTGTCCAGCAATGTACAATGTGCCTACAACATATGGTAACCAGAAGCAGCATTAAAATAATACATCATGTCCTTCAATCCTACAGCCATGCCCTTGAGGACAATTATTAACACAGAAAGGGGTAAAGGCGTTCATACTGACTAATATATAGCATATATATATATATATATATATATATATATATATATATATATATATATACACTGCACTGGGCTCGGGCTTTAAGAGCACAGGTAATATGATACTTGACCCTATGGCGCCTTCCACTTATCCTGATTTATTCCAGAATATTGCCTTATCTATTTTTTTTTCCTCCTTATCTTTTAAACTTTTTTTTCTTTTTCAATTAAGACTGATATTTATAGAAATTGATAAAAAATATTATGTATGCTCATTTAGTTGGCACCATGTAAATAAAATTTATTATTATTATTATTATTATTATTATTATTATTATTATTATTATTAGCATTATTATATTTTACTATTTTTGTATTATTTTTATTATTATTATGACATTGTAAGAAAAACTTTGTATTATGGGAAAGTAATGCAAAGCAATAAAATACAAGGTATATAAAGGTATCAGATCATTATACATTTATTCTATTACTATGAAGTGGTGGAGATTTAATATCAAATATATCAATATTTAAAATGAATATTTGAATATATCTTGAGCTGTGCCCCCTCCCTGACTTTAGTGCTCTCACACATGTACCCACATCCTTGGATTTGTTTGATATGGTATTTTGCCTTTTGTGCCTCTTTTATTTTTATCTAACAACAAAGCCACCCACATTTCTGTCCATTACCAGGGAAAAGTGTAGGAGTAAAATGTGCATTTTCTTACAATGAGCTCCACCAGAAGAGGCAGATAGAAGAAATCATTCCGTGTGAACAGATGCCTGGGAGCTGATGCTGCAGATTGGAGCACAACATGGCGTAAGAAGCCCATCAGCACAAAGCTATTACCTACCGGACCTCCATTATCAGCCATCTTATCAATCATCTGCACCCTCTCCCTCTCCCTCCATTGCTTTCCTCCCCTACCTTCCAATGCTGCTCAATTGAATTGACTATTTAGACCTAACACGGTTAGAAATCCATAGATCATTTATGTATTTATATCCTTCATGTATTTAGAGTTCCTTGCATTGTTAACCCTTCCATGCCTGCTTTCATATATTGTCGCACATGAACAAATATACGGATTCTGAAATTTTATCTACCATTTTATTGCATCTTTAAAGAGAATTATTCCTTGTCACCATCGTTCCTTGTGCCATTATCCCATCCAATAACCAGACCTGAATGTATCTGCTATGTATGGTTTATAAATAGGAGATGGGATAAATAAGATGTAAACAGTTCGATATATTTGCAGAAAAAAATAATAATAAATTAACCGGATCTGATCTCCAGCATACACACAATAAGGACTTACAATTGTAATGGTTCAGGCTGATCACCCTGTTCAAGCGAATATTTTTTTAGGATATTTGTCTAGCAATTTATAGGAAGTGCAATAATAATTTAATTCGTTTCCCTGTGGGATAAGAAATGTAGGAACAAATTCACATTAAGAAGATATTTTCATATAAAATTTGTTCTTATACCCTGTTTGATAAAAGTATAGATTAAAATACAAAGATATCTGCTCCAGGTAGTATTCATAGTAGGCGACTGGGACTATGCAAACAAAAAAAAAAATGCAATTCATTTTGCAGACCAAAAATAAAGTATAAAATATAAAATAAAGGAATTACTTGAATTAAAGGTAGAAAAAAAATAAGAATGTCATCGATGTCCCCTACACCTATAGGTGTCCATTACAAATGGGTTAACTTGGGTGCTTCCTGAATTCTTCCCTGAGAGCTATGATGAGAAGATAATTCTGTATATGTAGGGTGAGTGTCACAAGGTCCATGGTGGTGACTACTGTTCATGGGTCCTGGTCCATTGTAGTCCATGTTGGAGGAGGAATGAGTCAGATGAGATAGACCAAACATGGAGGGCCCTGAATTAGTCATGGATTCCACATAATTGCTCCCTACATAAACGGGGCTTCCCTGTACATGAGGATTGCCATAACCAGCACTGCCTTGGAGTGGATGAGGGTCATATTCTGGGGTGACAGCAGCAGTTCCTGTGTATCTCTTCTGATGAGGGGGGCAGCTGTTATGATGAGGGCTGGGGTATGGAGCAGGCACACCATAGGAGTTTGGATGGGGTTTATTAAACGCTGGGGGAGACTGAGGCTCATAAGGGACACTGTTTACCAGAGAATGCATAGAGTTCAGATACCCCCCAACAGCTGCTGGTGGTACAGGGCTCCTGCAAGGTGAGGGGCCGCCTGATGACGTCATCATAGATTTCCCTTTCTGATCCTTTTTGTATTTCATACGTCGATTCTGGAACCAGATCTTTATTTGCCTCTCAGTGAGGTTGAGCAAGTTTGCCATCTCCACCCTTCTAGGTCTACACAGGTATCTGTTAAAATGGAACTCCTTTTCCAGTTCTACCAGCTGGGCGCTTGTATAGGCGGTGCGGGCCCTTTTGGAAGAAGATTGCCCAGGGGGGCTTTTGTCACCAGCACAGCTCTCACCTGCAAGGACCAGCAAATAAAGCATGAGAAGACAAAGTGACAATATGTGCAATGAACACCCACATGAGGAAAACTACACAAGCTTATATAAAGCGACTAGTAATATCTAAAACTTTCAATGCAACAAAGATATATATATATGTGTGTGTGTGTGTGTGTGTGTGTGTGTGTGTGTGTGTGTGTGTGCGTGTGTGCGTGTGTGTGTGTGTATTTATTTATATGTGTGCATATTTGAGTATATATATATGCTCATATATTCATTCATATATTATAGAATATATATATATATATATATATATATATATATATATATATATATATATATATATTAGACTTTTCTTATTATTCAAGAAACTGGGTGACTACATGACCACCACTGCAGCTCCCACAAGTGTTATCACCCATCTTTTCCAGGCTTCTGAACGTCAAGCTTGCCTAAATATTGACCATTCCTATAAAAGTGTCAGACCTAGGCAGCAGCTACGTTATGCATATGGATTGGAGGATTCACACATAGGTACTGCCTATCAGGAGCCAAGAGAAGCTGGGCATGAGCTGTAATATCGATCAAAATAGAAAGGATCAATGATGCAATTTTCCTTAATAATATAATGTTGATGTTATTATACATTTGTACACACAGTGAAGAATATTGAATACACAAAGGCATACATTTCTAGTTATTATTAGCAGTAGCATTTTGTAGTTGTTACTGAAAATATACATTTGCAGATTCCAGACTAGAATATTTTGTGCAGAATCCTTTGAGCACATGGTAGCTTCTGTGTGTGCATAAAATGGCTCCACTCCCTACCCACTGCTATGTATTAGGGCTACCCAAGAAGCCAGATGGTAATGATAACCGAGCAGGGCTGCCAAGTCACTTGGATGTTATGGTTACAGACACAACATGATGCATTCGATGCTATTGTGAAATATGGAAAGAAAATTCCTCCTAGCTAGAAACACCTGCACAATCCTCAATGTTTACAGCACTATCCAACCCAACAAGGGATAGAGGGAGTAACCTGGAGAATCTTACACACATCTACCCATCTACAAGGCTCTATTAACCCTAAAGTCCCCTATAACATGAGTAATGAAAAGAACAGATTTCTTGCGTTGTCACAGCCAAGGACTCGATTAGGGGAGGCTGGCTATGCTAGTCTAGCAGTTAGACAACTGCGCATGTCTGCAGGAAGTAACACAGAAGAAGGAGGAGGGGGAATAGGGGGGCAGGAGGCAACATGGAAATAAAAGGGAGAGACAGAGCAAGACATTGCAGCCTATGGGTATTTTCTATATTTTGTAAATCTTTAAACTTTATATATATATCATAACTCCAAAGACTTGTCATATGTAATTCTTTAAACTGCAGTCATGAAATGAACTGAGCTGTCAGGAAACCATCAGCAAGTAGCACTCAATAAATCACAGAATTGCTGCTCCTCTATATTAGATGAAATTTAATTATATCCAATAAATTGTATCAAAAAATTAATTGTCATTAGAGCAGCTGCTATATGTCTGACAGCAGTGTTGTCTTTATCTCAGCTCTGGTCTCAGGGCCTGGGAATAATGAAAATCATCTCTTTATTATATTGCCTAGTTTAGAGGTGGGGAAAAAAATCTTGAAAATCTTTATTGAACCCTGTGGCATGCCCAAAATCCTCACTGAATGGGACAAATTGGAGACTATTTTTCTTAAGCAGTGGGTTTAATATAAATTGGTTAATTGTATTATGTGTAATAAAAATTGTAGTAGTAGTGGTGGTAAAAGTAGTAGTGATGGTTGTAGAAGTAATAGTGGTGGTATTAGTGATAATAGTAGTAGTAGTAGCAGCAATAGTAGTTGTAATAGTAGTACTATTAATATTAATGGTAGTAGTGATAGGGGTGGTAGTAGTAGAAGTTATAGTACTAATAATAGTATTAGTGGTAGTAGTGATAGTGGCAGTAGTAGTAATGGTAATAGTAGTCGTAGTGGTAGTAGTAGTAGTGATAGTGGTAGTAGTAGTAATAGTAGTCGTAGTGGTAGTAGTAGTGTTAATAGTAGTAGTGATAGTGGTGGTAGTAGTAATGGTAATAGTAGTCATAGTGGTAGTAGTAGTGTTAATAGTAGTAGTGATAGTGGTGGTAGTAGTAGCAATAGTGGCAGTAGTGGTGATAGTGGCAGTAGTAGTAATGGTAATAGTAGTCGTAGTGGTAGTAGTAGTAGTGATAGTGGTAGTAGTAGTAATAGTAGTCGTAGTGGTAGTAGTAGTGTTAATAGTAGTAGTGATAGTGGTGGTAGTAGTAATGGTAATAGTAGTCATAGTGGTAGTAGTAGTGTTAATAGTAGTAGTGATAGTGGTGGTAGTAGTAGCAATAGTGGCAGTAGTGGTGATAGTGGCAGTAGTAGTAATGGTAATAGTAGTCGTAGTGGTAGTAGTAGTAGTGATAGTGGCAGTAGTAGTAATGGTAATAGTAGTCATAGTGGTAGTAGTAGTGTTAATAGTAGTAGTGATAGTGGTGGTGGTAGTAGTAGCAATAGTGGCAGTAGTAGTGATAGTGGCAGTAGTAGTAATGGTAATAGTAGTCATAGTGGTAGTAGTAGTGTTAATAGTAGTAGTGATAGTGGTGGTAGTAGTAGCAATAGTGACAGTAGTAGTGATAGTGGCAGTAGTAGTAATGGTAATAGTAGTCGTAGTGGTAGTAGTAGTAGTAGTGATAGTGGCAGTAGTAGTAATGGTAATAGTAGTCATAGTGGTAGTAGTAGTGTTAATAGTAGTAGTGATAGTGGTGGTAGTAGTAGCAATAGTGGCAGTAGTGGTGATAGTGGCAGTAGTAGTAATGGTAATAGTAGTCGTAGTGGTAGTAGTGGTAGTAGTGATAGTGGCAGTAGTAGTAATGGTAATAGTGGTCGTAGTGGTAGTAGTAGTAGTGATAGTGGCAGCAGTAGTGATAGTGGTGGTAGTAGTAGTGATAGTGACAGTAGTAGTAATGGTAATAGTAGTCGTAGTGGCAGTAGTAGTGTTAATAGTAGTAGTGATAGTGGTGGTAGTAGTAGCGATAGTGGCAGTAGTAGTGATAGTGACAGTAATAGTAATGGTAATAGTAGTCGTAGTGGTAGTTATATTGATAATAGTAGTAGTAGTGATAGTGGTGGTAATAATAGTTGTGGTAGTAGTGGTAATAGTAACAGCATTAATGGTGGTAATAAATATAGTAGTAATAATAGTATTAGTGGTGGTAGTAGTGATAGTGACAGTAGTAGAAGTAGTAGTAGCAAGAGCAGCAGATGGTGAACACCACATTTTATCACTCTAATTAAAACCTTCAGGCCTGGGTCCCAAGTGGCGGAAATGCAGGTTTTTTTGTGGCAGATTTTGCTGCAGTTTTTTAAGCCAAAGCCAGGAGTGGATTGAGCAGAAAGGAGCAGTACAAGAGCTTCCTATATATTTCCCATTCCTATTGTAGCCATGCTTGACTTTGGGTAAAAAAAAAAAAAAAAAAACGCAGCGAAATCTGCAACAAAAAAAGCTGCATTTCCGCAATGTGGGGCCTTAGTCTTAAAATGAAATTTTTAATATATTATTAAAGTACACCCATATGAGGAGGATGATAATACTATTGCAATAAGACTTCAGTTTTAATTACATCTATATATGACAAAATTAAATTAACAATATAAATGCAGATATATTCTTCCTAAATAAATTAAAATGTTTTAATGTTGTAACCTTTATATTAAATTATCATATCACGCCATAATATGAGTTATGAAAAATTATTGACATATATGACAGAGAGGTAGATAGATAGATAGATAGATAGATAGATAGATAGATAGATAGCGACGTATATGAATGATTGGTGAATAAAAAGATTGGATACAATTAAATATACATAGGTTTACATAGATACATGTATATGATTAATGGAAGGATAGTTACATAAGAAATATGATGATAGATAAATGGAAGTAGATAAATAGCATATAATAATAGATAGATTTATATAGATAGATGGATGGATGCTTACATAATACATCTATGATAGATAGATAGATAGATAGATAGATAGATAGATAGATAGATAGATAGATAGATAATAGAGATATAGATCGATAGCTATAATGATAGATAGATATAATGATAGATAGATAGATAGATAGATAGATAGGATAGATCAGATAGATAGACAGACAGACAGACAGACAGACAGATAGACAGATAGATAGATAGATAGATAATAGATAGATAATAGATAGATGATAGATAGTTTTGATAGCTACCTTACAATAATAAATAGATAACACATATATGATAGATCGATATGATAAATAGATGATAGATAGATAGATAATAGATTATAGATAGGTAGATAGATAGATAGATAGATAGATAGATAGATAGAATTAGATAGATAAGTAGTGATTATTTTGCACTATTCATAGTAGGCCAATGAAGCCATAATTTCTTCTTAAATTCCACACTAGAGCATAGACCTGGTGAAAGGGTTAACGCATACTTTTACATAGTTTCAACATATGGCTGCCTTTAAGCTTTTAACGCTGTAAGTGCCGCCCTAGAAGTCAGCCCCAGCTTTCGTGGAGCAGGTAATAGAAGCTGGAGCCATTACCTGAGCTGGAGTTCCCCCCTGCTGATGCTGCTGCAGTTGCTGCTGCTGCCTTCTGCTTAGTGTTCTGCCGAGACTCCTTCATCCAGGGAAAGATTTGCTTGGACATGGTGGGTGATGAGATATTGGTGGCCTTGGTGGTGGAGGCTGTGGCTGTATTATTGGCATGTTGTTCAGGTGGGGATACAGAGGGTGGTGTAGGCTGCTGCTGCTGCTGTTGCTGATCTTGGTTTGATTGACTATTGATGGCTCTCATACAACTCTCATTGATGTCATTGGCCTTGTGATGTGGCACTGTACTGCCAGGTGACTGCAAAGAGCAGGCAGGTCGATGATAGTCACTTTCCAAGGGATATTGCTGCTGACTTGCATTATAAGTGTAACCATTTGCTCCTGGGTAGGGGTATCCACCATAGATCGCAGAGCTGTCGTAGTAGGTCGCTTTTTGCATTTCGTTGTTTCCCAATATTTATTTCACAAACTGACAGGGTCCTGACACCCGTAAAGAATAACATTGGCACCCTGAGTCACGTGGTGCTGCTCCTCCAATGGCCTCTGTGGTCAGACCTGTGGTGGGGAAGAAGCAAGTTACAGTCAGAAGATGGGAGAGATCCATCTTACTTACAATAGCTAAGTGACATGAAAGCCAGCAAGAAAAAAGTGCTCAGCAATATTGAGAAGTGTGTATTAAGATGATAGGGCTGCTCACTAACGTCCAACTAATTCACACTCACCCAGAAATTACACTTCAATGCAGTGTGAATGACTACATCATAGGTCACAGTGTGCACAGCCCTCCCCTCCCCACCAAAGCACACAGACACCACTACATATGTAATCCTGGACACACACATACAAGTACATGTGTAATCCTCATTGCTACAGACACAAATAGAGCTATATATAGGGGAGAAACTGAAGGAAGGAAGGAAGGAAAGAAAGAAAGAAAGAAAGAAAGAAAGAAAGAAAGAAAGAAAGAAAGAAAGAAAGAAAGAAAGAAAGAAAGAAAGAGGAGATAGATAGATAGATAGATAGATAGATAGATAGATAGATAGATATGAAAGATTAAAAGAAAGAAAGGAAGAAAGAAAGAGACAGAAAGTAAGAAAGACGAATAGAAAGATAGATAGATAGATAGATAGATAGATAGATAGATAGATAGATAGATAGAAGGAAAGGAACGAAGGAACAACAGAGTATATATTTATATTATGTATTTTTGATAAACAATCTGCTGTTATATATATATATATACACCATACTCATACATTAATATACATTAGCAGATACAAGCCACTTTAACATTGAATAAAAATTAATTTCCCTACATAATTACCTCTATATTATAAGGGTAAACCCAAATCTCCCCCAAATCCCCCCTGTCTTCACTCACCCACACTTATGTAGCTCCTACTGCCCCTCTCAATCTGATCTATCTCATGTTGGTAGATAACCTTAGCTCTAGGGCCGCATAGTAAATCACAAGTTATTGTTCACACAGAGCACAGTATTGACTTAGTAAACACTCGTTTATCATAGAGCAGATATCGCCTCCTAAGCTCAGGCCTACACAGCAATATTATACCTGCAGCAAAGACACAATTAGCACCTTGTCATTGTCTACAAATCATGGAAGGATAGTAATGTGAATGGTAATATCATAGGTGATCATATAAATACAGGAAATATTTTTGTAGGACTATTAAATATTAAATATTTTAAGGGATTGTTCTTAAAAATATCAACTTGTAACTTGTATTGTTACAACCTCGGATATAATATCATGTCTGCGTTCTAAATGACATGGTAGGCATCAAAAGAGAACTTTGTAGGATTTCCTCTAGAAGAGATTTCACAAGGCTATGCAGAATTCTAGCAGAATAATATAGGACAATGACTTCAAGAAGATGAGAATTTTAATAAACAAACAACATAAGAAGTCAGTTGCCTTGTAATGTGATTAGTCCTCACATGAAATGTACACAATTCTACCTGTTAAAACATGATGGATCTGAAAAAACACCAGGAACCAGAAAGACCAGCAGCGTTCATCTCCATGACCACGGCATGAACTTTGTGTGCAGCCCCTAACGATAATAGGTTCTGTCTCTGCAACTGCTCTGTAATTTGATGTATGGGGGTCATTTGGCTAGCGAGAGAGTAGATGATAGAAACACAAGCCATAAAATACTTCTAGGATCCTGTCTATCTTTTGTTAAATCTTCATGTTTACCTATCTCCAAATAACTATTTAAACTTGGCTACAACACAAAAGCAATGCAAGGAAAATGCCCAGGAAAGTAAACAGCAAGTTATATAGAAATAGGGGGAAAATAGCTACATTTGTGAGGTTCCCTTTACTACAGACAAGATAAAAAAAAAATATATAAGTATAGACATCTAATGAAAAATATATCATATATATATATATATATATATATATATATATATATATATATATGTATATATATATATGAAAAAATATATAAAAATATATATTTAATATAAATAATAATATTTATATTATATATATATATATATATATATATATATATATATATATATATATTGCACATAAGTATCCTTATTTGGATTACAATTAAAGAAAGAAAACTCAAGGATGATTACAATTAAAAAAAAAACCTCAAGGATGTGCCAAGTAAAAAGTAAAACTTTGCATTAAAGTTCCATTATTTATGAAAATAACATCATTTAAGTTACTGCCCTGAAGCTTTCCTTCCTCTAGGATTGATTTCCCATTACCGCTCTTACAATCCTATCAGACCTCCCAAGGCCAATGAAATATTTCATATTAAATATATGTAAAAACAACAACAATGAAATCCAAAGCCACATGACTTGGCGCTTTTATTAACTCCAAAAATTCTGGAACTAAAATCCTATCTCCTTCTAACATGCCAGAATAATATTTAATTGCTTAAAGTCAACAACATGTAATAAAAACTAGTGGGCCGGCTATGTAATATAGAAGTGACCTCAGTATAGGGCACAAGCATCCTGGTAGGACTAACTACAATAAAATATAATATTATATACTACAGTCCATACAATTTAATAAGTGTAAAATTAATAATTTAATACTACAAAAAATATCTATATATTGGGAATGTGATGCCAGGGGGTGATCAGTATTAAAGCTCTCTGTTCTACCGCATGGAGATGAAATATAAAATGTTAGAGGATTAATAACAAAAGAAATAAGTAATCTCAGAGATTCAGTGGTCAGATATGGCAAGAAACTGTGGAGACGAGAAAAGAGCCTGTATTAGCAAACTATACGTATCAGTCATTTCTTGAAAGGAAGCTTGAGCTTGTGAACTCTTCTTGAACCGAGATTTAAGACTATGGTCATAAATCACTGGGACATAAACTCCACCATTCACAAGTGATAGAGGATTTCTGGCCGTCTTACCTTGGATTCTGACGACTGATGCAGAACACAACAGACTTGTCCTCCAGAACCAGCAGATCTGGGTCCCCCCCACCCTTCTTATGTCCTGGGCACCATGTTGGGGGTGTCAGGGTAGTACCAGCAGCAGCAGTAGCAGCACCTCTCCTGCTCTATCACCTACAAGCACCAGGATGAGGACAGCCTTCAGGAAACCTCAACAAGAAATGTCTGCCAAAAAACTGGACAACCCCTAAGGTTACATATGGGCGACCCCGGTCACCAAGATAAGAGCTATCAACTCACAGGGCTCTCCAAGTGTAGTTCCACAGACACAAAAATGGTATGTTTCTTACTAATATTGCCTGCTGAATGATGCTAGATTCCAGGGAGAATATTCATCTGGGAACAGGGATGTGTGGGGGGAGAAAAAAAAAGGAGAAAGACATTTAAAGTCTAGGGAGATGGGGTAGACATGGAAAGAAAAATAAAATAACATGAAAAAATGGAGGGAGGAGTATCCAGTACCCTGTGAAAGGAGGAGGCACTGGGGTTCTGGAAAATTATGCTAATGATGAACACAGCCTCAATGCAACATGGGATCTAGGGATCTTTCATTAATTCTCTAATTTATCGCACCAATGTATCTGCAACACAAGCAGTGGCGCAGCATCACCCTCCATAGAAATATTAGATGGCTCACACATGGATGGGGGCGCACTTGTCTTAAAGTGCTACAGAAAGATCAAATTCGTATGAAAGCCTGTGATATGTGAATAAAGACTTGCGATTTTTGATGTAGAAACATGACCCTCTAGCAAGCACGATCCCCTATTAGTTTTCAGTAGGGATTAACCAGCCTTGAGAAATGATTTGGCCAAAACCAGGTGTTAAAAATATAAGATGAATGTTTCAGACTATTGTGACGAAGAATAATACAGAGAAGGCATAGGATAAGGCATAGACATAAAGGGCTATAAGCCCGGGTGGCCTCTTCTGCATACCAATGGTTTTTGTCATTTATGGGCAGACAAGATTTATGGCACCCTACACCATGGCTGTAAACGGGGCATTAAAATCTAGAAACACTTGTCCTCATGGCATATTGCAATGGCAGCACATGAAAGGAGGTAGCGTAGGAGGAGAAGGGTGGAAGAAATCCACTACTAGGCATTTCCATTGAATCCAGGGCTCGGTGTTGTATCTGATGAAAGCCACTTTGGTCAATCATTCACCCCTTCACTACTTCTTATATTGCTGATCTCAGCTTCTTTTTATTTCAGTGCTGCCGGGATAATAACACTACAAGCCCAAGCCTGGATACCCTACACCTTATTCCTAATGTCTTCCAGACTGAATCAGCTAAATCATTCCTAACCCAAAACATCAGGGCAATAAATAGGAGCCATGATTATTATAGGAAAGCAGGAAGATACTCCTTGCACCAGGTACAGTCCATCACTTCTGTTCTTATAATAGTGCTGCTCTGTAAAGTGATGCTTGCTTATTGTCTGCACAGATTTATGCTCTCAGCTTTCATGCATGTATTTATTTAGTGCTATATATCTCCAATTTACATGAACAGATGCTTGTAAAATATTATGTGCACAATAAAATCTTACTACCTAGTGCGCCTGGCTTCATTGTATATACAATGCGTAAAAATATGGCAATCACCATTATATTATGGAGAGCAATACAGCTAATACTGTCCATGAAGCACTATAGCAGGATAAAATACAGGGGAATGGTCGGGGATCAGATCAAGTGCTATAGAAATGCTACAGAAAGGGATATCGGTTTATTTTTCTTTTAATGTATAGCAGAGTAAATGTAAAGGAGAATAATAATACTGATAACAAAATATCAGCATACATGGAACTACATGCTGGTATTATAAGGGGCGGGTTATGTTTTTTTTGGAATGGATTGAATTAAAATAAATAAATCTAGAAATAACAATTCTAATAATATTTATACACATAATATATATATATATATATATATATATATATATATAGCATACATATATTATATAGTGTATATAATGTATAAATTATATATATTAAAATATATAATCTCTCTCTTTAAAATATATTTTAGATATAATATATATATATATATATATATATATATATATATATATATACATACATACATATATATTAGTGATATGTTTTAGTAAATATCTCTAATAGCTATAATTTTATATTTTAGAATAAATATATTCACAAGACCATACAGGAATGCATGCAATAATATCTACAAATTTTGAATAAATATAATATATATATATATATATATATATATATATATATATATATATATATATAGATATATAGATATATTCTTTTCTATGAGTGGCCACCGCCTGTGCAGTTTAATGGTAAAGCATTTTGGGATGTCATCTTATCAAGCTCTTCTGCCCCAATTCACCAGCTACATAAATCACATCTCCACACTGTGACCTTTCCTCCAGCTCCACTCATTAGTGCATGTACTTAATATCCTCACTCTCCCTATGTATTTCTATGTTGCTTTGTACAAATTGTAACATGCCAATACTGATATCTATAGGATATGAAACATAAGCACTCCAGCCCTAGCTGATAGTGTTAGGCGGCCTCTTACATGATAAAAGGCATTGTGAAGTATGCAGATAGGATATCACAAACCAGTGCGCTTTATGAAATACTCAAATAAAAAAAAAAATCCCCAAAAAATGACCCATAACAACCATGAAGAAAAACTCACACAACCTGCAATAGCCACAAATCAACACAAAAATAAAGAGCAATTGACTAAAACTGCAGCAGCCCCATCAGCCCTGTATTTATGATCACAGTTGGCAGGGTAAAGAGCTTGGGATTTTTATTGCATGTTCTTTATCTGATGATGACTGACCGCTCAGATCCTCCATAGAACAACAAACAAGAAGAGATTAAACAAGAGCAGCCAATATACACCAGCATTGTGATCATGCTCATATCAACATATATAATGTCTGCAGTATTAGGATTTTACACCCCATTTCTGGAGAGGTGAACATGGAGATGAGTAATCGCTCACACCCTACTAAAGCCCTGCCACTGACCTTTGCCTTGGTCAACAATAACTCACACCATTTATGAACAATCAGCGGATATACCTTAGAATAAGATCCATCCTTTTAGCCCTATCAGCTTCCAGTGGGGTATCCTTGATGGTGGGATTACATAAAGGAGAAGCTCTTGCTGGGGGTGATAAGGAGAGATATAAGAGAAGTCTTGCAGGATCTCAGCTCCAAATCCTACACAATGTTTGGTAATGCTCACGTGGTTCTACGTCAAATTAAACCCTTTAATTTCTAATAGGAGATGGTGGAGGGATCAGACCTTCTAAATCCAGTATCTCCCAACCTCAACTATTACATAAACCCTATAAGAAACAAGTCCAAACCCTCCCACCCCTCCCTGCAGTATTCCCAATCTGCTGTGAAAATGTTCCACGATCTGAAAGGTTGTAGATATGTAACCCCCCAAAATGACAGCAATAGGTACTAGAGGTAGCCCACTTACATAAAGACACAGGAATAGATGGGTCCACGCATTGGAAGCCTTGTGGAGTGATCACCAAGCTCAGCACATATGAGCCATTACAGCCCCATTGAGGAGAGCTTGCTATACTCCCACACATGACACATGTCCCACACTACAAACTAAAAGGCCTTTAATTACCTGACAAATGCAAAACTGCTCTCTGCTTCAAGTAGGGTTTTGTTCACATTATCATGTATGTGCTTGAATGTAATAGTCAGATGACTCTGAAATGTCTGGAGTCTTTTGAGACACTCCTGCACAATGTTCACTTACGTATTTCCTATACAAATAGGCGAGTGAGCCACAAAATTATAGGGATCTCTATAGGATCAACTTCTGCAGATGGATCTCTGGGACCCTCACTTTGGACTTTGGCTCACTGAATGATTATTCATATATACATAAGATATATATGTATTGAGAGTAGATAGATAGATAGATAGATAGATAGATAGATAGATAGATAGATAGATAGATAGGTTGTTATATAGAGATAGATAGATAGATAGATAGATAGATAGATAGATAGATAGGTTGTTATATAGAGATAGATAGATAGATTGTTATATAGAGATAGATAGATAGATAGATAGATAGATAGATAGATAGATAGATAGATAGATAGATAGATAGATAGATTGTTATATAGAGATAGATAGATAGATAGATAGATAGATAGAGTTGTTACACAGAGATAGATAGACAGACGATAGAATAGATAGATAGATAGATAGATAGATAGATAGATAGATAGATAGATAGATAGACACACTAGCCCTAAGTCTTACACACACACACAAACATACATATACACACACACACACATGCACATATATAGAAATACACACACGTATACACACATACACATATATAGACATACACACATACACACACATTCACATATATACACACACATATATAGACATACACACACACATAGATATACACACACCTATACACACATTCACATACACACACATTCACATACATACACACACATATATAGACATACACACACACACACACACACACACACATATATAGATATACACTCACCTATACACACATTCACACACATACACACGCCATGTCCTCCTGATATTCGCTCTCCTATCTCCTATCTGTGACATGAGAAAACTCCACAAATCTACATTGCGCACATGAAAGCGCCTAGAAGTGATTTTTCTGAGCCAGGCGTGTCATTTTGGAGCTAGTTAATGAATATCTTGAATATAATGGACCAAGGAACAAAAAAGGGCCTGATGGCAGGAGAGGGGCAGAGAATTAATGGATAAATGGTCAGTTGTTGGTTGAGAAGCTCAGCGGAGACAAAGATGAGTGGCTAAGCTTTCCCTGGATCCGATCATGTGAAAAACACTTTAGCATTGGATGTTACATGAAAGGGTAGACAATCTTTCTGTTTGGAGTTGGAGATGGCTTTAGTGTCTGTGAAATATACACCAGCTCACCTCATATATCTCTCTGTCTTCCAGAAATCGAAGATGGAAGCAAGTTTACTGGAATCGGCTACAGATAAATCAATGTTCCTAGATGGACTCTCACTGGATCACATTCATGCTGCTCACTTTGGGGAATTTCTGGATGGAGACTTTGGCTTCAGTGTCCTGCACACTTTATAAAGTTACTTGCAGCATTGAGGACTGAGGCTGGTGACAACCAATAAATCGATTGTAATATTCTGATCACTGTGTATTTATCCATAGAGGTTTGTGCTTGAGCTACTGCTGGAGGGAACACATCCAGCCACCAAAACCAGGGATTACATGATTTATGTTATTTTGCTTTACAGGCAGAAGTGCAAATCTGTGCAAGTCCACTGAGCACGAGGTGACCCCGCCATACTACACAATGGAGCCTTTCTCTGGTCATG